>NW_020447641.1:2072405-2137661 GCF_003343035.1 Apteryx rowi
GCCGCGCGCAGCGGCCATCTTCCCCGCGGGGCCGAGCCTGAGCAGGCGCGGCCTGGGGCTGGGGCTGGGGCGGCGGCTGCGTGGCCGGGGCTCGGGGCAGGGGGCGGCCGCTCCTGCCGGGCTTCCCGCCCCGGCCTGCAGCCCTCGTTAAGCCACTCAACGTTGCCACGGCTGGGGCAATTTTTTTTTTCTTTGCACTGTTGCAGTTTTAGCAGTTCCCTGTGGCTTTTGCAGCAGGCACGCAAATAACTGTCACTTCGACTCTAATTATTTAGGCAACATGTTTTTTGCTGGCCCAGCATTACTCTCTTGTGGGGAGGAGCCTGCTATTGCAGAGTGTGCTTGCCTGTAGCAGAGCAAGTTTCTCCCCAGACTTTCAGCTGCCTTCGAGGTAATGTACAAGCATCGTTCAGGAAGCTGATTCAAACTAGGGTTTGAGACCCGTCAGTTCCTAAAACAGCTATAATTGGATATGGCAACTATTTTGGGGTACATTCTATCTAGGCCATTGCTGGGCCTGAACATTTTATAGTTGGGCAAATCTTTGTTTCTGAATGTTATTTTTTGAATTTGTTTCCCATGACAACTTGCTAGAACCTTTTAGAATTAGACTGAGGATATCTGGGTTTACTTGCATTTCTTTATGGGAGTAGTGTTTTGGGTTTTTTTTCTACTCCTGTGTTGATCAAAAGACAGCAAACAAATGGGTAAGCTAGGAATGGATTGGTAACGCTTCTTCCATGGAGATAGGGCTACTAAGAGAGAGATAATACATTATCAGCTTGACTAGATTTGTTTAAAAAAGCATTAATGATTAGTAAAGCATGCTTTCTGTGGGGTTGTCTTGTTTGTTAATTGCAGACTTTTTCATTTCTTTTCTAGACAGCATCTGCTGAAAATAGTACTCCTGCGTCTATGAGGATGACTAGAAGAAGGAGTAAAGCAACTTGTAGGCCAGAGGTAATTCATGAATCTCAACTTGAAGAGCTGGAACATGCAGAAACAAAATCAGATGTCAGTGATACCTTAGAGATGCAAATGATTAGAAATCAGAACAGAACCATTGCAAAATCAGTTGCTGAACCACAAACTGATGGGGATGTGTCAGAAACAGAATCAAACTGCTCTTCTGTGTCTGGTCTTCAGACACCTTTGTTTATAAGGGTAACAAGAAGACGACAAATAGTAGTTCCTTATCAGCCGGATTCTCCTGCCAAAAAAAGGCATGACAAGACAGCTTTTCTAAATGAGTTAAGCAGGACTCAGGATGAAGATGATGTCTCTGAAGCTGAGTCTTGTTCTTCTGCTGTTTCTGGTGTCCGGATGCCTAATGTTACCAGAACTACAAGAAGCAGGCAAAGCAAAAAGAAAGTGCAATCAGACCCAATTTGTGAAGCCCAGGGTGAAGATATTTCTGATGCAGAGTCATGCTGTTTTCTTATGGAACCATCTGTCACTACCAAACGAATTACTAGGAGCATGCGAATGAAATCGCAAGCAGAAAATATTGAGCAGACTGAGAAAGTAAACAAAACTGTTTCAGAAGATCAGAATTTAATTGAAGACACAGTTAAATCTAACCCAGTAACAATTTCTGATTCTAGACCTGCTGCAAAATGTGTCTCTGACACAGAAGACATTTCCTCTCTCACTCAGGATAATAAAGAACCCAGTGCTCCTAAGAGCAAATGTTCTCCCAGATCTGCCAATACAACCCTGAGTGAAGATGTGAAACAAGATTTTTTGAACGATACAACACCTAGCAGTCTTGCAAAAGTAACACAGAGAAGTATCACTGAATCGCCTAGAAAAAAAGCAATAAAGGATATACAGACTGTTGGAGTAGATGACTCAAAGGAAGTATGTGGCCAAATACAAGAAGAGCACAGTCAAGTATTTATGGAAGGGGGAAAATTAAAAAGCATGGATCTTACTTGGACTGACTGCATGAGTCTCAAACAATCCCTAGAATCCCAAGGACAAATAACACCAAATAAAAGTAAAAAAAATCCAGAACAGGAAAGAGCAGATGCTGAGGCAGCTGTACAGGAGTCTTTCAACCATGCTGATGAATTAAGCATGCATAAGCAATCTAGTGTAGTGAGCAGCCCACAAAAAGACATAACTATTGCACAAATGACTGATAGCATTGATGGTGAATCCAGAATGCTTGAAATCAGTGTAGACAGTAATGAAGACCAAACAGGACAATATACTGAACCTGTATCCCACGGCAGCAAAAGATCAAACAAGAAAAATGATTCTTTTGCATTGTTTCTGAATAAAGATGAAAGCGATGAATCTGAAAATAGTGATGTAGCAGACACATGTATAGTGGAAGAGGATCTGAGTTGCGCGGAGGCAGATGAGAAGACACCTTCCCTGAACAAATCTTTAGAAGACAGTTCACTGCGTGCTGAAGGGCTTTTTGTAATCGATACTGAGCCAGGCATGGGTTCTAGCCAAAAGTATTATCTAGATCAGGTAGACCTAGTTAGTGATGCTGGAAGTAAGCCTGAAGGAAGCGCAAAAGTTGAGGAATCCTCAGATCTGGAAGAGGCTGAAGAGGAATTGATAGATGAAGATGAGAAAGATGAAGAAGAAGAACTGTTGAAAAATAAGATTGATGTGTAAGTATCTTTGGGGGAATGACTAAAGAATCCGCGTTTCATTCAGGCAAACGCATAGTATATGTACATAAGTGCTAAATGATGTGGAATAAATGAAGGAGTTGTGTCATCACAAAGTCATGGACATGAAACTGGGGTTTTTCAGATTATAAAATAGAGTTGTTATATTTAGGTGCCTAAATATATGTGTGTGTGTATATATATGTAGATATACATTCAAAACTGAAATTCAGTGGGTTTTTTTTTTTTTCTGTTTAACGTGTAGCAGGACAGAAGTCTCTGAACTATTTAGGCCTCTGGAGATGCTACTTTACCTGGCCTGGCACGTGTTCAGCTTAAAAAACAAATAAAGTCCAGTAAATCATCTATACATAATTTAATTAGGTCATGCTTTTTAATCCTAGTCAGTAGCTTCTGACACTTCTATGTTTTCAATTCTTCCTATGCTGTGTGATGGTAACACTTCAAGTGAAATCAGCTCAGCATTCAGTCATAGAATAATTCAGGTTGGAAGGGACCTCTGGAGCTCATCTGGTCCAACCCCCAGTTCAAACCCCTTTGTATACTTTGTATGTTTAAAGCATAGTATTGTGTTGCATCTGATAAATAAGCCTTACCCTTTCAAAACATTCAGGTAGACAGGAAGTCGTACAAAAATTTAGACAGGCATTCAGTGTAAAGATATTACAGGAGATTAGTTCATAGCTTAACACGAAATTATAAAGGCCTTGTATTAATAAGTATTCAAGCTACAATAAATATCTGTTGTACCTGTTTAGATATTAGCATATTTCTTCATAAAACTTTATTATTCATTCTTGCCATCAAAAAACTCCTTTTGAGTCAGCCATCATACATTGTTTATAAATTCATTCCTTTGACTGTCTGAATGAAGTAATGAAAAAATTGTGAGACGTACTAGCTTTGAAATGTTTATTGACATTGTTCCTAGTAGCATTATACAGACAAGGACTTAACGTCATCATTTCTCTGATGAATTCTAGTCTCTTCATACTTTTCACTAAGAGTTGAAAATATTTTTACCTCTTATATGTTTGGGTTCCCCCCCGCCCTTTGCTAGCAAGCTATTAAATGTATAGAAGAAGGGTGTTGGTCATGAGTTCGTTTTGCAAGCAACAAAGGATTTTTTTTGTATTTTGCAAAATTAAGCAAATTAAGAATTCAATTTTATAAAAGCAGTATCTAAGATAGGAATACTACATGAAAGATATTTAGAAGAAATTCCACTGGTAGTGCTCTTTAATAAACATTCACTTCATATAATAGCATGGGGTTTTTTTCCTCATCTTAATTATGTAACACCATTTCTTCTAGGTACAGAGAACTCAAAAAAAAAAATTGCAGTGCTGCACTTAATTGGGAAGAAGAAAATGTTTTCTGTGTTTGTCTTTCTCAGAGGACAGTAGAAGATTTAGCTACATGCTTGTTAATTTTATTTAGTCATTAACTGTTTCTCTTTCAGTTTACATCTGTCCAGCAGCATAGATCCTGGTTTGAATATCAAGAAGCTTGGAGGTTTATATATTAGCTTTGATGCAAAAAAACAAAAACCCAGCTCAAATGTAATTAAACAACTGAAAGAGAAAAAGAAGGATGAGGTAATGTGTTTATAATTTTGCAGTTAACTAACTACAGTAACACAAAGATATTAATTTAATAATTTTGTTTTGCTTGTTTAGAAAGACATATCCTACTTTCCTAATTTGTGGAGAACTTCTTTCTTGCCAAAGAGTGTATATAACTTTGGTTTTAATTCTGAGAATATAGATATAGATATATAGATATATATATCTATCTATATAGAATATAGATATATGTGACATTTAAGAAACTGAAAAGCAGTGCAAATACCAGAGTTATCCTGTAGAGAAGAGAACTTAACTATGTCTGTAGGTTTACCTAACAGTACATGAGTTGAAGGTCTGCTAACAAGGTTTTTAGTCCATAGCAAGAATAAATTTCACTAAATTCGGGTCCATACCATTCCTAATATGGGATTAGTGATTGTATTTCAAAGCACTGTTGAGAAAAAAGGAATGCATTATTTTCATTGAGACTGTTTTCTTAGGCTCATCCATGATAGCCCTGTTTACTCTGGTATATTCACTATCTCATTTCTTCCAAAGCTAGCTAACTGCTTTCTGTTGTTGGCCAGAATTCTGCTCCCTCTTTCCGTTTTGAGGGTCACTGCTATCTTCTTTGTGACTCAAATAAGCCATTCTCAACTCAAATGTATTTTATTCTAATGCTTACTTAGATTCTGCGTCATTCCTTTGGTAGCTTCTGTTAATACAAGTGAGCAGTAAAATTCTTCTCAGATGTTGTTAATTTTTTTTTTTCTTACAGCTCTTGCAGAAGAGTATAATAACTCCAGATTTTGAAAAAAAGGAATGTGTTCCACCCTTTAGGGAGTCCCTTCACCAGCTGAAGAAACAGCGCAAGGTGAGTGGAGAGCTAATAACTCAAATGACAAAACAGAACATTAGGTTGGAAACCCCATGTTGGGACTGCGTGCGCATACAGGCCTCACATGGTAGTGGAATGATGAACTGAAAATGAAGTTAGGATCTTCCTTGAACCATCTTGTGAAAAGCAGTCTTGTGGAAGCAAAGTCTATTTGCTAATTGTGTCAGTCAGAAGTTTGGAAGGGTAAATGCTGATGTGGTGTCAGACCTGAGTAGGATCCTTGCTTCTTTTGCTTGCCTTAACTACAGCATTGATTAAACATGCATTTTTAAGCTTGGGAGTTCTTTTCAGTTTTGTTTCTCTGTAGTTCTTACAAGAACAACTTTTACATATCTAACACTGTCTACATAATGCGTTGTTTCAGACGTTTAAGTAACCATGAAATTGAAGTGAAAGGTAATGCTCTCATGTAGTACAAATCTGTGATTAATACAGCACTGATGGCCTACTAATAATAAGGGTCATAAAATACACTTTCTTAAAGGTACAAAGATACGTTGTAAATACTGTACCCATCTTTGTGGGTGAGGGGGGTGGGGAGTAGCCCTCTATCCTGTCCTGGTTGTTGAATGTAATTTGATTATTCTTGGCATTGAATCCTAGGCAGAGCGAGAGAAAACAACAGGTGATGGTTGGTTTGGTATGAAAGCCCCAGAAATCACAAGTGAACTGAAAAATGATCTCAAGGTTTTGAAGATGAGAGCTTCGCTGGACCCTAAGCACTTTTATAAAAAGAATGATAGAGAAGGTTTACCAAAATATTTCCAGGTAAGAAAGCAGCAGCAGTACTTACTACTGCTCTGAAGTTTTGAGCAGTTATCCTTACTCCCTGCCTAATTTGTTGGTAGCCTCTATGTTTTTTTGATTTAATTTCATAGTTTAATTGCTAAAGTATCTTGACTATTTGGCTGCAGTTTGCAACTGCTTAACTGTGTGTTTATTTATGTGTATGTGTTGAATTTTTTAATTTCAACTGTACAGAACAACAAATGTTTGACCTTTTAATCCCTATTCTCAGCCATCAATGGACTGGATTTTCACTGGCTTTTTTTTTTTTTAAGTATTGGCTTTTTTTAACAAGGGTGTAGAAAATAATAAGTGTTTATTTTATTAATTAATATATTTTGAGTGGCACCAACTGGCTTATTGATCAGCTAGAATTTCTGCTGTTGTAGCTCTCAGCCTTGAAGCTTTTTGATGAGGAAAATAATTACTGCAGCAAATATAGAACTTGGCTTGATTCCATGTATGTATGTCTGTTTGATTAGGTAGCGCACTTGAGGAAATGGTCCACATCCCTCAAAATACTACCGTTTCACTTTAAAGGCTGGATTTTGTTGTATGTGTTTTGAAGTTTCTGAGCATGAAAATATTTGGACAGATGTGTTCCAAATAATGAGATGTGGTCTGTTTTTACTACATGAAATAATTACTCCATGTATCTCCACTACTGAACTGGCCAACATGCCAGTTGGCATAAATGTGATGCTTTTCAGGTTGGAGCCCTTAAATTAGAGCAGGGTTAACTACTGTTTAGTCATCTAGCAGAAACACTGTGATGATATAGGAAAGAGTTAAGACAGTCAAGAGGCTTTCCTTTCCCTCCTTGGAAAGACATAGGTTTGTGCGGTTGCTTAAAAGTTAAGAGCTGGATTTGGTTTATGAAGGTAAGTGTTGATGCAGCAGTCCAATCTTGAAAACCGTACAATTTCAAAACTCAGACCCTCCTCCTGAGTGCACTAAAAATGAGAAAAAAAGTTACTTTGCATACAAAACACTGCTTATGTCTGACATTTTACACTTTACCAGGTTAAAAAAAAAAAAAGATACCATTCTGGTCATCTGTGTATGTGTCTTAAGAATTGTCACTGGGGTTAAAAACAAAAAAAAGGAGCAAAACAATGAACATCTTGCTGTTACAGTAAGGTCGTTTATAATTTTTATTTTCTAGGTTGGAACCGTGGTTGATTCTCCCATAGACTTTTATCACAGCCGAATCCCTAAGAAACAAAGGAAAAGAACAATTGTTGAAGAGCTGCTTGCGGATTCTGAGTTTAGAAGGTATTTAAAAATGTTTTTGTAAGTCTAATCCTGTATGTGAGAGAGAACTGTATTTTAACTAATTACTTTTTTCTTTTTATTCAGTTTATATGTTGAGGGGTTTTTTTATACTTTAAAGAAGTAAGCATAAATCTGTTTTAGCAGTTCTACAGCACTGCCATTGAGAAGCTCTAAGGGACAGGGGTTAATTAGACTGTGAGAAAGTATATTTTTTATTTTCATAAAATGGTTTTATCCAACTCTGAGGGGTCATCACTGTCACTGTTAAAGAAATGTCACTCAGCCTTGTCCTGGTTCACTTCAAAAACAAGTGTCCCCACAGGCTTGCGCCAAAAACAAGGACTCTGAATGAGTGACTTATGTCTATGTATAAACCTTGTTTTGACTGAAAGATTGAATACTTTTTTGGCATAATTGATAGAAAAGTGCTGCCTATACTGTTTGTATGAAAGTTCATGGGATTTAGTTTTATAAGCGTGCCAGCTTGCCACTTGTCATAGGAATCAAAATTGCTGTAGAAGTCTTACTTGAAGAATATGATTGAATGAATTATTGTTTTTCCAGCGTACTATTTTTGGAGTAGATCCCATAGTTGATCCATTTTTATATTGGTTATTACATGATGCTAGTCTTCATTTCTCTCTCTTTCCCCTCCTCCCCGTATAACATCGTGTTTTCTTGCGGATAGTCCAGAATTTGGGATAGTAAAGTTTAATGTTGTCAGGCTTGTAAATGTCAGGCTTGAAATTAAGTTAATGTATCTATTTCTTAATTAATTTTCTGACTTTACATGGTTTGGCGGATGTTTGTTGAAGTAACTTTAAAATATGAAAGTTGCTGAAATTTGATCAATTAATTTATGCTGTGACTAATCAAGGGCTTCAGCCAGATATTTTAGCATTAATGCAGGTATTTGTCAGGTTTCCAACTTGCAATTAAAAGTCTCAGTACTGCTAAGTGTGTCATGATCCACAGTGATAATTGGGACAGGTACATAAGAATCTGTATTAGTGGAGCAAGTAACTCATATTTAGTAAGTATATCCTGTTCACTGTTTAGTGTTAATCTTATCTCACTCTTCAGTGTCGAGTAGAGGCTGATTATCTAAGTTTGTTAAGAGGGTAGCATAAAAATGAGTAAAACCTCTCTGTAACATTGTTGATATTGATGAGTTTTCCCACTATAAGAAATCGGTAGCAGTGTTTTGGCAAAATGTTCAAAGTGTAATCGCTTATGTAATGAAGAAGTCATTGGGTATGCAAATATTCTTGATTCTTTAATCAAACTTATTTCAGAAACAAGTTTACCTGCATTTATCATTAATGCCAGTGTTGATTTCCCTTTACATAGACATAAGTGTACAAAATTAAAGAAATTTGACTCATAGAAAACATGAGAGAACTCAATTTGGCAAATTATATGTGTAGAGTGTTTTCCATGTTACCTTTTTCTGCACTTTAATTTTACTGTGCTTAAAAGTAAATTATCTATTTTGTTCAGATATAATAAAAGGAAGTATCAGGAGATCATGAGTGAAAAAGCAGCTTTTGCAGCAGGGAAGAAGAATCGGAAGAAGAAGAAGTTTCACAATTAAGACTTGAAGAAAAATAACAAGCTGGAACAACTTATTTGTTATAAACTATTTTACAGAATGCTTGCTGGTGTTTTTGTTTTTTTAAGATTGTGTAAATTGAGGTTTGGGGAAATTTTTGCAGCTGGGATTTTGTTAGGGGTCTTTATCAAATTATCAGGTATCTAAAAGTGGGTTTAAGTGAAATATTTAAATTAATGTTAAAAAGATGATGACTTGAAGGCATATTGTTAAATCTGAGCACTTAATCCAACTTCATGAATTATGGTCTGTTAAGTCTTCAGTCTAATTTCATTAATTCAGTCATGAATGGATTAGAAAGTTCAGCTTGTTAAAGTAGTACTTCACTTTGGGACTTACTGTGTACTAGAGCAAGTTTTTCCATGTCTTACCAGAGGTGCTGCTGGCCAATTCTGTAGCAAAGGGTAGTGAGGAATAGCTTGGTTGTGAAGTATTTATTTCAACAGTGAACATAATATGGTTGAGAATGCATTGGGATTCTACAGGTGCACATAGTTTTGCGTGCACACACACACTTTTTAACATCCACTCCTTTGTTGCTTTTTGTTAATTTTTACCATTTGGTAATTGTCTAATGGTCTTTGCAAAAATAACTTGTCAGTTGGGTCCATTTTCTAGGGTAATTTGCAGACGGTGGTCTGGTAGCTGACTTTGGAATAGTTCTTCAGGAAAATTAATACAGTGGGTTTGGAAAGCCTTGCTACCATCATAGAACTAGAGATAAGGTATCAGTTCTGTCTTTCTCCAGTGATAGTTTATAACCTTTTGTTCTTGTGTGAAGCTTTGTGCTGTTTATTTGATGTTTTTAATGACCTGGTTATTGTTATACTGGTGTTACAGTTAGTGTAACTCAGTTACTGCCTTTAGGTAGCAGAAAAGACAGGAAATAGCAGAAGTAAAACTACCGCTACATTGGTTTAGATGGATTGGGTGAATGAATGTCAGAAGACTAGGGATGCTGATTATTTTTGTATAATGAGAACATGGAATTTTGAAATTTGCAAATTTTAAACAAGAAGTATGTTTTTGACCAATGTTTAACATCAAATTTTCTACAATAGCGAATGAAAAATAGCTTTTTTTAAGGATTAGATATTTGTGCTGCAGATGGTTAAAATGAAATGAGTGTCATGGTATACACTGATCATCAACTGAAGTGTGAAAGAATTTTTTCTGTGGACCTTTGACTCTCAGTTATATTCTTCTGAAGTTGTCCATCTATATTCACTACCAGAGACAGACAGGAATCTAGATTCCTTAAAAAGCGTCTACTTGGAGGTGAATGGTGCAAAAAGTAAAGGGAATTCATTGGGAAGTATCAAACACATACAAGTAGAACCATCTATCCCCATGTCTCAGCTAATATGCAGATGCTATTCTAATACATTTATACGTATGCTAATATTGAATGATAAAAAAGCCAATAAAAACACCTATGGTGTCTCATTTTCTGAACGAGACATGGAAGCACAAGAAAATTTATATTGAATACTGAAGAATGACAACTACTGTGGTGCCTTGTTTTCTTTCTGTTGCATCTTGGAGCATTCGAGTGGAAATTGGAAAAGCAGTGTACAACTTTGAAATGCTTTACAAGAGAAATGCAAGCTTTGGTGTTAAAACAGCAAGTACCAGCTCAGTTTCTGTTGCTCAGGCGGCTCAATAGCCAGCTAACAGCTCATTAAAACAAGTTACTTCATATGCAACATAGTTACTGAGGGATTTGTTTTATGTCCAATAGCCTTCCCCTTCCTTCACTTATTTCTAATACCTTCTGTTTTCCTACACACTGCGCCCAGCAAGTGCCTGTCGTCTTCTGTATGAACAATAGGCAAGATGTGCTGGATCGCGTCTGCTGAGTTGCAAGGTAGTACCTGCGTGTTTGCAGGCTTGCCAGTCCACTGTTGTCTGAGCTTGTGTTTCAGCCCCTCTTTCAGTGAAGGCACTAGTTTGTGTGTTTTCTCAGCTACCAATTTTCATAACAGTATAGGAATTTAATAGTTTGGACTCCTTTACCTTTCAGTTAAATTTGATGGAAATTGGCATCAGATTTAAGTTACTGGGGAGAGTGAGTAAAAACAAAATGCATCATGTGATTGCATAAGCTGATGATGATCAAATCTCTCAGAAAATACTTAAATATATCAAAAATTATTTGAAAAACATTAGGATATTTTGAGAAACTTTATAAATTGCAAGTAATATATTCTTGTGACTGTGCTGCCCGATGCATTAATTTGTAATTCTGCCTTTATTGTAAAGGATAAACATTAACAAGAAATTTCCCTGAGATTAAAGAGTAATAGGTATCCTTTAATATACACACGCACACACTTAGTGATATTTTGGATGTTGCTAGAATGTTCTGTGCAGATATGAATAGTAATTCATTTCTTCTGTTTCTTTTTGCTTGCTCCCCCTGGTTTTGCCTGTATTTCTCTTTCCTTTTGCTCTTGAGGCAGAAACTATCCAATGTTTGTATGGCCCAGTGAGTTCACAGTCCATCCCCTAGTGCTACAATCAAAGAGGATCAAAAGGGATTAGAGTAACAGTGGTAGAGGTAAGAGGATTGGTGGGGTGCTGCCAGCAGGCATGGGAGTTTAGGCACAAAAGTAAACTACTACTGTGTGCTGCTCATTTTCACACTACTTCTTTATCGCTTCTTTGGGATATTTTAATAATCTCTTAGCAATCAGTTTAGTCTCTCTAAAACTGAAGCTACGTTTTCTTGTCTTCCTCTTTTTTTTTCTGTTGATTATCTTCACTATCTTCCATGTGGTATGACTGTTTTTTATCTCTTAATTTTTAAAAAGTTCTGTCTTTTTATTACAGGAGTCTAGATAGACGAGTCTTGGTAAAACTCAGAATCCAAGGATAATTGAGGTTGGCAGGGACCATGAGAGCTCATCCTGGCCACCCTGCTGCTCAAAGCAGGCTCAGCTCTAAGCTCAGACCAGGCTGCTCAGGGCTTTATACAGTTGGGTCTTAAAAACCTTCCAGGATGGAGACTGCACAGTTTTCCTGAGTAACCTGTTCCACTGCTTGACTGTCCTCATGGCGAAAGTTCTTTTTATCCAGTCAGATAAAATGATTATTCTTGATTATTTGACTGTCTCTTTGCCTATACATTGTTTTTCGATTAGTCCTGAATTCTGTAACTAACAGCATTTGTCCAGTTCATGTCACTTGTTGTAATTCTTGCATTTTTCTATTGCTGCATCATGCTCAAAGTCTTAACTACCTGAAAGACTATAAATATGTTGTCTTTGCAGCATTTTCCTCAAAACCCTCTTCATACAAATATTTTGTGGAATCCTTCCCCTATACTTTAGCACTCAGGCTTGCATTGCATTATACTGCCTGTATCCCAGGAGGGCTTTCCCTAGCCACACCTGCCTGTGTGCTCATCCGTAAAGAATTCCCTGCTGCTTTATCACGCAGTTTCTCTGTCTTTCTTCTGGACTGTAGCGCTTACTTAACTTGTAAGCTCTTTAAGTAATATTTTGTAAATATTGCTTACCGCATGCAAATATATATATAAAAGCCTCTGCCCTGAAATTTTCACTGGGAACTAGGTAAATTCACTGACAAACTGAGGCCATCCTTAAATACTAGAGATAGGGGAAATAGTATTTGTGAAGAAAAGCATTGTTGGAAGTGCAAACAAGAAGATTTTGTCATCTGTCACTTGATTTAGATGCTTTTTATGGGATTAATATTGTGAGTTTTTTTTAATATTTATCTGTGAATTCTGAGAGAGTTTGGTTCTGTAATGGGCTGTATTTATACTGTACTTAGCTTAGTGCGTCTTGCTTGTTATTAGCATTCCTGAGAGTGAGTTACAGTTAGTGACAGTTAATGTTATTAATAGCATATTTCATTTTCAAATAGAGGAATTTTTCCTTCCCTTTTTTATTTTTAAATAATGAACGTGATTACGGTTGGAAAGAGGAGAGGCCATAGCCACCCAAGATAGAAGATACCAAATTTTCGTAATTAAGTCTTAAATTTTCACAATCAAAATCAAGGAGGTTTGGTTTTAGTGCTGCTGCTGTTTGGGTTTTAGTCCTTGTTAAATTGCTATTATTAAAAATGCTATTCATCTTCTATCTGTAGATATGTGTATGTGGGGAAGAAAAGGTGATGTTAATTGAAGTGTTAAATGCTTCAGTTTTGTCTGCTACGTTTTGTGGGCTTGTTTTGCTGCTTGAAAATAACTTTAACCAGAAATTATCACGGACCATCACTGAAGTGCCTCCAGAAAAGAAGTAGGCTTATTTCCTACTCAAAATATTTTCGGAAGACTGTTCTGGAAGCATAGAAGCGTAAATAAGGTGGTTTGTAGACACTGACAGCTTTGCTCGAAGTGCTGCTGTTGCAGACTTGCTTTTCAACGCTGCGTGTGCCAGTGGCGCGCGCCTCAGGGCTGCGGGGCGCCTCCTGCCCGCGCGCCGGCGGCCGTTGGTGCCCGCGCGGAGAGGGGGGAGGACGGCACTTCCCCCGCTGGCTTGGAGCGAAAAGGCCTCGGCCGTTTTCCGCCACCCTAGCTGGGAGTGAAGCGTCCTAAAACCGGTCTTTCTAAGCGGAGCTTGGGGCCGAAACGGCTGCTTCGCTGCCGCGCTATTTGGAGTTTGGTGCCGTTGTCTCCAGCCGCCCCCAAACCCCCCACCCCGTCAGGCGCACTCCGAGAGCTTCGCTGAAGGGAACCGGCCGCCGCGAAGCGCTAGGTCGGTCGGCCCGATTGCTCCGGCCCTGAGGGCAGGCACGGGAAAACGGAGTGAAAAGACTGCGGCTGAAAGAAAGAATAATAAAAGGAAACACGCGACTCCGCCGGGACTCGAACCCGGAACCTTTGAATCTCTTCATCCTCTAGAAGTCCAATGCGCTATCCATTGCGCCACGGAGCCACCTGTTGGACTTTTTGCACACCGCCCATAGAGCCTGCGCGCGACGCCCCGGCGCCCGACGGCCCGCACTCGCCGCCTCTCGGAAGGGACGCCCGGACTTCGGAAGTGCCGTAAGTGCGTTTGACCTCGGATGCGTTCTTTTCAGTCATTAACGATGCAGTTTTTTATCTTTTATTTTTAAGCAGTATGAATAGGCTTAGTGTTTTTAGCTGCTTTGCAAACAAATCCAGAGGTAGCATGTAGGCGCCCCTGAGCCCTGCCCACGGCCTTGTCCCGCGTGGGGGAAAAACATATGAAGGACAGGCTCGCTTTTAAACGTTTGTCATAGGGCTACGTTGTTATTGTTTTGAAACGCTGTTTTTTCATTCATAAATGATGAATATAAAATATTTATTGTCTTCACCCTTGGACATTTTAATATTAACCTGTATATTTAGAGAATAATGTGGAACTGTTTCTCAAAACCTCTCTAAAGTTGCATAAAGGAGTCTTCGTATGACTGGATCTTGTTACACACATGGAGGTGCTATATTGATGAATAATGTCCGCTTTGATTTTGCATTAATGAATATATATTCTAGCAGTATTTCCCATATTGCAATTATTTATAATGTGCTTTTAACATCATTCCACTTTTGGAGTAAATGGGAAAATGCAATTTCAGACCAAAAAACCCTTCCAGCCATAGCATCAAGGATATGGAAAATATGCTGGGTCAACTTTAAAACTTAAGCTATCTTAAATGCATTTCATATGAAAAATACTTTAAGGCTGGTGATTTCCAGCACCATAGGGTTTTAGAGAAAACCCAAACAAGATTTTTAAAACAATAGCATCTGAATTAAAGGAACTGGGGAAACTGTGACTGTGTTTACTGGGTATCCTATGCACAGCAGTGTTTCGCTGGCTTTCCGGTGCCACATGAGATTAAAAAAAAAAAAAAAAATTCTGTGGGAATCTGATAAGACAAAACATAAGCAACAAGTGAGATGAAGACAAATCCACACAGTCTGTGCTAGAGACTTCCATACCTGTCACCTCATGATAAGTTATTGTAATGTACTTCTGCCTGAGAAACACGCCTGGAAAACAGCGACAGAGGATATTTCTGAGCTCTTAAAAAAACAACAACAAAAAAACCCACTATAAATGGAAAGAAGAAAAAGAAAATGAATTGGGGAAATTATATTTCACTGCGTGACAATATTTTAAATATGAGTGAAAACATTACAGTATATTTGGATTATTGTTCCAAATACCATGACTGGCTATTACTAAATCTATTTAAGGGAGCAATGACTGAACTCTACCTCATCTAAATTCATAGTAAAACTGCCAGTGGATTCAGTAAATCAAGATTTTCCCTTAAAAGCTGTAATTATCATCTGAAGTAAGTCTCTGTTTTTTTTTTTTTTTTAAATCAAATAGGCATATTAAAAAAGCCAAATGACAGGCTACAGGGTTATTCTTTCCTCCCACCCTCCCCAAAAATTCAATTCTAAACCCAGGCACATCGTATATAGCATTCTGCTTCTGGGGTAAATCCTCGTCTCGTGTGCGTGGATGCCGCCGGCGCCTGGGCGGTGGTGCCGGGGGCCAGGTGGTGCGCGGCTGCCCCCGCTGCCCTGGGGGGTGGGGAGCGCACGGCAGCGGGCCCTGCCTTGTCCGCAGTCCGGGCCGGGGCTGGAGCCGGAGCAAGAGCCAGGGGGGCTCCATCGTGGCAGATGGCACGGGAAGATCTGCTCTGTACTACTGGGGCCTAGTTTATAAAGTAAAATGATTTTGTGAGAATCTCGGTTTTAACTTAATAATACTTAAAAACTATCGGTATCAATAGGAGTAGAGAGAAACTTGACCATAAACTTGCACCCTAGTATCTGAGGAATCAGGAAACAAATCAAATCGATGTAAAACAAACCTCTGAGATAGACTTGCCATTAGCTATTGTAGCAAGGGCTGAGATATCCAGTGTAATGTATAACCTAGGCAACCTGGGCAATGAAGGCGCTGTGCTGGGTCAGCCAGTGTGCACATCACCAGCAGTGAGCCAAAGCTAATTAGCTGGTTGATTATCAAATGGCTCCTCTAATGCTGCTCGGAAAATGTGGGGTTTCTGGGGTTTCCGTAGTTCAAGCAAGCATTGTACTGAAGTTAGGCCCAAGCTAACAATCCCTTGTGGAGCTGGAGCAGTTGTAAAAACATAGAGTATCCTGAGAATCACCAAGTTCTACAAGGCTCCGAGCAGGCCTGGTTGGATTTCCAAGCTCTGCATCCATGAGGTCTTGCCATAACTACACTGTTCTGGATAGTGGCGTTTACATACCTCTGCATGCTTTCCATAGTGCTCCTGGTAAAGGAATGCTGTGTAAGGAAAGCTTAATTTGAGTGCTTAAGCTGTAGCAGCTCAGGTTCTACACACTGCATAAAAGAAGCTGAATTTTCTTTTTAGTTTTTAAGAACTGAGTTGGTTCTCAAAATAATATGCTTAAATTTGTTTGTGCTGCACCATTAACTAAGAAGTCTAGCCAGCCCAGCATCATGTCTTCCTAACACCAGCAGCATATTTGCTGGAACAGCTAATCTGCAACTCAAATATACTGCTTGTAAATAACTAAGAATTGTCATAAACATCTTACAGTTTGGGGATGCCTGGACACATTTACTGTGGGGTGAAGTGAGTGTCAGTACCTGACCAGTATGAGTTGATAACATTATACACTCACTTTGCACAGCACTAAATAACTGTAGGTAGTGGAGAATCTGAGTTCAGTGTGAGAAGGTTGATTCTGAAGGTGTGTGAGTGAAGAATCCTGAGATTCATGTGATTGTTGTATTTCTCTTATTTTCTGTTTGGTTAGTTGATTTCACAGGGAGATGCTAAGCTGGCTGTTTCTGCCATTCTTGCAGGAGGACTGAATGGGGAAGTGTTTAAAATTTTTCCAGATATTCCAGGTTGTTCAAGTCAGTTTGCTTTTTTCCCCTCTAAACAGTCCCAATGCAAAGTTCACCTTTCCTTTTGGGCAGCAGGTGGAGCTGCTGCATGAGAAACAGGGCAGCTCACTAGTTTGTGAACTAACAAGATGAGATGTGGTATGTAAGGCAAAAACAACACATCGAATTAACCTCTGCTTGCTGCTGGAACTAAATAGGTCCTCTGGACTTCCCCTCTTCTAGCGTCAGCTGAGGCCCACTTACGCTGCCAGCTAGCTTTCATCTTAGCTCTTCTCTATGGTCTGTTTCAGGAAGCAGGAGAAGTTTCTTGGGGGCCTATTGTGCTGCTTTTAGTTACTGGCACTTACAGAATTTTCACTGAACTAAGCTATTTTTACTAATTTTAAATATAGGAAACTGAGGCAAGAATAGCTTGACCCAAGACAGCAAATGGATCAAAGGCAGGGCCAGGAATAGCACTGTCCTATAGCACTTTTCCACTGATAAAAAATGGAGAACTTAATTATGAGATTGAAGTAATCTTAGAGAGACTTTCTACAACTTGGGCATTAACTTCTATCACTATGAAAAAGTATTTACAGTATATCAAATCGATTTATGTAAGGTTTGAACTTCAGTGAATTTATGGAAAGAGTAAATTTTCAAATTTACACAGGTTCTGCAGATGTTTGTTGGGAGGACCATTATCCTAAATATATTTCTTGAGAGCAAGAGATGGTGGAAGACTATAGAGAAGGAGGTTGCCACATACAGATTATCTAAATGGGATTGCTGACTCTCACGCAGTCTGTATATTTTGAGTGATCTCTTTCTCTCCCTTGAAGGAGGGGTTATTACAGCCCTACTGCTGTAATAATTCATCTGCATAATGCAGCAAGTGAAAAGGGCACAAGTTGCCGCATAGCACTCTTCAAAGTTGGCAGGAAAATTGTTGGAAATTTCAGGGACTGATCTTTCAGATAGGAGTCTGAAAAAGACTCTTTAAGGGAGTATTTCTCTCATTGATGCATCTCAGCTTCTGCATCTCTACCTTTTTCTTGGTGAGAGGCTGCTATCTCCACCAGACCATCAGAGTGCTGGGGAACTATCCTTCTCTCTTTTTGTCAGGCTGCCAGCAGGCAGATTGCTGTTGAGTTGTTTAAGCACCTCCTCCAATTATCTTATTTATGACTGTTGTTCAGCTAATACATGTTCTGGCTTCTCAAGTATATTTGGGTAGCCAGGAGTAAATCCCCAAAGCAGTGTCCTTGGGAGTTGAGAGGGCATGCGCAGTCGTGCCAAATCACTCCGATAATGGGATCCTCATATGGTGTGGCTGCTGCCGAGCTGGCTATGAGGTGAATGGAGTCTTTCGATGAGAAAATTTGAACCTTTTTCCTCATATTGTGCAAGTAATTTTTTAACAGTAATTGGAGCTCAGTTTTGCCCCTTTAAGAATCTGTGGCTGCTGCTTCTAGCTGTTTTCCAACTGTCAGGGCAACACAAGTATACCACACTCTGTTCTTTAATTCTCACAGGTTTAGTTCCAAATACATTTAGTTCCAAATATGTCAGAGCTAACATTCGTTTATTGTGCTGTGGTTTGCACACAAATACAGCCATGCTTGCAGGTCATACAAAACCATACTAGCACTGTTACACCAATTCCTCTGCTGTAGGTGACCTTGTAACTAAGGAAGGGTCTGATGTGGGAGGCACATTTGGGAACGCTGAGAAAGGAATGGGCAAAGTCCGGGTGTTCCTCTGCCCCCAGGTGTTTCCAGCTGTCATGACAGCCCCTGGGGGGGGGGGGGTGAAGCTGTGGCACAAGCTAAGATGATACTTGGCTCTAATCATGGAGTAAAGCAAACTGCAGCATGATCTAGAAAAATATGAGATGCTAGAATTTATTTTTCCTTTCAAGTCAGTTTTTATTAATAATTATTTATGATTTTATTCTAGTCTATATTATTATTTTATTTTTATATTTATATTTTCTTTATAATTAAGAAAGCAAAATACATAAAACCCAGTCTCTGCACTGGCTTTGTTTCTCTGAGTTTTTTTTCCCCCCATGTTTTTCTCACTTCCTGAATATGTATATTTGGAGGCCATTCACTGCAATTGTATCTGAGAGACTGACAGCTAAAGTAACATTTTTAATAAATGCAGATTATTGGAGTCAGAATCCAAAGTGCTCTGTTTATGGCGCAGAAGGATGAAAACCATGATTGCAAAGTACTCTTCATCCTTGATTCCCACTGACTTCCTTTGCTCCCTTGTCATTGTGCTATTGATTGTTTTCACTGAAAGTAATTGGAGCGTTAGCACTTGCCAGAGATCCTCAACACCTTCAGAAATCGGTTTCAGTAATTATACATACAGAGTTTTTCTGGAGAAGTGGTAAATGCTTGACAAACATTTACTTCAAGAAGGCTCCTGTTTGTGCCACACACCTAAGCAGAGTCGTGTGGAATCTCTCTGAGCAGGGTCGTAGGAAGTCTGGAGAAGTCCCAGAGGGCGGCTGTTGCCAAGCATGGAGTACCTCCAACTTCCAGCGAGGTGGGAGTCTGTTTCAAGACAGCTTCTGCATTTTATGTTGTTTACATGGGTGGGCTTTTCTCACCAGAGGATATCAAAATTTGTTTCAGAAACGCATAGGGTTTGAGTCAAACATCCTTCAAAAAGGATGCCAAAGTGGTGCCTCCCTTTCACTACATAAAGGTATTCTTAAAATGTTCCTTTCCTTGTTAATATTATGTTTTATGAGTATTTTCCAGTGGGGATTTGCTTTGCAGAATTGTTTCTTATTTAGTTTATGGCCAGTTTTTGCTTAGAATTTTTCTGTCCATGTTCATGTAGCTGATCACAGTCAAAATTAGCTACTGTCATTTTTTTCAAGTGTCACTATAGTTCTACTGTATTTTACTCATATTGTATCCATTACATTTAAGAAGCATGACTTTTTGTGCAGTTGTGTTATTCTGAAAAGACAGGGTTCTTCTGCTCTTTATTAACATTTCAGTTAAATTTCAGTTCAGTTTCAACTTTTTGACTTCCCAAAGTGTTTTTCACACAGCTCTTTTTAATGCCCTTTTGTGTACTCTTAGGTTGTACCTGTCCTCCTGTATGAAGTACTTAACTGTGATACATCCTGAATGATTTTCTTAACTATACCAACTACCCTTGATCTTTGGCCTCCCTATGTTGGGATTTCTGTTTGTGTGGCAACTCTCCGTTTCTCCTTGGTTTAGTTCCACTTTTTTTTTTAATCCTAGATACCTGATTTCATTCACCCTATTTGTTTTGTAGGCATTTGTTCCTGTTCAGCTTAAGGTTATTTCCTTGGTATTATGAAATTTTATCTAGTCGCTCTGTATATTACTAGTAATTTTCAGAGCAAACGAAGAGATCAGCAGCAGCTATTTCTGTCTCAACCTGATTGTCAAATTTATGGAGTAGAAAGCTTCAGTCTACCTTAAGTGCCGAAGCTGTCCTAAAGACTACTTGCTTAAGTTAATAATTATCAAAGTTGAAGGTGCAAAGTTTTGTTCTTGCTGTACTGAGTCATAGCTGGTAAAAACACTGACTTTGGATACTGAATCAGGCTTACGTTTTGAAATCTAGTCATAACCATCGGAGGTTTTATTCTTTAAAATTACCATCAAGCCAGCAAGTATTTACATAGTTGAGTTGTTCCTTTAAAGTTCTTTTGCAGATGACACTATATTTCAGCTCCTCTTGTGCTGTTCAGAAGAATATGTGTATACCTGTGAGTATGATGTAGCGGTTAAATCTTGGATTCTTACTCCAGCCTTGCAACTACAATGATGAATTACCATAGGCAGTCTGCTCTGTTTTCCCTTCTGTGAGATATAGGTAATGCTCTCGTATTTCACACGTTGTTGTGCAGGTTAGTCATCTGCAAGGTTTAACTGTAATATTTTGAGATGAAACTTCCTGTGGAAATGCTTTATTATTATTATGTACCCTATTTTGTTTGTCAGTTCCTTAGACCAAATCTAACTGGAAGAGAATATATAATAGAATCTATCCAGATTTCTGACAGAGATTATTTAGGAAAAAAAACCACCAACAGCAAGTATACAGATTTGCTCTTAAGATTTCAAAAATAATTTAGAGGGGTGGGGCATGTTTTTCTAGTATATATGTTTATTAAGATAAAGTATCTTGAGATAATCAATATATAAATTTTACTCATCATCAAGTATGCAGATTAAAAGCAAGAATTTGAAAATACCGTTAAAAGATAATGAATCTGAAACAATCTAAAAATTCTTACCTTCTCCTGCACTGTTTAAATGCAGTATTTGCTTCCTCTCCTCACCCATGTGCTGTGTGAATGATGTGCACATACAAAACAAGTGCACTGTTTAGGTATTAGTGCAGTGCAGTCATCTGGTTCAGTGCAGACAGCAGGGGAATGTTTTGTAAGTAAAAACATTGGGTTAACTTCTGCTTTCATTTGAATCATTCTGGATCTGCACTGCCAAAACCAAATCAATGGAGTTATTTCAAGGTTGTACTGATGCTAGTAAGGGCAGAATTTGGCACAGAGTGCCTAGTTTTTTGTAATGAACCAAGTTGGCTTGGTGTTCACTTTAACAGAGGAAACAGGTGATTTTTGCCAAGATTTCTTTGGAACTGTCCCTGGGTAGTAAATCCAAGCTTTAAGTGTTGTCATTAGCTTTTCTGAGGGGCAAAGTGCTTTTAATCTGCATTGATTGGAACCTGCTCTATGTAGAGGTAGGAAGATAAAATGCTGCATGCTCTTGCTTCTTTGTAAGACTTTCATATTACGGGATGTATTCCCCTTTTTGATTTCCCAGTGTGTGGCACTAGTTGTACTGTATGGATTGTTTTTCTTTCCGGCTGAACACTGTTGTTGAGTCTGTGTCCTATAAATTGTTCTGAACATCCCTGGGTAAGTGTTGTCCCTTAGGTTGTTTGTGTGTAGTCAGTGCCACTTCTGGAATGCGCTTGCCAGGCATGTTTTCAAAGGATGAAAGGCTTTTATTCTTGATTAAATGTTCTTTTTCTTTTTATTTGGTTATGAATCTGAGTTACTGACTCAGCATAATATTTGAATACTGACTCTGATCTAATTGCAGAAAAAATATTCTTTAAAAATCCTGTTGTTTTTGCAGGTTTTTATTTGCAAATGTTACACAGGCTGGGAATCTATCCCAGACTTATATGTACCTTCTTCTCCTCCTTCCCCCCAAAAGTTACTAGTTACTAGTTTACTAGATCAGTTTCAAGTGTGTGTTGAATTTATTGTATTAGAAGTTGTTTTTTGCAAAATTATCCCTCTGTAGACTTTTAGAGATACCAAATGTGAATTATATTTTAAAGGTTTATTTTTAACTTGACTTTGTCTATTTGAATTCTCACTTAATGGAACTGTATCACTCTTAATTTATTAATTTGATTTTTGTAGCTAAAGTCACAGTGTGCAATATGAGGTAATGGAGTGATATAGGAGTGGGTGCCAGGAGCTCTCAAATTCCAACCATGTATTTTTTTCTTTGACTTACTGCATAGTTTGGCAAGCTATTCACATTTTCTAATAGGTAAAATGAGGATGATATCCAACTCAGTGTTCTTCAGAATTTGTTTTCTTTTCAGGTTCAGATACTACTGTCATTCTTTGTGATAACAGGCACGGTGGATCTCCAAATCCAAGTTTTAGTATAAAAGTATAAACAAGATATTTATTGTGCTCAGTGCAAATTGCTACTGTTTTTAGAAGGACAGGTAGTAAATTTGTGAGTAACTCGCAACAGAAATGTGACTGTGTAATATTTCCATGATATTTTTGTGGAATTAACTAACTCTGCAGTCAGTACCTGAACCTTCTAACACTACACTGACATTCTGCATCTTTCTCACTGTTTTGCTCCCACTTGGCAAGCTGTGAAAGGAGTGTGCTGGCAGTAGTGACTGAGCGCCCGACCCTGTGCAGAGCCACAAACCTCTAGACTGCACAAAGATGCTCAGCAGCTTGTGGTTCTCTCTCGCACACTCACACTCTCTCAAACAGTCTCTCACACACGCCCCATTTTCCCTTCAGTGAGCAGGGAAGATTACATGGAAAGATGCCAAGACGCACATACTACCAAGTGTTACCTGTGGATACTCCAGGTTTTTAGACCAAGAGATGTGGCTGATGGGACTTCACTATTGTCTTAGGCCTCTCTGTATACCATCCCTGTATGCTCTCCGCCAAGTAGGGAACCAAGGTCATCCCATTTTACAGGTTTTATAGAAACTTTTCAGATTTACTTAATGTGAAAATGAGCATTCTCTTTTTTCAGGTAGAGATCTGAAACTACTTTATAGCAAGCAGTCAGAGAAGACTTCGGATTTTTTGTAATATAAATGATATCAGAGTGTAGATCAGAGATACACAGGAGTAGATTAAACCTTGGGTCATTGGGGCAAATGAAGACCCTGAAGGTTACGCATAGATTAGATACCAATGTGATAATTGGATTGTAGGAACCAGAAGTGGGTCTGTGGTCAGTGTATTGATGGAGGTCTTAATTAGGTGAAAAAGAATGGTACACCTTTTTGATACTTCGAAAGTAGGGTAAATGGGAACAAGGATTTGCAGGCTCACAACCCATATTAGTTAACTCTGAAATATAATTTTCAAATGTTAAAAGTGCCTATCTACAATAATCTGCCAAACTTCTGTTTAGAACTTCCAGTTGTATTACAACTAGGTATTTTTTCTGGGGATTAGGGAAAAAAATATTTCACGTATTGGGTGAAATGTGTTTACTATATTATATGCAGTTTTAACAAATGACATTAACATTTTTTAACAAGCCTTCTTTTTTTGAAAGATAGATGGATATTATTGGCTGTATGGGTTACTGGTAACCATAAGCAGATGGAGAAGCTATGACTTTGATTCTCAGTTTGGGTGGCAGTCTGCTGTAAGTTCTTCTCTAATGAAAATGGGAGGAAACATAAAGCATGTATCTGGCCTTAAATACAGACAGTCTGTATTTGAGGCCAGATACATGCTTTATGTTCCATCCTGTAGGGTCTCGAATACCTTGACTTCGCAAACACTGAGAGCTCTCAGCACACTCAGCATCAGAATTTTTGGCTCCAAGGCTTAATATGACAGTTGTAAATACTGGGCTCAAGTGTGGACTGAAGCCCATGGGAGCAAGCAAGAACCAGTAGACTGTAGGCCATATACATTTCCTTATAAATAAACCTGAAAGGATTGTCCACCACAGTGCTTCTGTATTATTATCCAACTACCACTTTTCTGTGTAAAAAGTAGAATTTCTGTCACGATGCCGCTTAGTTCTGTTGTCTTTGTTCATCAGTTCTGAGGCAGATGCATGATCAGAAGTGAAACAACTTGTGTCTCCCCAGCTGCAGCTCTCAGGACTGCCTTAATTCATGCCCTTACTGCAAGTGGTGTTATGCACGACTGCAAGATTAGAGAGAAAAGAATATTACCCTGGTTTCACTCAGAATGGTCTCTTGTACCTCAGAGGGCCTCCGATAGAAGGAACATTATGAGGAAAAATAACATCAGCCTTTTGGACGCCTGTCTGGTGTTCTGCTCTATCTAAAAGACCGTGTTTTTCTTATTTCTTATTTTTCCTTTGGAAAATTGGATCGTGAAGGTGATTATATAATGTAGTTTGACTAGTATCTTCAGAACTGTAGATGTGCCAAATCTATTGTTGGTTACAATAGATTATGCTCATTATTTGAGGTACATGTATTATCTTGTGGCCCAGTTGAAATCTGGCTAATTTGTATTACAGTTGCAAAACTTAACTTACCATGTATTGAAGTCAACAGATGTATCTGAGGAAAGTGAAAAGAACAAAGTTCCACATACATCAATTAAGTTAAAATTTGCTCTCAGGAATCTGCTTTGGAATGACTGTATAAGTAGGCAGCTGCATTGTACACTGACCAAAAATATTATGGCTTGATCAAGGGTTCAAAACTGACAACTATAAAAGAAGGACAAAAATGCTTTGTATGTGTAAACCCAGTAAATTTGCTTTAAAAGTCATTTAGATACTGCATAAGGGAATGTTATGGTGCAATTTTTCAGCAAGCTTAAAAGCAGAACATCAAACTTAGATTTTGCACTTCTGTAATCTCTGTTTTAACAGCTGTAATGGGAGAACACTGAACTAGCAAATGATTTTTATACCTGATCCTTGTTCCACATTCTTCCTTCCAATTTTTGTCTCATAAAACTGGCTGTGGAAGTTAATACAACTTATCAGTCTGCAGAAGACACAGTATGAAGGAAGAAAAAGCTGTACATCAAAGGCTCTTCAGTGCAGACAGTGCAGACACAAAACTTTCTGTGTGATGACTGTGCAGAGTTAGCTCTGCCACTCTACCTCAGCACTGATTTGCCTAAGTTCTAGCACTGCAGTAAAATAACATCCTTTGTTCTTTTAGGCCTTTACTTTTGTTTCCAAAATGCTGGCAGGCGGGAAGCATTGATTTAACAGCCCCCAAAATCAACTTCTTGTGTGCAGAATTGATTGGAATTTGCCTGTTTACGCTCTCATTTACTCAAAGGTCTCCTTTTTTTTTGTGGCAGTGATATGTTTGTGTAAGTTAATCTTGATTTATTTGGGTTAGTAATATGTACCAGTCATTACAGGATCAAAGCAAAACAACTGATAGTCTCCAGCACCTTCCAGAGTCTTTGGTGCCTGGAAATTATAGGAATCACTGTTAGCTAGATCTCTTCTTTTTGCCATCACCCTCTGTGTAAATAATAACAGGAGTGTAAATAATACTGTAAATGTGCCAGTTTGCAGCAGCTAAGGTGTGGAATCCAGAGAAATAGTCTGAAGACAGACTGAAAGAAAATATAATCACAGCCCCCCACCAAAAACTGCAGAGAGCTTTGGGTAGATGTTTAAACCCAGATAGAGGTTCAGTGATTTTCAGTCAGATTTTGACACAAGTGGCCTTTAACAAATCTGCTGCAGAATTATCACATGCTTTTGTGAGTGTCGTGACAATGAAGGATTGTGTGTGTGTGTGCACGGAAGTAGGAATATGGCTTCTTAATTTAACTTCAAGCACTAATCCTATTCAGAGCTAGTTTGAGGGGAGATGGCCACTTTTTTGTATTAATTGCTATGTAATTAATATTAGCTACATGGAGGCCTTAAGTCTTTTAACTGACAGTTCTGCATCCTGCTTTTCAGCAATACAGTTATGTACTAGAGACATTTGTGTGTTTTGTATAGTAGATTACCAGTTAGAATGAGAAAATAGTCAAAGAGCGTTTGGTGAAAGTGTGAGAAATTATACCCCTAGGCAGGTTGAACAAGCACCATCCATCCACGCTGCGCTGCCGATGGAGCAGTGGTACCATGACAGGAGGAGTTTGTGGGGGATCCGGGAAGCTGGAGGAGTGCAGGGGCTGGGCCAGGGAGCAAACGAAGGGAGAAAGTAAAAGCATAAAGATTTGGGCTTTGGAGAAAGAGAGTAATATTGATGGTGCTAAAGAAACTTTGGCAGGGGAGTTGGGTTTGGTTTGGCATTGGCTTCCTAGGGTCGCTCCTTCAGTGCAGAACAGGGCTGTGCTGAGTGGGCAGCTGCCCCCCCCGGAAGAACATGACAAAATCAGCCCCCAACAGCCTCTGCTAGTTTGTTTCTTCCTATTGTCAGAAATTCAGATGCCTGGGCAGCCCCTGGGCTGGCAGAGCTCGTGTGACCTAGCTTGGGCATGGGAATTCACACTTGCAAGTCACAGGTAGCTTGACTTTAATATAGTTACATAAATTATAAAATCATTCTTTCTCAACTCAGATATTTTGACATTCTTGAGGTCATACCCATATACCTGTCTTCCTTCAGGCTAAATATAAATGATACCTAGTGAATTAAGGTCTTTTCTTTAAGAGAAAAAAACACTTGGATAAATAATTGTAAAATGATGTAAATATACATCTCATTCTTGAAAGTATAAACACTTTCAGGGCAGATAGGCATCCTGAGCGAATGGATCCTGATTGAAACTCGTAAGTGGCTACCATAATCAAATAATAATAACAATAAACTTTAATGTGACATCTGGAGTAGTTAAGTTTACCTCTCCATAGTAATCTGTTGAACTCTGGACTGGTAGAAGGGGTTTTGAGCTTGGGCATAGTTTTACATTGATGTAAACTAAATTGTTAGTTTTGAAACTTCTTATTCCAGTTTATAAACAAACTTTTTTATATTTTCTAAAAATATCCTGCTGAAGTCACAACTGAAAAATAGGAACTTCTTTATTTCATAGTGGTCCAAATGTGCCAACAAATAGTTGGCACATTTTTCACCTAGTAGTCAAGGAATCAAAAAAAAAAAAAAAAGGCTGTGGAAAAAGCTCAGTGCGTTCCTTAACAACATGGTGTACGGCTTGTACTTCATTAAAAAAAAAAAGAAAGAAAGAAAGAAACTCATGGCTCAATTATCATCACTGTGATTCATCAGCTGCTGCCTCCTAGGCAGGTCCAACTGCTGATTGGGCATAACGCTTCTCAAGGTGCGTCTTTTAACAGGAGATTCTTGCAGTTTTAAGGCTACCTAGTGGATTATGATAACCTCCTTGAATGGTAAGATCTGTTGTATATATTTATTAATCAGTACCATCTAATTGTTATAAACAGTGCTCACCAGTTAATAATAAATGTAATGATGTGCTAGGAGATGTTTCCAAACCAGCCTTTCATAGGTTTAAAATTTAGAAAGATCTTGTTCTTGGATCTTAATTGTGGCAGTTATTGCTCAGTCTGTTAGCATTTTTCTTAAAAACCTGAACTGAACAAAATGTGATTATATAATAGTAAAGGTTATTCTAAAATCCACAAAGAATGAGATAGAAATCTTTGTAATAATGTACTTATTGCAGTGCTTTGAGAAAGTACTTCAATAAGATTTTACATGGTATATATTTTTCATAAAAGTTTATATATTAAATACTGGCAAGTTAAGTAACACAGGGAATGTTTCTTCTCATGTTGTATTATAATCAGGGCATTTTTTATTTTTTTCAGACTTCTGAGTTGGTTTTAGATTTTTTTTTTGTCAATTTATCAATGTAAATTATTTGGGAAATAAAGTGAACTTTATTTCAACAGATCTTTTCAGCTGCCTTTGGAAAAATAAGGGAGAAGCTTGAGGAAAAATGCAGGAAATTGTTGAATAAACTTTTCTCTTGTGATTGATAGTTTTATGTCGAATTTGCTATCAAAAGACAAGATGCAGTGATTGCTTTGAGATAGACACAGGGATTGAAAAGATTTGAAACATGCTACGTGTTTGCCTGTAAATATCTGTGATCTAATGCTGTTAGGAGTATGGTAGAAAAGGCTTAGGAAAACAGCAGCTGTACTACCCAGCGAGAGTGATGTCTGCTTTTCCCACTTTGACAGCAGTACTGCTTAGAGCTCGTTTCACATGACTCTACATGTTTCTGCTCTTGGAAAAATGTTGCAGTCATGGCACAAGCATCAACTTCTGTGTGAGGGATGATACAATAAGCCATACTAAAAAGAGTTTGGTTTTCATTTTGATGTTAAGCAGTGATGCTGTTATTTTTAGCAAATACCTAACTGAAAGCAAACAAAGAACCTTTCAATGGTAAATAACTTATTTTAAGTAAGGAGACATGTATTAAAGAATTGAATCTTTCACCAAGCATCAAAAATGCAAAGATTTCTTAGATGCTCAGGCAAAGGTTTCTTGCTATTAAGTTACATGAAGTGGGTTCTAGTGTTTCTGCATATTTCTTGGTTTTGAAGCACCAGTTTCGGGCTTTAGGATAATAGAATCCTGTTCTTTATGCACATCAGTAGCATCTCTGTAGTTAATAAAACTGAGTGGATTTTTTCTCAGATTTTTAACTCTGAGCACCATTCAACACCAGAGGGTGCCAAAATGCAATATAATATCCACAAATTCCCTGTAAAATGGTATTATATACATAATATAGCTTATCTAAACATTGCAGTTTTGATCCTCTCAGCCTTTTCTTGTTTGACTGCCCACCACCATTATACTGCAATATCAGAAAATGCTCCTGGTTTTAGGTTTTCTTATAGTAAGACATTCTTGTCACCAGCAGCTGGCACCATCAAAGAAAGATTTTCAAGTATGCAATAAACTTTACTTAGCTACAGCAGCAATTCATGTTATGTCTTTGTCTTGCTTGTCCTGGCTATAATTCCATGTATAGGGGTCAGAAGCTGTAATTTCTGTTTCTATATGCCATACTATCAACAGCTAGTAATAAGGACTTTGAAATGCATTTATCGTCTTAGACAAATCCTTGTGCTGTGACTATTTTTCTAATTCTATTATTGATGTGATGTTCTTGTCCAAGTTGAAGCTTTCAGGAGCCACCCATGTTCTTCTGTTCAGGCTCATTTTCTCGGTCTTGCAGCCAGTGTCCTTCAATACAAGGGGAACTAAAATGTCCTCTGTTAGGAATTCATCAGTACTATTGATGGAGCTACTTGCATTTCAGGAGCTTAGAAATTTAACTTCAAGAAATGAAATATTGTGCCTTTGTTTCTTGAATGGGAAAAAAATCAATGTACTCTGACTAAATGACAGAGGATATTTTTCAGGCCATTTTACTTTCAAAAGGTGAGGAATACCATACCTACTGCTGAAGTCCCTACTGCTGAAGAACTGCAGGGTATTTCTAAAGTTGGTTATAGTTCTGGAATCAGTCAGGGAAGAGGTATGTTTCTTGCTGAAGAATACTCTAAGACAATGTATCAGACTTGAGCGATGGAAAATCATCCAGCAGTTTACAATCAGCATGATGGTGGCCTGAATTAGCGAAGGTCCCATGTGTGAATGCACATTTGATCAGTGCTTGCAAAGAAGCAAATGCTTCTTTGTGTCTTCCTTTGTGGTCACACTCAGTAATAAACTGAGCTCAACGAATAAGCTGCTAAGTCTAAAATTCTGAAAAGCAACCATTAATTTCATGCTTTTTTTTTGCCCCTGCAGCTGATTGCAATCACCAGTCTTAATGTTTAGACACTTATGTTACTGATTTATTGCTTTGAAGATCGATATCTAAGTGCAGTATTGGTTCCTGCTGTAAGTTACACCTTCAAATTGTGTTTGCACTGGCTTATATGCTTAGAATTATAATTAGATGCCAGGCTAAGAGCTCTTTAAAAATGGGTCCTTTATGTCACATAAAAGGGTTTCTGAAAAGAAGAAAAATAATCTAGGCACTGTTGGAGTCTTTTCTGTATATTTTTAATGAAAGGCCTGTCACTTTATTTGCTGGAATAGTGTCATCAGATTAGTGCTGCTTTCTTAACTGTGTCTAATCTCATTTGATTCAAGCATCATAGAATGAAAAAAATCAATCTAGCATAGATTTGTTTTGAAATAAAGCTTTTTTTAGCCTATGTGTTTAATTAGCTAACATGAATTAGCTGATGCTATTAGAAAAGAATGTGAACTAGCAAACTGGATGCAACCCTATGAAATTTCAGGGAAGTTTTGGTGCGGAAACCAGAAACTTTCAATCTGACTGTTTTCCTTTATGTTGGCATTTTTTAATTTAGCAGAGCTCAGTTAGCAGAAACTAGAACAAACGTTTGTCTATGTGTTTTCAGTAACTCTTTCAATGATGTGAAGCATTTCTTCTAGTCAGTCCCCTTCCATCTAGCGATGAAATCAAAAAGATTAATATTTGCCTACATCTTTGGAACAACTGCAGGAAATGTAAGATCATAAGCAACTCAGAAAATCCTTTACATATCAATATATAAAATGCAAGTCAAGCAAACTTTGTGGTGTTAGAGCAGTGACCTTCAACCAGACTCTGAGTCAAGAATTTCTGTTTCCAAGGCTGCTCATTCTTGCTAAGTATTTTCCTGGCATAATGTATGCATCTTTGTGGTGTATTGTTTGCTGGAGAATGAATGAAGGCCCTCTGGCTCATTTATCCTATTATCCCACTTGGGATTTGAGCTATATTGTGAAAAATGAGAAAGTCCAGTGCTCGCACTTTCCATTTTAATCTCCTCATTACGCTTGTTATGACAATTCTCTGTTGCATGAATATTTTTTTCAACTATAGAACTTAGTGGTAGTTTTGGAGAGTCTGGAAAAGTTGAGTGGTTTTGAATAGTAGCTAGCACTTACTGCATATTGTATAGTTGTGCTTTTGAAGCTCTCCATCAGCAGCAGTATGAGGAAAAAAATGTGTATTTTTAGTAATTTTATTTCACTTCCTCCATACTCTCTTCCTTTTCTGTTTGGTCTTTTTTTGTATTTCGCTTGTCAGCTGAAATTAGGGCTATCATTTTATCATAACACTGATAATAAAAGGTATAGTAGACTGAAAAGTTTAAAAGAAGAAAAAGGAAGAAAAAAGGACTTGCTTTATATCTGGGCAGATACCATTTAAGAATAGAAATACTGTTATCTAATATAAATGTTTTGATTTCCAAAGATGTATAAGAATAGATCACTATTTGTTCACTCTTGAAAGAATGAGACATATCTATTTATATCTATCATATTTATACATAATTATGAAAAGTCTTTCTTTTTAAAATAATTTATTTGAATTAAAAATTAGACCCAAGAGATCATATAGGGGTATTTTCAGTAATATTGAAATTACACATAGGTTGAATCTGGTTGTCTGAGTTTAAAGGCCAAATTTGAAAAGTTACTGTATAAGTACTCTGATTTATGCATCTGATTTACTTTGAAGATGCTGAAATAAAGGTAAAAATTTAATCAGATGCACATTTCATTACTCAGGTGAGGAACAATCTCCATTTCAAATATTCTTTAATGGGAATACATAAGACTTTCTGTAGCAAAGAATAGTCTTTTATGCAATTAGCTTTAGCTGGATTACATCATAGAATTGCCTTGTATTTATTAACCTTCTGTTAGGTCTGGATGGCTTGCTAAGAAAATAATATAACATGTTTTTACAGGGTTCAGCATGACATGGACATGGTTTAGACACAGGTTTTGGGAGAACAAAATAAATCTTTGTACCGATTTTCTTTCTTGAATTAATTATTCAAGAAATGTAAAGGCAAAAATCTATGTGTTTGTAACTTTATTAATTTATGTTAATAGGGTAAATTGTCATAGTAGCCTTAAAGAAAAAATAGTTAAAATAAAAAAGTTTTAAGATCTTAAAGTTTTCTTAATCAAAGTCCCAAAATATAACTGTGAACCTGCTGAATGTATGAGCTGGCTGGGGCACCTCCGCACTTTACACTTCGTAGATGAGTAGCTGAGATAATTGTCTCCATCTGAGAGCAGAGGTAAGGAGCATTAATTAAGTAATTAAGCAAAGACTAATACACGGAAAGCCTGATATGCCCCTGTAAGGAGGGCCGTTATTATTAAATGGACTGTAACACCATTCATGGAATAACTGCATCAGTTTTCTAAAATGAAAACTGAATATTCCATTCTAGCAGAGAGTCCTTCAGTGCTGATGTCTGTAACAGTATCTGTTTTCTCAGGTATAAAAGAGACATCCACGACTTGGCACTTTTATATTGGAAATATTTAGATACTAAATACCAAAATGATTTCTAGAAATATCAATCTCTACTGCAGAATCCCTAATTTCCGCTGGTATCTCCAACTGACACCTTTCTTCAGAGGAGTTCAGTATACAGTCTTTGAGAGCTGATACCCTTTGTAATTTCTTCTTTAGGAAAACTGGTCTGATTGTTTTACTTTAGTCTCTAAACAAATAACAACTTAAAATCTAGCTATGCATTCCGACTGTTCTGAACTTGCTGCTGCTTTATTGCATTTGGCAAAGGATCTTAAGCCATTTACTTAGAGAAATCATAGGATGAAATGACTCACTGTTCTGGAAAATGCTGAGTGGCAAAAATCCATTAGAGGTTTTGTGGCACGGTGGACAAAATATAACCTGGAAAAAGTGGCAGAAACTTGGATGATTCACTGAGCAGTTAGAAGCTTAAAAATGGGGAGATTTTTATTCCTAAATTTCACTGTCAAACAGTGGATTAAAACATTTTAGACTGATCTGTTATTTTAAAATCAATGATCTATTTGCTTGTCTGAACCTCAGAAAGTTGTATTTTAGCACTATACTCTCCTGTTTTTCTCTTACGCTATGTCAGAACCATTCAGAGTATTAACAATTTTTAAAGTTGCTTTTAACTTTCCATCAAGACCTGATGAAATTAAGCAAATCAAAAAACTGCCCCTGAATCACTTTGAAGACGACATCACTTTACAAGGATTCAGTCAAAAGACAGCATACCTGCTGCTGTAATACAAGTATGGGTGGTTTTTTAACAATGAGGAGAAAAAATGTTTATTTAAAAAATGGAAACCTGTTATCTAACCAAATGTTGACCTACTTCCAGAGCAATTAACATATTTACAAAAACTCTTCTATGAGCAAAGCCGCACCACTGCTAATGTAATGGTGGGGAAAAACGGGAAAATTATAGTCATTGTTGTGTATCATTTTTTTCCCTAATCATGCTTTACTACAGGCTTTTAGTTTGTTGTTTGGTCTGTGCTAGATTCCTGTTCTCAGAAAGACTTCAGTAAAATTGGAAAAGATCAGGATTGCCAAAAATGTTTAGGAAGCTTCTCTCATTACTCTGTCATGAAGTTTGAGAACCATCAATAATCTCTAACCCTTCAGGGAAGGAAAGCAGAGCTCTGGGAGTGACTTGTCAAGCAGAGAGGAGGCGCAAGGCCTCGAGTGCACAGTGCTCTTCCCTGGTATTCCACTGGCCTTCTGGGTGCAAGCTCTGTTTGGGGACCCATGCACAGCCAAATTTTTTCTGCACAGCAGAAAATTTCCTTATAATTAAGTAGTTTAGGAAAATATTTCTCTATATTGTAGCTTAATATACTTGTGAGACTTTAATATCCTTCTCTTAGAGCAACATTTGAAATCCGCTCACTTTAGTACGATGACTACTATGTTACAGACTAGTGTTGTTATCAGTTTTCTGTAAGCGTCAGTTGTCATCATGACTTTTCAGATTAACACAGATACTTGTGCTAAGAAACCGCAGGTTTTACAATGCAGTTCTGTCATTCTTGCACCTTGCTTACCATCTTGTTCCAGCAGAGCCTGAATTTGTTGACCCTGCAGTTTTGATCTAGGCTCACTAGAACGCCTGTCTGTCTGAACAAGTCCTCCAGGACAGGCAATGAGCTGGGTTCTGGTTTCGTGTTGTGGAATGCTATTGCTGAGATACAAGTCTGTGTTACTTTTGCATGAATATTTGCTATCCTACTGTAAATTCTTAGAATTTCTGTGAAATAGGGGCAGTGTCAATGAAGGAAAATATATCAAAGGAGAACTGCTGTTACTACAGTACAGTGTTATAAATTAGCTGCTTCTGTCCTCTTTTGCTCTTCCTAATGAGAATCTGTAAATCTTCAGGCAGATGCCAGAGGAAAAGTTTAATGAGTTTGCCACTATTACAGAAGTACAGAAGCACTGCAGTAAACCCCTTCAGTTCTTTCTTGAGACAGCATAAAATCTGTGATGATGGGTATATCTGGTAATTACAAGATTACAGAAATGATACAATCAAAGGCAAAGTAGTGTAGCAGCTGGAAGCCTAATGTTTCACCTGAAATACATTGGGTTTTAAACAGTCTAATTATACACTTGTGCCAGTCAGCAGGTGTTCAGTATTGCTGCAGACTTGGGGCTTGAGTGGGGCAATAAACTTTGCTCTGAGTGAGATTTGAGTTCCTGTAAGCTACACTTGAGAACTAAAGTGCTTTCTAGCTTACACTAGCTCAGCTGTTCTTCTAGATGGTCTCCTATACTGCAATAGTACAGCTGTCATCCTGCCTCTGCACTGATGCTGTGTTACTGCAGCAGATACTGTGTAATATGGATAGGCAAGGCTGGGAAGTTTGGGGGCAGGTCTATGGGAACGTGATGTGAGGAATGTCACAGTACAGAGGTCAGCAGGTAAGGAAGGCCCAACGGTGGGGACTGAGAGAAATCAATAGAATCAAACCTCAAGCTTGCATTTAAAGGTGGTTGATAGCTTGAATGCAGTAACACCATGGATCAAGGAGTAAGAGGGAGATGGGGAGGGACTGGAAAAAAGTCCCTTGGGCTATCTGCAAAATGACTGATAAAACTCTTGTGCAGACAGACTGATAAAGCATGAATTTTGCTACCATAAAATGAATCAAAAATACTTTGAACAAATTTGAACTGGCACAGCAAGTTTAGACTGGCTCAGCATTTTGTGTTACTTACCTGTGGTGTTTTTTATCTGGCTCTAGAAATGCTGGCACTGCCCTTAGCACATCTTCAAAGGGAAAGGAAACAGTTCTTGATTTATCAGACTTGCCCTATGTTCATGAAAGTATGACCTAGTAGCATTTTTGTAAGTGCTGAGTTGATTTGAAGAAATTCTTGAGTTCACCACCAATGTTTTCTCCAAATAGAACCCAAATACCTAAACATTTCAGCTAGCTTTTTGATCCAAAGGTGCAAGAGAAAAATAAGCAATTGCTTTTTGCAGACACAGACAAATGCTAGAGTCTAGTAAGTAAAGGCTCTGACTGCCTGTTACAGATTGATTTACTAAGATGATTGATGAGGTTACCATCCATATCGCCCTGTGTGGCTGAGCTCCTGGTAAAGCAGCTTCTGAACTGTTGCAATTTTTAGCTGAAGTTTTAACATTACTCAGAAACTGTTGTTATTGTTAGCTGTCTCAAAGCAAGTTATCTGTTCTTGTGAGCAACAGCCTTAAATGCATGTATGCAAGGACATTCAGCTTAGAGGAGTGAGAGAGCATCAACTGAAAATTAAAATAAGATTTAGTTTAAAGTTAGATGTGTTCCAGCTTTGTATCTAGTGCTCTATGAATCATTCTTACTGAATACAATAATTTATTTTAATAAGATTGCTTATTGATCACCTTCAGGGAATGCATTCTTTTTTTTCCAATGTAATTAGAAGTTGATAAAACCAAACAAATCAGTGATTTTAGTGAGAGAATTTCAGACAAAATTAATTATTTCTGTTATCACTTTGTATGCAGCTTTATGAAGTCTATCTGAAGGTAGCAGCTGGCATATTACATTCTGCTCTAAACCCCTAAACAGTTCTATTCATTTTGCTATGCTTTGCTAGGTAACCAGCCATCTTAAGCAGTAAAGATTTTTGCTATTCATTGTTTTAGAAATAGTATCAGGATTTTTTTCTAACACAACATCATTACAGTTTGCTGTATTTTATAAGGAAAAATTATTTTTATTTCAAAGTAATTTAGTTTATCATAAAAAGTTACAAAATAAGCCTCTTACATTAAAGTTAAAGGACCATGGCTTAGCAGGAATACATTTTTCATGTTTTTTTATCTTACTATTAAGTATATTTTGTTACTAGGATTCTGTTTGTTGGTTTTGTGTGATTCAGTGCATAACTGGAACAGTTCCAATCTGTGTGAGTAATCAATCTGAAATGTTTTAGCAGGTGCATTTTCCTCTTAATTCATTATTTAAATGAATAGAAATAGTTTACATTATGGGTTGTGCTTAAAATTGCAAAATAAAAGTCAACACAAATGAGCGCACAGGAGGCTGAGGCACAGACCTGGCATGGCTTTGAAGCTTGGGGTACCAGCCTAGTGGTGAGGAGTGAGAAGGAGAGAGAAAAGGGAGGAAGAAGGGATGATACAGATTGCTAACTACACAGTTCAGAGGCTTGGGCAGCCGAACAGTAAGAGCACGTGCATGCGAGAGCGAGGGCCGCTCGTGGAATGGAGAGGCCCAGGACTAGTAGGCTGCTGTAGAAAAGGAGAAAACAAGCTCAGATAAAAAGTTGTGACTTTTGTTCTCATTTCAATGCAAAATCAGCCAGGTTTGCTCAAACCACTTTTATCAGCGACTTAAGCGAAAGTGATAGATTTAGCACTGGAGCATGTGAGGAGTGCCTACACAATCCTACTTTCTTCTGTTACAGGGCAATAAACTGCAACAGCGGGACATAATGTCTTATAGCCACCATTTGAAAAAAGAGCACGTGTTGGTCCATTAGCCATAATTTAGCAAACGCACACATATGCTTTCCTTTGTTACTTGTAGTGCTGTCAGTTTGATTTTTATCACAAGTCTAAGGTGACAGATTACATAGCATCCAGTTTCTGGAGTTAATTGATCATGTGAAAATCTCAGCCTTTTAAAAAAAGTTACATTATCTTTAGAGAGCAACTTGAAAAAAAGACCTAAATTTACCAGGGAAATTCAAACACCAGAAGACAAATAAGAACATATGTATTGTTATTAAATTGTGGAGCCTGATTTATGAGTTTTGTGTGTATAAAATCAAATATTGTGTATGAGCTGTCTTACTAAAAATGCCCAGGATGTTGAAGAGCATGGGGAGTTCAATACTGCAGGCCTACTTTTTCCTTCCCATACAGCCAGGTAGAAGAGGTGGAGCAGGACCTATTCTGCAAGAAAGTGTTTCAGAAGGCTATTGCAGTAGTAACTAAAGAGCAGCTTGAGAAAGTCTCTTTAACTGTTTGAGTGGTCTTGGATCTGCACATTTAAAAAATGCACACTTTGGAGTTGTTTGCTTCCCCCCCCCCCCCAAAGATAGGACCATTTCATGTACCTAGTTTAGAGTTTGACCACACAAGCAGTAGAACTGGCACAGGGGAGATTAGTAACTTCTGGGCTGATAGAGATGAGGAATTGAAAGGAGAAACACTAGGGCATCTTAAATTTGATCAGACCACAATAAAACAGTAACTCGGAATCACAGCTATAATTTTTCTCTTGAGCCCCTTTCCCCACAGAGAGCTTAGCATGCCAGCTTTAACCAGATTTCTGACTATATGGCATATGCATTTACAGTCTGCTACTGTTAGGCGCATAATAGGCCCTGGCTGTGCTTCAAGCTGAGAGGAAGCTGTGCAGTCTTTCCAACAGTGCGTCTTGACTCAAGCTCCGTATTGCACTAACATTTATGCTGCTACTGGTTGGCTTCAGCTGCAGGTCGAGTGAATTCCCATCTGCCTACAAAAGACCATGCAGATATACAGAAAGAGGAAAGACTTGCTGGACTGTAGTGATCAATACCTCCTAGTGAAGTGATTTGTGATGTTAGTTCTATTTATTTTCCTAAATAGAATCTGCACCACAAAAATACTGTTATAATTAGACTCAGTCTTCAAGATGTCTGCTAAGATACATGTACTGAACAGATTTGGAGATTTGTACTACTCTGTTCTGGTGAGATGATATGTTCGTTAATACTAGATCAGCTGATTACTGTCAGATCATATGCCAGGGCAAATTCGATGTGTATCAAGAATGCACATTTGCCGTTTCCGTTAATCAACAAGCATACACAGTACGGTATTCATGGTAACCTTACACCAATTGTAGGAAGACGGACAATAACTACTGTGGGCATAAACTTAGAGCACTGCAGATATGCTAGATCAAGTATTGTCAAATTCTGCAAGAGCACGGTGATGCTTTCAAAATTCTTTGAACAAATGTGCACTGGCAGATAGGTTTGTGCCAGATTAGCGCTCCGAGTTAAATTTAAGAACATCTGTATGGAATCAGACCAAAAGTTTATCAGTATCTTCACAGTACAAGTTTATGCTTATAAAAATAGTGTAAGAACAGAAATATAGATTATTATTGCTTATTGCCCTAGGATGCCACCACAGCTTTTGGTAATTCATGGCTTAAGGGTTTTCTGAGATTGTGGTTGTATCTGCATCTTTGTGTTAAACAGTTCTTGATTTTCTTTTTGTTTTTCCTGCATAAATTGTCTTTTAATTTATTTTAGTTTATTTTTATTTATTTATGCTAATATAAAATTATTTATATTTTTGCTACCCGGAACATCTGTGGCAATATGTTCCCCAATCAGACTGAGAGTTGCGTGAAAAAGCACTTCTGTTCTAGTGCTTCTAGTTAATAACTGGAAATATGTTGATGTGATGAAGTGAAGCAAGTTGCATTTCTGTTCTATAAGGAAGGTAAATGAAGGATAGTTAGTCTATGCCTTCCATAAACATTAATTTAAAAATGATAAACCATTCTTTATGCACAATTTTTTTCTTGTATACTATTGGTGTTAGGAATTGGCTACCTACCGACTGACAATACCTGGTCTGAAGTCTGGCATAAGTTTAAAGTAACTCAGAGTGCTTGTGGTACTGTTCGTGAAATGTTTGGAAAACAGAACTGTATCACAAGAAGAAAGTCAGATATATTCCATATAACTGAATTGTAATTAACTAGAAATGATAATCTTCATCTGCTGTGTAGCTGCTGAGTCACATATATTTAAGTCCTGGTTGGTACTTTGTAGACTCTTTATCTTTACATCAACACTGTCCAGAACAACATGTACAAGTTGAGTAATGTTTTGTGTTTGTTTCTGTAGAGTCTGTAATGGATTTACTAATTGTCATGCTGAACTAAAAATTTGGGTTAGCAGTTTGGGTGCCTAGTTCACACTAGACCTCCCTCCCCCAAGAATTCAGTATCCTTAAGTCCTTCACAACAATTGGTCAAAATTTTTGCAAAGTTACCTTGATTGCTAAGCTTAAAACAATGATTTGAACAAGGAAGCACAGAGTAAATGGGGGACTAAATTAAATGAATGAGAGTATTGGTAGTCTGCTCAGTACGTTATGTGATACTGCATATTCTTACTTGTAAACTAGCTCTTGTACTAGCTCTGCCTACTCTGAGCTATTGCAAAAAACACTCCTCGAGGTGCAGGCTGAAGAGCATATTTAATGTCTGTGATGGTTTGAGCCCTTGGAGACGGAATTGGTTGAGCAGGGCAGTCTGTTCAGGTAAATGCAGGGGATTCATTCACATGGAAACTGTTCCTGGAACACAGCTGGTGTGACATAGGAGTGAGAGGGAAAGCAAAACGCAGCTGCAGAGGGCTGCTCCCGCGAGAGTGGATCAGCAGAGCTCCGCTGTTCACAGTATGCGCAAGTTACCTCACATCAGCCTGGCCCAAAGTTGTAAGGGCCAGTGGTGAGACAGGGCTCTACAGTGAACAATTACTTTGAATTCATTTAAAGCCTGATTCTTATTTACATGTATAAATAAACCATGCTACGCTATGGTAGCAGCAAAAGGAACTTTAAAGTGCAGTGATTTTCATCCTCCTTAGAATCTCACTGATGCATTTCCAGAGTACTGAAAAGTTGTATTAGTCTAGTTTAAATCAGTTACGAGGGCAGAAAAAATGCAGACCTAGCCAGCACCAGCATAAGCTTTGTATTTACCTAGGAAATCTGCATTCTTTTTGAAGAAGAATTTTACCATATCAGATGTGCTTCCACTAGGAGGAGTTGTCATCATATGCTTACACTATAAGAGTGTCAGGCTTGGTGCGCTTGAGTTATATAGCTCATTTGATCAAAATGTAATTACTTATAGTTACAGAGTAAAATATCTATAAAATTAACCTATATCTGACTGGCTTGTGGAACTTATTGCTAAATTGTATCCATATAAATATGAAGGGAAATTTACAGCATGTGTTATCTTAAGAGCAAACAAATGTTTGCCATTTGCATTTAGGGCAAAAATTTAGTGCATTTCCTACAGATTAAAATTTATTTTGAATTTCATGTTTTGCATAGAATATTGTTTACTTGAGAATTTGAGACTTCTAAAGTCTGTTTTAATGGTCATAGGAGAAAAACTTGAAATGAAATACCAGCATGGCTAGAAAGCACAAGAAAGAGGCAAGAGAGGGAAAATTTTAAATTTCATATATACGCAGTCCTATGATTTTTTGTTTAGGTGGTTTTTGTTTAATGCTTAGGTTGTAAATACCGATTATAACTTAAAAATAGGGTTTTTTAGAAGTTCTAATGAGACATGCTTTCGTTCATATTTTAAATTCAATATAATATAGCTGTGGCTCAGATTTAAGTGCTTCCTTTGATCTGTTTGCCACCTAAGTATTGCAGAACTGCGGTAAACTTCGTGGTATACAGTTTTACTTTGTTTTTCGTAACATTTTCCAGTACTCATCTCTTTTCATCAAATAATGATATATCATAGCAAAATGTGTATTTTGACAGTTTTTCAGAAATAGGGCCTCTGCATAGACTCCCATGGGAGAAGGAGACAGATCTGAATCAAGTCTGACCTTTCATTAAGAGAGACTGCTTGAGACATTTCAGCTTATGTTTGAAAGACTTTTGGACTGTTCGAGACCAAAGAAAACAAATGTTTAAGCCTGTCAGATGTCACAAACCAGAACTGAAATTTTCCATGCAGCTTTACTATTTCCGTTGTCTAAAAGGGCTTGACTTCTGCACTGCATCGAGCAGCTACTGTGACTTAAAACACTGCCGCTCCTCAGCTGCCTGCCCGCTCCCTCTCCTGCAGTTACTGTCTCCACAACCCAGTTGGCAGAAATAGGAAAGTCTGTGCCTTGTTTGCTTTATTGCACAGTCCAGGATGGATTAAAAGGGTGAATGTTTATACGCAGCCTGTGATCTGGAATGGAGGAGGAGTCCGTACCCTGCAGCAGCCGAGCCTGAGAGGAGCAGTAGCTCAGCTTTGGTGCCCCAGTGGCACCTTTACGTGTGGCCGCTTCCACGTCGCTACAGGCCTTCTGCCAGCACGAGCTTTTGTGTGGCTGTACCGTGAAGGAAATCGGAGACCTGATCTGACTTGAAAGAACAGCCCTTTTCTTTGGGTTATTTTCTCTGTCAGATCACCTCCCCTCACTGTGTGGCCATGCACATGCTAGCGCTGGCGCAGCAGAGAAACCAGGGCAGGGCAGACACCCCCAGCTGGCGGCGGCGGCGGCGGGAGCAGGGCTGCCTGCCGCAGGGCTGCCTGCCGCAGGGCTGCCTGCCGCAGGGCTGCCTGCCGCAGGGCTGCCTGCCGCAGGGCTGCCTGCCGCAGGGCTGCGCCGAGCCTCGCCGCCGCGGAAGGCGGCTGCTGGCAGGAGGGTGCCAATAGCTGAACGCAGAAAACCAAAGCGCTGTTTAGACATTCCTTTGGAATCGAAATACATGACTCATCAGTTCTCTCTCCATTCTTACAGCTCTTGTTCACATGCCTGGAAAGCACAGTCACTAAATGCTAGGTAGAGCTGAAAAATTGTTCTCCAGCAGTTTGCTAGCACAGCAGTAGCTTGAACTGAACCATAGCAGTTTTTAAAAATGTCACCAAAATAATTAATCTAATAAATTGTATCTTACAATATAGTAAGCGCACATCTGGTGTAGACAAGATATTAACACATTTGTGGGCAACAAATTACCATATTAGATATGGACAGTACAAGTAAATACCAGTTTTTATGTTAATTCCTGAGTTTTTTGTTACATTCCAAGCTTCAGTTGAATTAATTTTAATGAGGACTGGGCAGAGGAAAAAAAAAACAAAAATTTAAACAAAAACAACAAAAAAGTAGCCAAAGACCTTGGTTTTTTTGTTTTTTATCCAAAAAATTTTTCTTATGCAAATTTTTTGAATTATTTGCTAAAGCGAAAAATCTGTTATTTGCCTCTTCAACACAGAAGAAAGCAAAATTGCAAATGCATATTTATTTCTAAATTTTTGAGAATTTGCTGTACAACCTAACAGTATTTTAGCACAGTTTATATGCATAATTATTGTATACTGCCAGCAGCATGGTGTGCACTCTGCAAATGAGTAGAATCTTTGGAATGGTCTAATTTATTTGCTTGGACACATGCTGCTTAGGATAACTGTCGCCTCGTTTACTCTCTACCAGCTTAACCAAAATTACATAAAACTTTAGGTATTTGTTTGCATTCCCTGTACAAACAAATGTATTTATTTTAAATAGCCCATGTGGTTCATTGCACAGGAATGTCATTAGCAGTCTTTGTATCTTTTTAAATTCAGATATCTAAAAGGAAAGTTCTCATTACTTTCTTTTGTTTCAATAAAAATCACCACTGCATTTATTTAATTGTATTCTATAAATAATACAGTGGAGAAAGTATAAATTGGATGTTGATGAAAATTCAGCTGTGTGATTCTATTTATGAAAAACTTAGATATTACAATCAAGTTAACTGCAGATATCACCTTGCTAGCACTATATAATACTTGCCAGAACTGAAGTTTCATATTCAAAAATTTGTCCTTCTCTTTCTTTTATTCTCTTCTTCAGTTAATCACTCCCAGCACAGTATGAGATTACTAAAATGAAGAAAGTAAGCACATTAGATGTGTGGCTTAGCAGATATTTCAGAAATTGCTAATTACTGTTGCCTATGCTGTTTTGCCAACTGCCTTCATTTTATAGATATTTTAATCATAAGACTGCATGTTTTTTTTTCCTTTCTATAGTATAGACAACACTAATAGGGATCATCTAATTAGATTCCTTATGTTCCTACTGTGATCAAGCTTACTGGAGTTACAAGCTTACTGGCTAATGCATTTTTGTCCCTTCTGTATTCTTCCAAATTTTTCTGAGATTTATTCATTTTTCTCTTCCACTTCCTTCACATGCTTCCCTATGGAAATAACTTGGCCTCATATTTTCTCCTTTACCAATGCTGTGATACCAGCTTGGCTCTTTTATTATTGTTTGACCTCTGTGCATGCTTACATGATGCTGAGAATAGTTGTATGTCAAAAGCTGATTCACGAAGTGCAGAAGGCATTAGCAGGTGCAAAGTATGTTTTCAAACTGTATGGATGTAATTGGTTTCTAAGAGAATTAAATACATATTTCATTTTACTAGGCCACAGATTTTTATGAACTTAAATTGCATGTCTTTATGCTGTCCTAACTAAAATAATAGGATCACCTTTTTTTTCTCTCCACATCTTTCCTCTTCTTGTATATTCTCTACATGTTATAACAGGTATTTATCAGAGGTACTACTGTGATTGTTTTTTTCTTTGTTTTCTTTTGTTAAACCACCATCAATGATCACATTGTTTCACATGATGTTCTTACGCCTTCTCTTTCCCCTCCCACCCTGCATGTCATCTGCATGCAGTTTGTGTTTAGAGCGCATGCCTGGCTGTGGCATTTTCGTAGGTAGGTAGTTCTTCCCTTGTAAGATGTTTATTGATGGAGGTCTGGAGATGGAGTCTGAATGTAGTAATTTTTACATGATGAGTAGTTGTCACCTATAATTCCTTTTCATTCAGGGTTAACTGAAACTTGAAGGTTTTGCATATTATTCCAGTTTGAAGAAGAAACTGGTGATAGCGTATCTTTGATATCAAATTTATATACAATGTACCAAGTTCCAGTTCTCAGAGTACAAGAGGATTAATACAGTAGGGGTAACAGTCTAATTAGTCATAGTTTCCCCCTCCTTTCAGCCACAGTCCTTGGCTCCAAAAGTGCTTTCTCTGGACTGTCTACTGCACTGTGCCAATATTTATTTGATCAGTGTCCGACATTTTGCTTCAGCTGATGGATTGCTTTTCAGGTATTTCTGATGCTTCTGTCTCTTGCCCTGTCTTGCACATGCTCTTCCCTTTTTGCTACAAGATGGGGATGGCTTCATAATACATTATTTCTGATCAGTTCATTACCGATCTATAGCTTTATTAGACTAGAACCGTGCTCAATTCCTAACTAGGAAATCTCTGCAACTTTTAATTTAAGGCAATGTGCTAGCAGAACAAGGCTGGTGGACACTGGCAGTTCACTGTTAATGTGTTCACAAATCCTGGAGAAAGAGGTTACCTTTCTCATGAATGGGTTATCACTGCCATAGACATGAAACATGCTTTGGGTCATTGACTGATGTCTTCTGACTTCGCCACTCTGCATTTAATATTTCTTTAAAAAAACAGTCAGCTTCTGAGATTTTTCCAAGACATACTGTTGTCTTAAACTGTGCTACTGACAACATGCTTTCCACTTGGCAAATTTTGTAAAGATGGGGGAGGAGAAATAGAAAACATGATCTTGGCTGCAAAAGAAGAGGCAGGTTTTTTGTATTAAGATTGTAAAATCTCTCAGAGGAGGCATCATGAGGATGAGGACCACTTCCAGCCATTCTAGTTTTTCACTCCACTGCATTCAAGAGGAAATTTCTAATTGGATATGTTATGCTCTGGGATTAAGGATGTTTATCATTGCTGTTTACTCTATTTCTACTGGTAGACAAGGAATGTTAGAACATTGTTCTTTTGAATCACTTAGGTACTTCATGCTGCTTTACCTGCAATTGCAAACTGGGAGGGCTATATATGTTTTTAATTGTTAAAGGCAAACCATGTATTTTAATGAAAGAGGTGCTAACAGATTGGATTTTTTAGGCCTTATTCTTTGTTTCTTTCTGCAAATTGAAATCGACTGTAATCCCAGACCCCACATACCTGTTTGTTCTTTAAATTGAAGATCAGAGTCACCACACATACCCTGACTTCTGAACTACTTTTTTTTTTCCCTCCCCAGTGGTGTAGCTTTTAATTATGAGAGTCTGAGAGTTTGGATTCATTACAAGTGTTTTTTCATGATAAGTAACTGTTTGTACCTAAACTAATGCTGTCAAACTTTTCTGAAGCTGTTGGTCACAATGCTTTATATAAATTACTCTAGTGAGGTACGCTAAGAAGAAAATCTGTATAATTCCTTTTTCAAGGTTTTCTCAGTTTGCAAAAACTTTCTGCCATTGGAACATGAGTTACAATGGAACATTCAAGAAATAACTGTCTAAATTGCGTAATTAAGCATAAATAGTTATGGTGTGAGCAGCAAAGAAAACAAACCTTTGGTCACTGTTATTACTTAGTACTTCATTGGGAGGCCTGAGGCAAACAGAGGTCCTTGTACCTGGAGTATAGCAAGACAAAATCATCAGCAGCATCCTTTGATAGTCCTGGATTATTGTGATGGAGGAAAGAAGAAAACTAATAAGTTATCGGCATACAATATATTATTGGCATTAGAATATAAGCAGTTACATTTAAAAGTTGCACATAAAGCACCCTTCACTCTGCTTTTACTTCAATTATGGTCCAATATGTATGACTACAACTGTTCAAATGTTTTAAAGATATTACAGAAAAACAGGCAGAAAGTGAAAGCTAAGTTCGGTTCAGTAGAGTAGAATGCCACTCTAGGAACCTCCTCGTTCTTCTTGCTACCTCGGAGAGAAATTCCCCACTGGATTACTCTGATGGCAGCTTCATTTCCTACAGGCCTCTGCATAGCCAGTGTTCAGAAACAGAACTCTACAAACCCAGATTGAACTTGAATTTTTTAATTTGATGTAAAATTTCGAAATTGTATATAGGATGTGGGCAGTACTGAAAGACCTTGTGTGTGTGTGTATTTCAAAATACTATCCTTTTACTAAATTTCACTCATGAGCTTGTTAAATAATAACTAGTAGATTTCTGTACAGCTGCAGAACAGAGGAAAAACTCTTGCTGAATAAATAGAAGCAAGCCATGGAGCAACCATGACTTCATCTCATAAAAACCGGATGACCTAAGTAAACTTCTAATGATCTCTTTATTACAGGAAACCTCAGATATACAGAAAGTCAGTTTTTAGGATAGGGAAAGAGAACAGAGATCCCACAACTCCCTCCAACACATGTTGTCTTACATTTTTGTTTCTTTCCTGTCCTCTGGTTATTGGACATGCATTTCTCAGTGGGAAAAGTGTGTGCTCCACATCTGCCACATATCTTACCAGTGTGTTTGTAATCATATTTTGGATAGTAAAAAATGCTGGCATTACCTACCCTCAGCAAGAGTTAATCCTATTTTCAGAAATGAAAATAAATTATTTAAAGTAGAAGAATAATAGTAAACTCCCTCAGCCTAAAACCAGTTCTCATAATGATGCATTTAGGATCTTTTCCACAGGCATTTTCTTTTAGTTTATTTGTAATCCTGTTTTACCTTGGTCACACACTGAAACTCTCTCTCATGTCCTGACCACTAGGTTGTACCCTCTGCCCAATCAACAATGGATTGGTAAACAAGAGCTGTTTGAGTTAATGCTTGTGGTGTTTTTCTTCATCAAAACTGCTGGGAGCAGAAGGATCAGAAAGGCAGCTAGTTATCTGCTTGTGGGGGAGAGGGGATTTTTTTTTTTTTTCCATAGGAAAAAAATGCTCATCGAAAGAGTAGGGAAAAATCTACACAGGCTTCAACAAAGACTCAATAGCATATGAAAGTACTCCATAAAATAATCATATTCAAAGATGTAAATACAGTATATTGAAAATAGTGTCTTTTAGTATCTTGTCATAAGTTACCATGTCATTTTCTGCTTGCACTTGAATTTCCTTTGATTTTTTTTCCTCCTCTTTGGTATAAATTAATAACAAAGCAAACGCAGCTGGCCAAGTGAGATTAGATAGCCATTATTTATCACTATATTGTTTAAGGAGCATTTTGTTCTGCAGAAATTCCGGGATTCCTTTCATGCTTAGTGCTAAATTTCTCTTTGTTCTGGAATGAAAAGTACAGCGACTCTTCACCAATTCTTGCAGATATTTTTAACTGCTGTGTATTAGCATGCAAACTAAATATTCAAAATGAAATATAAAATTGGCAGTCTTACAAAATATGTTCTAAGTTAGGTTGTTAAACGGTTTTGAAGACAGATTCCTTTTTGAGAGCAAAATTCAGTCTGTATCCGGATTAGCAGAAGTGGATGAACCAGAAAGGAGCTATTTGTCCACTGGTTTACCAGCGTCTTAACCAGCTAGCTATGTTTTCCTTTTACCTCCTTGAAAATCCTGTGCCTTTCATGCTGACCATCTTGCAGCCTGAAAGTACCCTCTTAAAGCAAAGCAATAAATGGCAGATTTCAGCGGAGCCGGCTGAGCTTGTCTTCCCCTCGCATGGGAATGTTCTCTGTGGCCATAACATTCTGCAGAGAAATTCTTTGCGGTGTGCTCAGTAAGTGCTGAGACTTTCTGATCGATGTTACTCCTTAAGATGCTCTTCAATTGTTACTATAATACCACCATTCTTTTGGTGCATTACTAAATTGCCAGCCATGGCCTGCGATATTTTCACAATAATAAAAAAAATGCAATGGAGCAAATGATATGTGCAATATAATGGTCTATCCAGGTGGAGGATAGCAGGATTTCACAATGTGATTTGAAAGTTAACGAGTTTGTTCTTTAATGGTCCGTGAAGTGAGCGAGTTCCAGGTTAGGCCTTCGCAACATAATGGTATTGCTGACTTTGAAATGTAACCCTTTTGACTAGTTTCCAAGGTTGAGTGCTGAGGTGAAATTCTTAGTGGCTTCCAAAATAATGTTTGGTCCAAAATGTTCTGTGGCTTCTAAAGATGCTTTTTCTAATGGAAATGCTTTTTAGATATTTCTAGGAATGTATTGTACATTAACACAGGTGATATTTCTATTATTGGTTGCCTTTTTTCTGGAACAATCTTTTTGGCAGCTTGTATTTTAAAAAGAAGAAGAAGAAGAAGCAGCTTCAGCACTTTTCTGGTGTTCCAAGAATTATAACAATGCTAAACAGCTAACTAATTCTGTCTGACAGAAAGCAATAATGGTTCTTTGCTGACCGTAACACATCAGCCTGTGGGCAACTTCTTGTTATGTGTTCAGAGTAGATAGACATGCTGGAACAAGTGGTTTGTTGCTGCAAAGTCATAATTCCAGTTAGTTTCTACAGAGCTAATGAGCAAGTACTGTTCTTGAACAATGTATGAGAGAGAGAAAATCTTAAAATGAAAAAAAAGTACAAAAAATGTAAGACTGAAATACTACATGTCTGAACATGAGTAATTCCTGTTTCTGGCGTCAGTRCTCTGATATGAAATTTTCAGATCACGAGTCATAGATTTAGAATTGGGCCTTCTTGAATTTATGACATGCTCAAACTTGCCAATGGAAAGCTCTCCACAAACTCGGAGTAATTCTTTCAAAGCTGTAAGTATTATAGATGCTAACATGGAGCACTGATGTTGGGAGAATATTTAATGTTTTAATGTCTATCTTTTATTTCATTTTAGCAGTTGGAGAAAAGGAGGAAAAGTGACAAAAATAGGCCTATTCACGGATAACTCACGCTCAGACAACATCACGATGGAGACCAAATGTAGTAATCTCTCAGTTACTTACATTATAGATGTACTCCGTAATGGGTTGACTTTAGCTGTGTTCACATCTTGGACAAACACCCGCCACAGAATGCTTTTTATGTGGAGGACTTCACAGAACATGCAGTTTCATTCACTTTCTTCACATTCCCATGAATATCACTGCTGCTTTTGCTATTTCTCTTCATTGTGTACATTTTCTCATATATGTTACATGTTTGGGAGGAATGGTATTACCAATGAATGAGCATATTGAGGAACATTCTCCATGAATACAAAGGCTGAACATTTTTAACTGATACCATAGCACTGAGGGACTCCATTCATTTTCTAAAAGATTAATTTAGTCATGAGAGCTAAACAAAACAGTCTTCAACATTCTTGGTTTGTACGAATTAATTGTAAACCAAACATGGATTCTCAGCTGGCATAAATTGTTGTCGTGTTTCCACTGATTTTGGTTATGGTGAATTAAGATCCTCAGACATCATAAAGTAATCTTTACCTACCTATTACAAAATGGCCAAGAAAGTCTTCATTTCTTTGGGTATAATGGCAGAACTTACATGCTATTAAGTGCTCTCTGAGATGTTGAGTCATTTAATATTCATAAGCAATAATATTGTAACGGAGGTTTGTGGGGTTTGTTCTTGGTTTCTTTCAGAGTCAATGACATTGTGAGGTGAGGGAAAACATAATGAAGCATCTACCCATTCCTAACTGGCTGACCCAGCTTGGTCTCCCAGAATATTGCACGCTCTTTGAACAGTATGATGGCGTAGAGGTAAGAACTGGCTTTTTCAGTAAAATTGTTCAGAAAATCTCAAGACCACAGTCTGTTATAAAATAGCTTAATGTTGGAGCAAAAAACTAAAGGCTGATACTTTGCTTTTGTCTTAGGAAAGGGGAAAATAAAACCAATGCATTTTGTAACTGTGTGCTAGCACTCAGTAAAATACAGTCACTTAGCCAGTGAGCTAGATAAAATGAGCTTTTTACGCTTTCTAATGCTGCTTGTCTTATATCAATCAGGGCTGTCTCAGATTGTAACTAACGGGTATGTTTATCAGAGCAAGAACACATAGATAATTTAATGTCACATGTTAATTGTTATATGTAGTTTTTATAGGTAGATGGATATTATGTGGCTAAAAGTAGTCTTCACTATTGAACAAGTACCACATTACAGTAGAACTTTACATCGGTAATCTTGAAGATCCCTAGAAATTTATTTAGAAATTCTTAAGGCCTTTCCCCACGGGTTTTACTTGGTCAAAATGAGACTTTCCTCTTTATTGTCCATTTTGTAATTTCAGTCCTTATTATGGATGTATAGACTTACTGGCATACACATAGAATATCATCAGTTAAATACTACTTTTGACATGTTTTAATTCTGTCTCTCAGTACTCCTAATTTAGAAAACAAATATAGAAAATATAACTAAGTATTCTCATCAACTCAAAATATCCTTGGATTCATTTACAAGCAACTTAATTTTTTAACAATTTTTTGTCCCTAATCAAAGTTTCATAAAGTGGCAATAACGTTTAATTAAAATTGGCTTCTGTGTCACATATGTGCTGCTGGTGTCAGCACATGAGTGTCAAGGTAATCTTATAATCCAAGCAGAATAAAGATAAAAGGATTTCAAATATAATGCAGAATTTGTCACAACAAGGAAAAGGACATTTCTGCGTTCCAAAATGGACTCAGTCAATAAAACTTAGAAGCACATTGAAAAATTTTATTATGTGATTCACACTACCTTTGTAACACAAAAGATGGTTAAATAGATCTTTGTGACAGCTGAGTTGATAGCAAACTGAAAAAAACTTGCAGCAAAAATAGCTTACAGCTTTAATGGGCCTGAAAGCTAGCTTAAAAAAGTTTTTGCTGAAGCACAAAACTTAGAAATAGGCTTAGTGCATCATTTTGAATACAATGAACTCTTTTTAAGTTCAGGGCCACAAATCAGTCTTTCAGTTCTGCAATTTCTGTAGAATTTGTTCCATGGACAGTTGTTATATCATTTCTCAGTTCCTCAGCCAAACTGAATCCTTTCCTGAATCATAACTTTAAGAAAATGCCTGACTTACTGAGACTTCACCTACTTACTAACACGCTTAAGAATCACGTTGAACTGAGTTTCTAAGTTCTTGGAAGTCTAAGTAGTTGCCTTTGATGATTTCTACCTTAAAAAAAAAAAAAAATACTAATAACTGTTTACATTGGGATTTTTAGCTCTACAGTAGAAGGTATGATTACATCCATTTTGCTGAGGAAAGTGATGCACAGTTTCTTGAATTAAATTATTCTTAGATAAGTAGTAAATTCATGGCAGTAGAAGCATGTAGTAGAGCGTGGCTGCTCTAGCCAGTTCAAGATCAGAAAGTGTTGTTTATGATCTTGAGTCTCCTACCTTGAAGCTTTCTTGCTTCATTCTTCTCACTGACAAATAAAATTTTCACATATTATTGTTCTCTGCTGCAAAAATGTAGCAGTTTCTTTAAAGCTACTAAAAAAAAGCTCAAAATGCTTCTATAGAAGCTCCGACTGTGTTATCCTGAGTGTGTGCTGTTCAGTGCTGGACTTAACACCAACCCTTTTTGTGATTCTCCTTAAAATATTTTTGCTAAAGTTTGAAGAGCAGGCATATCACATTTCTATTTGTTTGTGTGTGTTTGGACCATTTTAGGGGGGGGTTCTGAGGGAAGGGGAGGGGGCCTCCATCACTGTTGCCAAAGTTTAAAAATCCTTTCTACTGAACTGAGAATTCATCGTTAGTATTAATTTTAATTTGAGTTAACGAAGAAAGACATAAGAATAACTGTTCATCTCGCTTCTTTTGTGTCACTGGATACATATGATGTATCATTTAGGAAACACTTAATATTACATTTTCAAACATAGAGCTAGATCTTCCCTCACAGCATCTAAAACAGCCTTAGGTAGTGACACAAAAAATGGAGGCTCTCAGCAATTAGAGGACTACTCAGCCTAAAACCAAGCATGTTATGCATTTGCACTGGTTTTAGTTTAAAAGCAAGATTTAGAAATGACAATTTCTGAAACTGGCTCAACTTAAATAGGAATTCTGTGTCAGTCATCTTCACTATTATACACTGTAATAATGTGATCTGTACTTTATGGTCCTAGGCCCCAGCTGTTGAAGCTCCATAAAAAGACCACTTTTCTGAGTACCACCTTCCTGTAACAAAATGGAGTATGTTCTATAGAACTGTCTTTATCTGATTTACAGACAAAATACAGAAGAGTTAAAATGAGAAGAAATGCATTTGATCCTAAATTTTCTATTTTGAATATGTTTTCTTTTTACTCTGAAAGATGTTAACATTAAATAGAAATTCTGTACATACTTATAAATAATGTCTTGAATTACTCAGCAGCTTATTTGGGGAATAAGCTAGTAAAGATTTAGTAGAGAGAAGGGGAAAGAAAAGAGAACAGTTCAGTTTTGATTATCTAAAATACATTAATGGGAACTTCATGTTACTCAAAACAGGGTCACAACCCGTGCTGTCTATTAATTACATTAAGTAGTCTCTTGATAATCCAAAACCTTCCCTTCTAATATTATTGTTCACTCTGAGATGCATCTTCCTTCATGAGCTTAGTGCAATTAGCATATTAGCAGTTCTGGGGGTTTATTCAAAGGAGTCTTAGTTTTTAGAAACTCTCCGGCTATCTTGACCAGTTTTGCTTTGAGAAAAATTTAGAGACAATGAATGTGTTTTAAAGAAAAATGCTTCATCTCTTTATTGACATAGCTTATCACTACCAAGGGATTTCATGTAACATGTGCTCGCTGTTACTTAGCTTACAGTATCAGAAACAGCAAACTTGTCTGAAGGAAATTTGAATTACTCCTGGACTGATAGGTATAGTATGTTCCTTACTCTGGCATTTGCTGCAGGACCTACTCCATCTTACAGAGGTTGATCTTAGGAAAATGGGAATTGGAAATCAAGTCCACCGAACACACATCATTTCCAATATCCTGCTGCTTCAGGAAATAGAAAAAAAGAGAGGTAAGATCTCTGTATTGTCTCCTAAAGGCTGAGAGAATGAGTTAAGGCAGCCTGAGCTTTCCTGTCACAAAGATAAGATAAATTAATATTCTGATTCAGCCTGCTCTGTCAAATATACTGTTCTGAATAAGAATCACAGGGTTACTGTACATAGACAGTAAGAAGAATAGCTAAACATTAAGCTGTTAGCAGTCTTTAAAAAATATATATATAACATACTTTTTTTTAGGACTTGTCATTAGAAAAGGCTCCGCTTTCATTTCACTTTTTATTGCTGTCTTCAGCTTACCAAGATAAAGTAATGGTAACAGACCATAATTGATGGAAGACTGTGTCAAGAATCTGTCTTCCTCATTTGGAAAGACCAAAACCAAAAGGTCAAAACTAAGCAATGTTGTACATGTGCCGCCTCACCCATGTGAGGAGGGAGAAAGAGTGTCTTACACAGGCGATCCTTACCCTCCTTTCCTATTTGGGGCTTAGCTATAAATTAAGACTTGATCAGAACATCTTTTGTTGCTTTTATGATACTTTTTTCAGTTAAGAATCAAAATGCAGCTCAGGCCAGGCTCATGACAGTTGGAATGAGCATGCTAGCTCTGTGAGCCGTTCTGTTCTGAGGGGAAGGATATAGTAAGGTATTATTCAACTATGACTCATTGTACAGGATATTTTGAGAATTGTGAACAAGATAACAAGATACGATTATTATGCAGTCTGCCCAATAATTCTAAAATATCAGTGCCTAAGGGTTTCACAAATTTCATAGGAAGCAATGTTTTACTGAGCTGAGATTCCTGCCTTTCCCTTCTCTCAGTCAAGATGAAAAGACTTTTAGAGCCTGAGTCGAGATAAAATATTCATAAAATTTGTTTAGCTACTTTAACTTTTTAGAACAAACTAACATGCGGTGAACTAAAACTAGTTGTGTACAAGTACATCGGTATATTTTCTCAATATTTTCTGGTGAGTTCAAAATAGATTCAACAATTATGTAATTTTTCCTATAATTGCTTGGTTTAACTTTTGTATGAATGTAAATATGACATTTTTGTACCTGCTCCTTTGAACAAATTAGGAAGTTATTCAAGTTGATTACTGCAGTGAAACTAGGAAATATTTCAATTAGAATCTGTTTTCATTTGGTTTGGGGACTTGGTTTTGTAACCTCCAGCTTCTGGAGTGAAGAATAGATTACTGTTCTCACTGGAGCATTTGTCAGATGAAGGGACCCCTCGACCAGTCATTCACACAGTGAATTGACTTACAGATATTCATGTAACAGTTCCATCAACTGAATATAACATTGCAAATTCTATTAATATAATTACAATTTAAGGTTGTTCAGCTTCAGATATGTCAGGTTAAATCTAATCTTGCTGTACTGCCAGTGATTTCAGTGAATTTGAATTTGAGTGAAGCATTTTATCTCTGAATTGGAATGTGTATTTTATGACCTCCAGTCAGATATCCTGCAAGGTAAAGCATGATGCCATGTGTTTCTTTTTTGGCAGTTAAGTGCTGGAGTTTAAGCTAAGTTTTAATAAAAATAGCAGTGCTTCATATTTTTCTGGATGTTTAAAAATATCTTAGTGTTCAGTATTTTCATTCACTCTCCAGTTTGGGCTAATGAAACAATTAAGTGTATAATTGAATTATATGCTTGAAAACAGAGCCACCTTATAATCTCTGACTGGTTCTGTTTACACCAGGATATTTACACCCAAGGTGGCTTTACCTGCTGTATTCCGGATTCTGGGAAGGCTGCGGAGCAGATCAGTGCCGTCGGCCCGGGCTGCCTGCAGCCTGCTTTGTTTTCTCAGTGGGGCAAATGACTGTTATCTAGTCTCCAGCCTATTATGGCATGTTTTTGTTTTGTGGCTGTCTTTGGCAGAGTGCTGTGTCTAGCAGCAAAGTGCTTAATCAGTTACGCTGAAAACGCTTATTTTTCAGCACTGAACTGTACTGAAGTCAAACATCAGAACATCCAATGTTTTAAATCTTCCATTAGGTTAAATAAATATTATTGTCTTACTAAATGGTAAACCAGTACAGAGCAAAAGATATATTATTCTGTTTGCTGCTAACTTGAGCTTTAAACAATAGCATTGTATTTGTTGCTAGTTCAACATTTTCTATACAGTGCTTGATGTCATAAGTCATTTTAATATGTGAGCCTTTTCACAAGGTTAGTTTTATAGGTCTAAACATTTCTATGTACAGCGAAGTTAAGTTTTGGAAAATCTTGTTACAACATTTTCTGTTTTCTAAAATGTTATTTTAGACAAACATTCTAAAATGTTTACCTGGTTCTGAAGCTGCATTTAACAGGACGTGTCTCAGTACAGAGATTTGGATTCTTCCCTTCTAACTCTAAGTACTCTGCCTGTGGTTCCACAGTAATTAATGCCAAGATCTATGCATTGACATACTGCCCAGCAACACATTTGACCTGGATCAAATATGTGCACATGATCACTTATCTGTTGAATTAGGCAGAGTGTACAATTCAAAGTTCAGTAGCTTTATGCTTTTATGCTATCTTTATACCAGCCAATGGGAGGGAAATATTTATAAGAACTGATTTGACATGGGTATCAATAGCTAATCGGTATTTAAAAAAAAAAAAATCAAAATTGTTAAACCACTTAATCCAGCAGAATGAATTTTATGGTGGATCAGTGCTTTGGACAATGGGGCTGTGATATTTTTGGTCGGTATTAGAAAACCTAAAGGCTGCTCTACTGGACTCTTGACCTTAATTGAAGCTGGATTTCCAAAATGCCAGCCCAAGCAATCTGTGCTGCCTTCAGCTTTCCTTGAGCTGCTTTTTCCCATCTCTGTTTCATTCCTTTGTTGTCAACACAACTATTCTACAGCTGCATGGTGAACCTGATCTGGAAAATTATCTGCCTGAAAAATAACTTTTCTTCCCTGTTGTTCATCCAGATAAAGTCCCCTTCCAGTTTACCGTTCAGCTGCACAAACATTTGTACAAGTATGAATGGTCAGGGAAGGGAGAGCCGGGCAGAGCCGTGGTGGCTGAAAGAGCCCTCCTGCCGTAAGTGAAACCACAGCCAAAGGTGCTGTACTGGGAGGCAAGTCCCTCTATGCTGCTTCTAGTCGTTAGAAAGAGACAGGCAAATTCAGGACGTAATTTACTCCGCTTTGAATTTTAATCACCTTACGCAGGTGTCTATTTTTTGTTGTTGTTGATTATAGAGAGACCCTAGGATGACTGCCTTCATAGCAGAGCACCCAGTAAATGCTTGTAGCTGGTGGAATGAATCTAAGCCTAAAAACATTGTCCACAGTTGGACTGGAACATTTCATCTCTTCTTTTGAGTACAGCCTTCCAAATTTTAAGAAAATGTTTGATTTCTCTTTTCTAAATCCAAATGATCTCAAATGTTAACCTAGGGCTTATCACTATTTCATTTGTTTGCGAACCAAAACACACAGGTGGAAATATTATTCCAATTTCTAAAAACTTTCTTGCTAAATGCAAAAAGTATCAGTTATATACACACTTTCTAACACCATTTCATAAACATAAAGCCACAAAAATGGCTGGGTACTGAGTGAAACTGAAAGTTACTTAAATCCAGGATCCTGTATCAGATAGTGCCACAGTAAATGTCAAGTGAAACATAAATGGGCACACCAACCCATAGTGATGCTTTCCCAGAATACTTGCTCAATCTCTAAGCATTTAATCTAACAAAAATTAAGTTACAAAAGTTATGCATGTTGAGAGCTGTAAATATTCTTTCCACAGTCCTTTTGCCTATATCTTGACTTACTTTTTATGTGCACTGCAGCACATTCTGGGTCCGGGTGTCCCGATCACCTATTCATATATTCCTGGCATGCTGCGACTCCTTTGAGATGTACCTTTTGATTTCCTTTGCAGGAAAATTGTAGTCAGAGGGTGGGGCCTGCTGCTTGCCTGGGCTTGTCCCGGTAAGGAGTCAACATGCGTACAAGATTCGGGTACTAAAGCACTCGCAAGTACCGCAGTGTATATGTGTGGACTGGACTTCTGCTTGTGCTTAGAGCAGTGGTGTCAGCTGCTGTCTAGCACCTTTTTGTTGTCTTATAAATGTTTGTTTGGGATAGCAAAGAAGTCAGGAAATAATATCTTCCAGATGTAGCTTCTTGTAATATGAGAGAAATAGGTAACAAATTTGGGGTAATCTGACTCCTGTATCACACAAACAATTCTTCCTTTCCAGAGCAAGAGGCAGAGCACTCTGTCCTGTAGCTATGAGCACTTCAAGAATGACATGCTGAAAGCCGTAGCCCGGTAGTTAAGAGCAGTGCTCCAGAAAAGAACTGTCATTTGCCAGAATCCCCTGATATAACTAAAGCAGAGTTTGATGCTACGTGGGGTTGAGACAGAGTGATATTTAGTCATATTACAATATCGTGCTACAGTCTTTAGAAGTGTGGTTTAATTGTGGTTTCTTATGAATTACGGTAATAGAATAAATCATACTTCAGGTATGTTGAGGAAGGACACCATGTTCCAGCTGCTTCAGTACAGTAGAAATGTCACTATAGAGAGGGTAATGTAAATATATTAATGTAAATGTCTATTTTGATATAATAAAAAAACAGCCTGGATTCTGCCAGATTTGGAAGATATTTTTTGGTTCCTTTATCTTCATGAATTTAAAGACAGAATTATTTTTAGAAAGTTTTGTGTCATTTGATGATTAAAATGTTTGTGTACACTCATTTGCGATGTATTCTTGTGTGCATTGCTGGTTGAGGTGTGAGTGGAAAGATACATAAAAAGTCAAGTGACAAGAAGTTTTCTTATGAGGCATTCTGAGAGCTGGAACTATGTTTTTCCACTACCTTTTCTTACTGAGCTGAATTCTGATTAATAGCATTTTATGGCTTAACATTATTTTATTAACATCTTAGAGTGTTTATATATAAAATGCAATACTGTTAACTCTTTTCCTTTGAGAGGCTAACGATATGAAGAATCTTGCCTTTTTAACTTATATTTGTATTGGTTTTCCTGTAGAGAGGGACTGCAGTTTTAATAGGATTTAAATTCAGATCTTTTATAATTGTATTAGTTTCATACAGAGAAGGCTAGCTTAATGGATTTAAATAAAATATAAACATTGACACTGTTTTCTGTGGGTGAATATAAAATAATATGCAAAACCTGAATTAGGTGAAATGTAAACTGATACTCTGTAACTGTGCATTTGGTGGGGAAAAGAGATTTTATATTTAAATTCTTATATAACTGTTTTTGCAGATGTTGTATTTCTTTCCCTATTGCAGTAGTGTAAAATTAAATGTGAAGTGTTCTCTCTTTCCTGCTGTCTGCGTCTTCTCCCTCTCATTCATGATACAGAAGACCTAAGATGTGTGCTATTAAGAAGGAAGATGAGTGATACTTGTGAGTGATACCCCTGCTTGTGCTCGGGACAATATAAATGGAGAGGCAGAGAAAAGTCTATCTTCAAAAAGTTCTAAAATAACTGAGATGCTCTCTCATGTGTTATTATCAGAAGACCAGAATAATTAGCATAAAGGCATAAATGGTTTTGCCTCATCGTGTCCATGTATATTGCCTTAGTCACTATCAGATATAGCCCTTTTGCTCATACTGTCTTTTTTTGCTTCTCTTTAAAACATTGCAAACTCAACCAGAAAGCTTTGGAGGGTGGTATGTAGTGTCAACCTGGCAGATTCCAGATTAGTGCTAAAGTATGCTGGTAGCTTTGCCAATAGATGGAAAGGAGGCTGCTTTGAACACTTTCATTTGTGTAACAGATTGCTTGCTACCTGTGTGGTCTATGTTGCTCTCACTGAGAGATATAAGGATTTGAAGGTGTTTGCCATTTCTTTTTGAGGAGCTCGGAAATGTAGGTATTGTTACATGTGTGAACATACAAATCTGACTGTACCATTTCATCCATAGAAATTTCCAACTTCATTTATTCTTACGTTCTGGCCTTCTATTTATCCTTTTCTCTTCATCAGTTATATTCTGAATGAAAAACTCAGAGTCTGTCACATGCAGAGAGAGGCTGTTAATTCTCTTGTATTTGAGATGTTTTACAGAAACATGAAAAAAAAGAAGTTTACAAGAACATCTTAGCTTCATAGTAACATGGGTCTTCCATTCCTAGAAAAGAGAGGAAAATAGACCTGCTGGTGAGAAGGAAACCATAAAACCATGTCCAGCTTCCTCCTGGTCTTGTCTTCTGGTTTATTATGTCATTTACCAAAACTAGTCAACAAAAGAAAACTGGTTTTAGTGCAGTTGTAACCATGTTCATCAAACTTTTGAAACAGGACTGCCTAATCTATACCAGCACAAATTGGTTGATGTGGTTTTCAGTACCAAATTGAAGGTTGGGGATGGGACAACATGTTATTGTCACAGATTTTGTGCAATAATTAATTTTTCTAGTGTAAAGTGGATTTACTAATTGGGAGTTGTTAAAGATGATCAGTTTTCTTGCACTGTATCAGGCAAGGGCTGTTTTTCATTCAGCGTTTTGGTTCTAGCAGTGGCCAGTACTAGCTGACTCAGACTGCGTGGACCTCTGCAGTAAGCAGTTCTGCCAACTTCTGATAACTGCAGTGAAGATTTCTTCCAAAGCTTCCAGTTTCTTTCTGACTTAAGACTCACATTTTTGTGAGCTGCAGATTAGAGGAGTTTAACAGTAAACCAGTTCCTATTGGAAAATACTGATTTATCAGAACTGAAGCTTTAACCAGTAGTGAATGAGGATCAGACATCTAGTATGATACGAACCAAGTTTGCCCTCTGCTAGGTCCACAAGAAATGAATGTGCTGTAGCCAAAAACTCCAGCAAGTCACAGTATGTTCATGCTCTAGTTTTTCACCAAATGAGCTAAGGGTTATATAACTCCTCTGACTCTCCTGCTTTACTACAGCATTATTTCCAGGACCATCAGCTGAGAGACATTTCTGGTTGCAAAACTTCTGAGGCTATGGATCACAAGGCTTCTCAAATCTGACTCGTAATCGATAGCTGTTTGGGGTTTCTGAAAGGCCTTGGGTCTCCGGGCCTAAAACAGGCCAAAAAGCAAGACTGGATATTGGTAGCTTTATCCTGGAAGCCCAGAGAGCTACTGGCTAAATTTGTCCGTTTCAGTTAGCAACTAGGGGGAATCGTAGAAAGGACAGTTGTCATCGTTCATAGTTTTCAAATGAAATATTGTGGGATTCCAAGTACTGGAGCTTTTTTCACTTTTGGGTTTGTCACTCTAATTTGGCCTGATTTGTCTTCCATTAACTTGAAAATTATCGGTGAATAAATTTGATTCATTATTTTGTCCATAGGGTGTCTGTGGGAGTTAAGGGAATGTGGCATTTTGTTTGTTTGGGTCCTTTTTCTTCTAAGATAAGTCTACAGTAAAAACTTGCTTTGACTTTTGTTTTTTTAGGAAACCTGTAACCACTGCTGTGTGAGCAATCCATGCATACCATGTTGTAATCTTGGTGTAGCTACTTCTGCATTTTATCATTGCAGCTACACAGCAGTGCTTTTAAAGTAGATGGATTTTCTCCCAGCTATTTTAGGAAGACTGGAATTCTGAAGTTTAAGGTCAAACTGAAAAATTCTCATGAACCCTTTTGTTTCATCCCATCATCTCTTTCGTTACTGTGAGCCAGGTCCCTTTTGAAAATGCTCTCCCAAGAATTGGCAAGTATTCAGTTCTTAACACGATTAATGTACACAAGCTACAACAAGCAGATATAAAGTCTTGGCACTGGCTGGAGTCCCAGTTAGGTTCTCCTCATTCATCTGTTCAGACAGCTGCTTGTATAGATGTCTTTGCAGTAGGTGGAAAGATGCACCTGTACACGTTCCTCTTGTACAGACAGCGGAAGTCGAGGATGACCATACAAGGCCGCAGCAGTGTGTGACACAAGACCAGGGACTGTCAGCGTGCTCCTGGGTTTTTAGCTTCCCTGGGATGATGTCACACAGGACAGCACTTCACCAGTAACACTTTTATGGCAAGGAGATACACAGGTAGCATGATGCTGTATAGATAAAATGATGATTAAGGGGGCCACAGCTCAGCATGGGATACTGGTAGGAGGGCTTGGCAAAGACACTGCAGTTGTTTCAGGACACAGATGCTTCCAGACTTTATCCCACATCTCAGTAAACCCATTTCCAGAAGTAGATTTAATAAAATATTGAAAAAACAAAAATCTTGCAACAGGATTCTAATCTGATTTAATTCAAATTAACTCACAACTAATGTACTTACCTAGTGTAGGCAGTCCTGTAAGTGCCTCATTCTTAAAGACTGCAGGCAAACTGCCAATAAAAATGCTTTATATAAAGTGGGGACAAGGATGTGTTGTGTAAATTGTCATAGAGAAGACAAACTTTCATTTACATCTGAAGACAGAACAAAACTACTAGGAAAAGGATGTAATGACTCATTCAAGAGTAATCGCAGTTTATGTAGGACTGCCCAGCTACCAGTCCTATTACTTAACACCCAGTCATGTAGCTAAGGAAATTACTACTCCTTTTCTAGTTCTTATTCATAAAAACATGACAGTGAACCATGACATTATTTCCTATGTAATTGCACTGCCTGAAAATTTCCTGATTTTTTTAAATCAGTCAATAGAGAACATGTTATATGCTAAAATTTATTTGAATTTTTAGCATGGTTTTAGATGTTTTTACCTAAACTGTAGTATATATTGTTTAGATAGAAAAGCAAGACATTTTCCTTTATACAGTGAGGAAAATAATAGTGTGCACTTCTGTAGTATCTTCCACTTGATAAGCTGATGAAGTACTTGCACATTCTTTTATGTGAAAATCTCTACCATTGTGATGTACATTAGAAAAGTTTAAGTATACATCATATAGGAAGTGAGTCAGAGTATCATAACTATAAGTATAATCCCAGTATGTCAACTACTGTTACTGTATTCTCATCATAATTCTATTTTTCTTGCACAGGACTTATTAATGAGACATTCTGGTGCCCAGGGCAGGATCACAGTCTGTTTTTGTCTGGTTCCTTTTTCCTCTCCCTGCTCCACCCCCCCCCCAAAAAAAAAAAAAAAAAAGTGTATTTTGAAGAAAGATTGTGCATGAAACATCCTATGGGAAATCTCCATAGACTGTTGCTGGTGACAGTGAAATTATGGAGTCTGTCACTGTGCCCAGAACATTTCTGTTACCTCTCCTGTCCTCTCTACTTACCTGATTTTGCATGACTGGCAATGACAAAAGATACTGCAGAGTGCTATCAAGCCATTCAAGATTTGCCTGCTTTCCTAGTTCATCAGTAGCTCAAATGTCATTGCATCTGGGAAATTGAAAACGATTGAGTTTCTGTCATGGGTTTAGGCCTCATTTTATGTGAAACTGGTTTGAATTGAGATCATAACTACTAGGTTTTGTTCAGTGTCAGCGTGATGTTACAATTTTCTGTAATTGGGGGAAAAAGTTACTGAAATGTGGTGTCTGTGTCCCTCAGTGTGCCACAAGTGGTGAGTTATGGCCTACCACCAGTGAATCCTTTGGGAAACTGTTGTCTTTTATATTTACCTGAACTTTGCCTGGCTTGAAAGTGGTTATTGTAAAAGGTGTGTGGCAATACCAAGAGCGATGATGTTTTCCTACTGCTCGTGCCTGTATGTTAGGAATCTGAAGTGGGATTGCTATGGGGAGGGGGGAAATAAAAGCACAGTTCAGAAATGCCAAGCGTGAGCTGCTTTTACTTTGGATAATACTAATTTTCTCATCTTTTCTCTCCTCTTCTTTCCCTACTGCATATTTGAGCTCTCTCTATGTTTATTATTTCTCTCTTAACTTTACTAAACTTCATCTTACTTGAGCTTTCTTATGGAAAGATTCTGCTCATATCCATGACAACTCTCAAGACTCTTTCAAGAACTCTCCTTTCCCAATAACTGCTTCTGTAACATACATATTGGCTAAAGCATCTTGATGAGCTGAAGGTTCCTTAAGCTCCAGCTACACTTCAAAGCAAGGTCCAGTGCTCTTTTTTAATTTTATTTATTTTTAAAAAAATTTTAAATTTCATTCTACTGTAAGATGATGTACGTATAACATTCAATCCAATTTTAGATAGCTCAGCTTGCAAAACTCAGTATTCTGCATAAAATGCATAAAAACAAACTACAAAGAAGTAGGTATCCTAGTTCAATATCCAGTGATTTAGTCTATGTTAGGTTGCCGTTTGGAATTTTAATCCTGCTGTTGTCACCATCACATGTAGTTTAACTTGTTTGGAGTGAGGATACCACAGTTTCATTTATTTTTGATGACTAGTTTGATAATACACTGAGGTCTTGGAAGCTGAATAATCTGCTCCTTAATGACCTTTATCATTTAGACAGTTTAGGACCACAACATCAGCAACCTATGAAACAGACACAAGAGTCTCATTAAAACTAGTCCCGGGAGGAGTGGAAAAAGAGTCAAAGGAATAGATATTACAAGGAAAGTAACAGATATTAGAGTGAAATAAAAATAGTGCATGAAAAGGATGTCCCAAAACTGAGGAACTGTACAAGTAGGGATCAAATATTTAATATCAAAACCAATTAAATGTTTGACAGAGAAATATTTGACCTTGAAAAGCTAATGTCAATAGGATAGCTGTGAAAAGGTATCAGTTACAGAATGTTGGCTTATGAATTCTGACAAGAGGGGAAAAAAGAAAGTTGTCAAAATTGCTTTGGACAACTGGAGTAACTGTGGCAAAACAAGAGAGAACTGCTGACCTGGCAGCTTGAAAGATTGAGCTAATAGGAAGAAGAAAAACACAATGTTGAAGAAAAAATAGCAGATCTAGACAGTGCTTTGAGACTCAACTGAGTCTCTCTCGATTTCTATTTAAGCCAAAGCCTTTAGGTTGAATCAGTGGTACAGCTGAAGGTGCTTGAGATAATTTCTTCAAGAGCAATGTTCTATCTGTAATTATGGGATTGTTGTAAAGGGTATACTTCCCCAAAAGGGGTTAACTGACAAGAGGTTGGCTCCAGGAAGACTGGAAAGAGTACCAGGGCTTCAGATACACTGACTATAAGTGTATGAGTAATAATAGAAAAAAAACACACACACACAAGAACTATTAACTTTGATCCAGTCTGTCCAACAGATTCAGATCCTCTCCTAAAAAGTAATTCTGCAAAACCAAAAAACTAGGAAATGGAAATCAGCACAATTTTACTTGGTTACTGCTAAAGGTAGAGGGCTTCAAGGAAAATGAAAGAGTACAAAACAACATATTCAGACCCAAATGCCTAAAGGTAGGGATGCTGTGGTAAGGTGGGTAAGACCTTTAGGTAAGACTGTTCTGCATATGTATCTTCTACTGTTGAAGCTATTTTCTTCTTATGAGATCTTTGTTTCAAGAAAGCTATTCTGTATTACTGTAATCAGCTGGTCATTAAATGACAAGAAAATTCCCACCTGGCACAGACCTCTGGCTTTAAAGAACCCAGTTTCATAAACAAAAGGTCTTTGCAGCATCTAGCAGCGAAGGGTAGTTCTGTCTGGTTGACTCGCGTTAACAGGCGAGAAGACAAAGCAGCTTGTGTGCTCAGCTAGCTTCTGCAAGCGAGCGCTTTATTTGGGCTCCGAGACGAGTATGAACGATATTCATCAGAAGGAAGACTGAGGTGGACAATAGCGTGCTAAATGTGCACAGGCCCTGTCTGGGTTGAAACAAGCAGTAAAATGGCCTTATCTTAAGAAAGGAGAGGATGGTTTGAATGTATGTCTCAGAGGTGTAGTTGCTAAAGAGGGGGGGAGGCTGGACGTTCCTAGCTGTAGTGTCAGCCTGTGCTGTTCTTCTAGATAGCATAATGAGTAGTCAGCATTTCTCGTTGTGAGAGAGAGGCTAGTATGTTTGCTCTCTTCAGCTGCTGTGTTAATAGCTCCCAATGCTTTACAGGTATCTGAACCTTTGTTTTAGAAAATGGATTTTATACCACCAGCCTGTTGCACAGATGACTTCACGTAACAGGGTGGGAAGAGGGGAAAGTCTACTAATGTAAGTAAATTACATGTGTAAAGTATGTAATATACCCTGAATTGTCCGTGAAAAGGGTGGATTTAGGAAACAGTTTATCTTCGCTTTACTTCCATAATTTCTCCTCTTAAATTAGCACTAAAGGTCTTAAATCCATGAAAAAGGGCACCAAGAGGTCACTGTATGTAAATACTTGGATGTCGGGGCTTCGGCGAGCCTCAGCCTGAATAGCCTGCGGAGGGGTGTGGTTAGAAAGCCGTAAATCACCGCTCGGCGCTGGCTGCGCGGCTCACAGCGCCTGCGGCCGCGGCGCTGCCTGAGCTCCTGCACGCAGCGCGCGGCCGCGGGGGGCTTCAGAGGCCGCCGCCGCCGCCGCCTCCTCCTCCTCCTCCCCGCC
>NW_020447641.1:2138110-2265407 GCF_003343035.1 Apteryx rowi
CCCGCTCCCGCCGGCCCCCCCGTTTCTTCGCCCGCTCCCGGCCGCCCCCCGTTTCTCTCCCCCCGCCTCCTCCCGGCCTCCCCCGCCCCCGGCTGCCCGCTCCCGCTGGCCGGCGTCAGCCGGCACCGCCGCCCGCGGGACTGCGCAGCCCTGGGGAGCTGGACGGGACTCGCTGCCAGGAAGTCGCTTGGCCGAGACGAAGCTTTGAACTAATCCCCCCAAAGCCGGGCAAGCAGCAGTAGCGATCGGGCCGGTAACTGGGGGGGCAGCGTTGTCCTCTTTCTCGGGGGAGAAGGAGGAGGGGGGAGTGGGGGGCGGGTGGGTGTGCGCGCCCCACGCTGAGGGCAGGGGCCGCGGAAGCGGGCAGAGCCCGGCGCTGGCGGCGTCTAACGTGCACGCTCGGGAACTGCCCTGCCCGGGGCTCTGACTGCTTGGATGTTTGATCCACTGCGATACTTGAGCTTAGATTTTACCGGAATGAGTCCCCCTGAAATCTCTCCAGTAATCTTTAAGTTTAGAGCACTGGTGTACTCCAGATATCGAGATATTTCACTGAGTAGACAGAAATTAAATGCTGTGGGGTTGGGTTTTTTTTTCCGGTCCCTTAAAGAGGAACATATGCAGAACTGCTTTCGTTTGTCCAAATCTGTAATTTACATAAATCGATTGTTAATTCCAAATAATAAATAGCATGCTTGCTGCTGGAAAGGTCTTTGAAAGAGTTAATTTTCAGTCAGTGTGGGATTTTTACTTATTTATTTTTAGTAAAATAGTGGGAACAGAGCAGCAGGCAAAACAATAAATGACTTCGTATGCCAATGGAAGAACAAAAGCGGTATTTTGAATCATTAGCTGAAAAATGCGTAGATTTGACTTTAGCCTTGGTGAAGTTTTCTGTCTATTTGTGCTGGCAAAGAGGGGAGGGAATGTTTATTTCAAGTCAGGGCTTCGTACCATTCAGGATTACTGAGCTAAACTGGTGGGTATTTAAGCTTCTTAGATAATTTTATAGTATAAATCAAATGAGGTCTCTACTTGTTATTGAATCCTCTTTAATGATTACTCTTTCACGGCCTTCTTTATGGATCTCAAGGAGTTTTACAGGTAAAAAGGAAGTGAAGTATGGGGTTTATCTGTTTCTTTCATCTCAAACTAAGAAAATTTGCAAGGATAAGTTAACCTGTCCTGTGTGCTTTCTGCTGTCTGAGAATAATTGTAAATAACATTTTAAATAGACTGTCAGATTACAGTGCAAGGATGCGTGGTTAGGGTTCACGTGTGTCTGTGTATATATATGTGTGTGTGTGTGTATATGTATATATATACACACATGCATATAAGGAGAAAGCAAGAACAGTTTGACAGCTCTTCAAGATCCTTTGAAAGCACTGATCCATCTGTAATCTTGCGGGTTTTTTTTTTGATGTTTGACAGGTTCACGTTTCTTCTGATAAAAGCTTAAAGCCTTTGAACTCTCATATATGCTTTCTCAATCTATTTCTCCTTATCACAACAGTCTGTAGATTCTTGAATCTTAATATTCTTTTCAAAGTCCTGTGACCTGTTTGCTAAGCAGCTACTGCATCAGTTTATTTTGTAACAAACTAGCAGAAAATATAGGTTGTAGAATGTTTAATCTAAGCTATTTTGGGAACAGGAATCCACTTCTACTAATAAAAAAGACTACCATACTTCTAGGGAAACAATTAACATGAAATCTGAGTGGATGAATTTATAGTGGCTTTAGTTTTAACCATATTTCTTTCCATAATACGTTAACTCTTGTGGCTTTTCAGTCATGTTTTGTTCTGTTTCCTTAAATTACTTATTTTACCAAACAGAGGAAAAAAAAAAAAAAAGCTCAGGAAATCAGTCTGATTTGTATCCTGAGGTTGACTTTGCAAAAGTTCTTGCCCAGTATGGTTGATCACTTCCATTGTTTCCAACATACACGTACATAGTGCAGGCAAATGTGCCAAGTAAATCAACAGGGAGAAAAGAGTAACATGTCCTCCACTTTCCCTAATTTACTATTTTAGGAGAGGGGGGAGGTGATGAGATTTGATGTATTGAAAATAATTCTATTTTTTACAGAAGTTGACTCCATCCCATCCCTGAGAACATAAGGCAGTTTTTTATCAGTTGGATGTATTATAATGTGTTCAATAGGTAAAGAACTGGTGAGACTGGAAGTAAAGTGTCATACCATTGGCAATGGTATGATAACACCAGGTATAGACTTCAGAGAACTTGATCTGAAGTCAGGGGGATTTTCCCTGTTAAATCAATAAGACTTTGAGAGATGTGTGAATCATTTAATGTCCAAAACTGGTTTAGAAATAATTCTGATAGCTTGAGAGTCTGATTACTTTTTTGTTTCCTTTTATAAGGCTTCCATTGGCATGACCATATACGGCCTTGGCCGGTTTATTAGCCATTCATGAATCTCTGAGGCCAAGCTGGAGATATTCCTTTCCATCACTCCCTCTCCTACAGTGTATTGAAACAACAAAATAGCAGCCGTCACCACTAGTTGTGTTTTGTTGTAGTATGGAAGGGCCACTTACTCTCGTATCAGATTGAATAAAGCTTCAGCACATTTTCTCAGGCTGTGTGAACTGCTTCAGAAAGTTCTCATGATGAGCAGCTGAGCCAGAAAGCTTGTATTTGTGTCCCAAAACCAAGAGGGCATAGATTGAAGAATTTTTGCCTGTTGTTTTGAGGTAGGAAAAGGTAATTTGTTTCATTGTTCATATGGTTTTTTCTAGCCTTAAACAATGATGTGAAGAGACACCCCCCACCCCCCAATGGTACATATTTGGTCTTGCCCAGCAAATACGTATCTGTGTCCAATCTCATATATTTCCTAAAGCTCATGATGGTTTTAAAGACCTCTTGGTTTGTATTTGCTCACCCCCATTCATAACAAACAGGACATGTCAAAAGCTATCTGCAAACCCTTCATGCCCTCCAATTCTCTGAATTCAGAATCTGACTCCTTTTAATTCCCTTCCCTTATACTTTCTCCAGTTACAGACTGTAGAAGGAAAAATGACATTATATATGAAAATACAAAATCACATAGCATTTTTAGCAGCATATTGGCATGAATTAGTCTTGTTTGCATCTATTTAGGGGAAACTTGTATGGCTTCCAAAGCTCTCTGTTCTGTAAGGTTCTGTAATTTTGACACATAGGGATGTGTAAAACTGAATTTCATCTCTTTTTGTTGCTACTCTTCTGGCATAATTTCTACCATTCCTATTGTTGATTGCATAGTAACAGACGTTCAGAGAGTACTGTCTCTTGGGAGTAAAATTTTCAGGGTTTCTCTCTGTAGTACAGTCAAACATTCCTTGAATCGTATACTGAAATATTTGAGACATTCCAGAGTCTTCAGCTGAAGAGGCTCACTACTTGCAGTGTTTACATTCAATACAAGAAAAAAATATGGAAGTTTCAGCAAGACTTTTGTTACTGAACTGATTGTTTTAGTTCTTGGTTTACACTTACCAGGAATTCTTGGTAGAGTAGCAGATAGGTAAGCAGATAAACTTACGGGTCGAAGTTAACAGACTGGGCTTGTTTGGAGGGGTTTTGAGGGGAGAAGTGCTTGAAATACTGTCAGAGCTTCTGTACACACATAATTGTGGCTAAGTATCTTGCAAATTCTTGAGTTGTAAATATTTCTTATTAAGTACGGACTCTATTTTGAGTCCTCAAAACGAAACTCAGGATTGGGTACTGAATTTGTGGATTGTGGAATGGTACTGAGAGAGAGTGACTTAAAAGGTGAAATGATTAAGACATAACTGAGGGTTTGGGTTTTTTTATTTTGTTAAGAAAGGCTTCTTAGGAGGGGCGGTTAAAAGGAAAATGCTCTACTGTGAAGGATCGTTGTTTATTTAGTGAAAATTCTCACAGTTTTGAATTAGAAACCTACTGGATTGCTATAATATCCTGTGATAGGGCTAGGAGAGATGCTATTTCCAGAAGCTTTTCTGCTATAGTATAGAGCAGCTGTGCTCAGAGCCTTGGCAAATTTAAGATTAATCATAATCTAAATATTAATTATCATTTGTACTTAATGAGTATTTATTGTAAGACCTTGAATAAGGGAGAAGTGGGAAGGTGTTTGTTGTGGAAGTCTGGAAAACCTTATCCAGCCTGTGAATTTCTCTGCAGGGCAGCTGACAGAAATTAGAATTCTTCCATGAATTTGAGATCAGCTTTAGTGTTCCTCTAAAACTAAGCCTTTTAGGATAACTATTGAGTTGAACTAACAGTACTTTTAGTGCAGCAACACTTTGATTGTACCTGTGATGCTGAGGCTGGATAAGGGGTGGGGAGGACTGTAGAGCCAGCTCTGCTGTCACTGCAGCGCCTCTGCGTTCCCCCAGACCAGAGGAATTCTTGTGCAGTGGTAAGCAGATGGCTTTTCAGGATACTACTGTTGTTTTTCAGCAAGAAACTTGACCAAAGTCAGAGCAGATTCTCTGTCCAGAACTGCTGTTTCCAGAGTCTTTTCTGATTTCGTGTGAGTCTTGGCTGCTCCTGTGGCTTTTTCAGTTTTCATAGGAGACACCTGGTCGATTACCACCTGTGTCCAATAATGTAGGATTGGTTGACCCTAGGTCTGTTGGCCAGTAAAGTGGCTTTAGCAGACTAATATAACTGGGTAGGATAAGACAGGCCTGCCTTATATTATATAACATTATGGAGTGAGCACAAGGCAGCTTTTTTGAGGAACAGAACGGGGACCTGTGTCTGAAGTGTTTGCCTCACAAAGTTTTGCTCATGGTAATAGAAAACCCTGTACTGTACAGCAGGCTGTAATTCATAGTGTAAGAGATAGACAGCTATGCAAATCTCTAACGTCAGCAACGGTTTGCCCCAGCGGGCTGTGCATGCTGCAGAAGAGAATTCCAGTCATCTGCTCCTGCCCTTATCTCTTGGTTAGAGCCCTTTAGTTTATAGCCTGTCAGAAATATGTAACCATTTCTTTGCTGAATTTATTACTTGAGCAAGACTCTTCAGAAACAGTTTTTCCATCACAGTGGTACCTGCTACTGGGTTTAGAAGGATATTCTTACAAACTGAGCTGTAGAGTCTCTTATTTTTGACAGAATGCTTTTAAAACTTTGCTTTTTGTTAATGATCGGGTTGAACATCAACACCTCAAACTACAGCTGTGAAGGAGCAAAAAAGAGGAATTTTGTAGGAAAAAAATGGACAATGGCTCAAGGCCTACACTTGCATATGTGCCCAGATGAGTAGCTTTTTTGGTTGTGACTCTTCATATGTATAAAAGTTAATATACACGTGTATGAAATGTGCAGTTGTGAGCAACATGACTGAATTGTAATACAGGCTGCATCTTGAAGTATCTGACTGCCTTAAAAGAAGCAAAGTGGAAGTTCAATTCTAGGTGCTTTCATTAGTCATGCTATTTAATTTCCATTAAAATGGGGACTTTGATTGATGTGCTATGGTAATTTTTTTTTTCCCCACAGAACCAAGAATGATAGCTGCAGGCAAATTTGCAAGTCTTCACAGAAATGTGCCGGTGAACCATCAGTTCTCATTAGCTTCTTCCATGGACCTTTTGACCAGCAAACCCTCGCTGGCTGAGCATCGCGCAGATTCCTTTCAAGACATCTCTATCCATGGCACTCTCCCCAGGAAGAAGAAGGGAACGATTCCCATTAGGTCTTGTGATGTGTTTAGCCACATGGGAACGCTGCCATACACCAGGACACACCGGCAGCAACCATCTTTTGTACAGGATGTCATAGAAGAGTATCCTCTGCAAGATGGGCAGAGCAACAAACTCCATGTCAGGTACTTTGTAAAACCTTAATTTAGATATGCTTTATGTACAGGAATTGTTATGCATTCTTCTAGACCTTTAAATGTCCAGTTACAGACCCAGCTCTTTATTATAACTTTGTGTGCTAATGGAGGTTGATATATGGTGTTTTTTTTTTTTTTTTTTCCTCTCTAGTACTCAGTTTAGTTCTTGGTGGAAAAAGCCAAACCCCAGAACCGTTGTGAAACACAGACTATGTGATAGTTGGGGGAAAAAAGGGAAAAAAAAAACTGATTGGATTTCGGGAACTCTCTTTCTTTTTTCTTCCCTTTTTTTCAGCTTATTGAGTAGTTCAGACTTAAATCATTTTCCTTGCACAACAAGATCAGTCAGTACATGGGCTGTTAAGTACTCATGCCTGTTTAAAATATCCTTTCTATACAATTGTTTCTGTGGGATCTAGGATTTAGATTTTTGGTCTTTTGACATCTGTGTAGTTTTTAAAAATAATTTTTAAGGGCTAGGTCTTGCCTCCAAATGTTTAAAATGTATAGCATTTCAGATACTATTCCCATTGAGGAAACTTTCTAAGTAAAGATTCAGAAGCGACTGAATTGACATGAAATGACTCTTTGTATTGTTCTAACAAAGCAATCAGGAAATCTGTTCAAATTTGTTTTTGGATTCAGTGCTTATATGGGGGGAGCACAGAGGAAAGCAGAGAGAGATGTTCCAGCTGCTGCCAACCTAGAGCTACATGTGAACTATGGTTCTTGAAGATCCCGTGGAACCCAAAGTCAACTGAGCTAATGGCAAATTATCCCCTTAGTAATTCTTATTTGACTTCCAGGTTATAATATCCATGACTCTTGAGGAAGACTTCTGCACTCATAGCTATCTTTTCTTTGGGGAATCTGTTATCATCATTGATATTTCATTGCTTACAGAAAAGTAATTAACTTTGCAAATGTCCTTGTTTGTTCTGATATTTAGGTCTATAAAATGGGAAAATTTTTCCAGCTGACACCAGAAAAATTTGGTTTGATACAGTGGGTCAGTTAAAGGCACAAAGATGAGAGAGTGTTAGGCTGCCTGGGTGACAGAGGTTGAGAAAGGATAACCAAATGAGAACTTCTGAATTAGGATTTATAGTTTTGCTGTGTTCTTCATTACAAGATTTGTTTTGTTTTCAAACCTTGTGAGGGAAGGACAGTTCTAATTACAAGGGGTTGCGTGTGTAGAGTTGGGTTTTTTTGCCTGTGGCATATGCAATCAAGCTTTCTTCTCATTTGAGAATAAATCTTTCTTTATTTCCCATCCAATTTGTGTAAGAAGAAAGGGCTTCAGTGCATTTAATGTTCCTCTGTGTCACTGACCTATGAGATGTACCTGCTTCCTGCTATGTGAACCGGCTTTTGAACATAGTTTGCTTCTTTTGATTTGTATACTTTTAGAGAACACAAGAAGCCAGGGCTGCTACCATTAAAACAATATGGCAGTATACAGTGAGGTTTTATCCTATGTCTTCTCAAGAGCTGTTACTAAACATGATTTGCAAGACATGTTTGCTCTTCTTGAGAGACCAAATCTTATGCACAAGGCATAAGAGTAGGAACAGAATGCTTGCGAGGGAAAGGTCAAGAAGTTCTGCTTAATCAGAATGGAAACGTGACACTTGAAGTAATATAAGATACGAAGAATGCTGTTAGTGCAGCCTGTTGAGTCATGGTAGCAAGTGCTGTTTCTGTGGTTGATATTCCAATTGTTTTGCTAAAACACACAAGGAGTGCTATGGTGACAGCTTCTGACTTCTGCTTTCGTTAATTTTCGCAATGAATCCTTGCATGTTCTGCTTCATGACCTGACAGCCCAGCTGTAGTAGAACGGAAGGTACTACAAACTTGACAGTCAGCAAATAGGTCACTTCTTGAGTCTCCTCGAGGTGGCTCTGCACCTTTTATTAGTACATCTGACAAGACATGCCTAAAAAAAATTGAGAGCGCAAGTCTGATTTGCCTGTAGTATGCGTTCTGCTGTAAATGGTAAGGTATATATCCTAATGCTTATGCTCACATTGAAATCAGTTGGGACTAGGAGTGTAATGAAGTGCATTTTACCTTATCTGAGTTTTGATAAAACAGTCCTGTAATATTTTGGTTACAGTGTAGGGACTGCTTGTGAGATGTTTAAAACCTCATATGGATATTCAGGAGTAAATTAGCCTTTCATTGCTATAATGCTGTTAAAAAAAAGACRACCCTAAAATCATGAACACACATTTTAACTAAACCTTTTCACGATGCACTGTTCAACTCTTGTGCTGTATTTGACGTCACATCAGAACCAATAGTCCAAACCAATGCATGTGCAGATGGATCCAGTTATACTGAACTGCAACTCAGGAATGTCATAGTTTTAAACCTGATAACTTATAATTTAAAAAACATAACTATGATAGCAGTTTCTTTGAATAATTCAAAGTGAATAATTTGATCTTTAATACATAAATTTGGGGCTTGGGAACAAAAAATAGGCTGAAGTGCGGAGAACAGGAAAAAGGTAAGGAACTGTGTTGTTTCCTAGTGGAACTCTTCTGGTTTGCAGAAACTTTGCTCCTGTCTTCTGTTACAACTAACTATTTACATTGTTCTGCAGCCAAGATGATGTGTATATGTAGTAATGTTATTTGTAGGATTATATTCTACCAAGATACTTATATATGTATGACCAGGAAAAGTATGTCTTTATGAAATTTCTAACATATTTTCCCACGTTAATCTACAAGATAATTCTGACATGAAAATGCATACTTCTAATGTTGCAGTAACTAATGCTTGCAAACAGTAGCAAGTTAAATAAACACGAAGAGGTGAATGACAAAGATGGTCACTTCTGCAAACTTGGAGAAATTATTTTGTCAACTTTAAATAAAATAAGATTATTCTGTGTTTGCTTTGGGAATGCACACCTGTGCTAGTTAGTTGTGGGGCAGGGGAGTTATCTGTTATATTAGTCATGAGAAAGCCTGAATCTGATTTTGTAGAGTCTCTTGGAAGTAATTGAACAGTCAAAATTAGGAGCAGCTGAGCCCTTGAAAGCTCTTCACTTTCAAAAGAGAATTCTTGTTCAGACCATAAAACTGCAAAGYTGTTTGTATTTGTTTATTATCTGATGTTGGCAATTAAACCTAAATAATGCACAATTAGAATTTCCCTTTGACACCTGGTCCATGGGTCATCTTTGTTTAATTACCTTGACTTTATGATATGATGTCTTTATTTAAAACTGAAATTGTTCAAACACATATCTGTTGCTAGAACTGGTAGTCTTTTTTTGGCTTGCTTGCTGTGCAGCCATCAGAAAACCCAGAATTCCTGAGCTCTTTTTGTTTTGTTAAGTTTCAAAGTTGTGTTGATGAAGAAAGGGGATCAGCCCAGCCCTCTATCCCACTCTGCTTAGCACAGCAAAGAGTAATTGGCTGTATTTTTTTAATATAAAATGCTGCATTTCACTATGTTGATACTAGCTGAGATAGTGTGCAAGACCATGAGTATCTCTTCCAGGGAAACAAAGTAATCTTTGTTACTCTGTTCTAGTGTTTTGGGGAGGTGACTTTTTTCTTTCCAATCCTTCCCTAGTTTTCACAGACAATGCTAATTCAAGTATTTGCATAAATTTAGACTCTGTGGCTCTTGCAAGGCATTCCATTTAAAATAAACAAATATTGGAAACATCAACACACTTCAAATTTTCTGTGACTTAAACACATTTTCAAAACTTAGGAGGAAAGTCTGCCATCCTGATTAAAAGATTTGTCAAGTACCTACATTTGGGCAAAAATCTGAGGAAAGATGAATCATAGCCTCATGCTGTTAAAAGCACAAACTTGAACTGTGTTGCAGTAACAGAAGAAGCAACATCACTCTGAACTACCTGTCCACTTGGATTGTTGTGTTTCTCCCTGACTGATGTTTTCCAGTTTGAGACTTGTGGCATTTTCATCCTTTTCATTATTACAGCCAAATATCCCTCAGATATACAAGACCTAAAAGCAATGCAATCTAGCAATGTCACAGCAAGTTTGAAGTTAGTGATGAATGCTGCTGTCATAGACCACATCTGGACATTCTGCACCATTTGCTGAGAGTTTGTTTGATGCCAGCGGTACCCACATAGCCTTAGACTAAAAAAGTACTAGTTGTCTCTGTGGGTCCAGTACTGACTAAGATATGAAAATACGTAATTGTTCTCTTATTGTAGAGGTACACAGAATTTATGAAGGCTGTTCAAGAGGATGATATGGATAAGATTTTTGCAAAGATTCTGAAGCAAGTGCAGTTTCTAGTGCTGATACTGTCCTCGCTGGTTTTAATGAGGCAGAGTTGCTGCAAGAGATAGAATAAGTGATTGTGTTTTACCTGGCATGTGATGACAGCCATACTACTATTCTGTGTTCCTGAACTTCTTAATAAAATTTCCAGAAACAGACGCTTTAATAAATCTAACAAAGACATTCCAAAAGACATGTTTTTCATGAAAGCCTCATGTTTTATTTGAACTTCAATAAGATTGCATATGTATTATCCATAATTAGTCATCAGAGAGCCTCTATGTCAGGGAGGGGAAGAAGAAGAAGAAAGAAGAGCATGAGACACATTCTGAAGGTCTTTTGTCCACTGAGGTTTTGAGTTGAAATTAATACTCTTACAAGACACACAAAAATCCATTCCTTAGTCAAGGCTGCTGTTGCATGTATTCTTCAGGAGCTTTTACAGAATAAGCATCTACAGAGGTCTTTTCCATGATTAGGATAATTCATAGGATTTCTTCTTATGTGGGGTTCTCTGACTTAAAAAGGTTGAACAGATTATGTGATATTTTTCCTCTTAGCTCATTGTCATGGAGGGAGTAATTTTTCTCTGCTGCCATGCCACTTATATTTATTTCTCACAAATTTGTAAAGACATTTTTGATACCACCCCCCACCATCAAATTGGTCACTTGTTCCAAAGTAGTTAGTGTGGGGGGGAAATAATATAAGTGGTATGATAGCTTCAACCTTCTGTGCTTAGAGAATCAGGCTGATACAGCTGTGGTCTCTATGAGCAGTTTAAAGCATGATGAGGGAAAGAAAAAAGGTACTCCTTTTTCACTGGTGATAATTCCTCTGTTACCTGCAGAGTAACAGGAGAAAAACTTAGCCTATATACCTGTTGAAACAAACAGACTTTGCAGCAAAACCAAGTGAAATTCAGTTTCATTATAGCTCTGGTGTAAAATTACAGCATCCAGATTTGCATAATACTTTTCTTTTCCTTTCTTTTTTTGCCTTTTTTTAGTAATGCTTTTGAAGGAATTCAGTGGAAATTTTAAGGTTGATAATCTAGCACACTTGTAAATCTCAACTAGACAAAATATCTTACTAGGAATAATGTTATTAATTTGTGTGTGTGCTTTGGAGATTAATATGTCCGTTTAATGCCCTTGGTGCTTCATGTGATTAAAACTCAGACCTTTTTACTAAAGATACCTGATTGATAAAAGTATGTATATGAGAAATGTAACATTTGATGGAAAAAAAGATGAGTTAGTTTTGTCCTTGCTCTGCATGTGTGTGTAGTAGGGAACTATCTGTAGAGTAGAGCTTTGGATATTTTAGGAGAAACTGTGTGGTCACACATTTGCATTAAATCACTCTCCTCCCTCTGCTGAGCCTCCCCCTAGGAAGTGTTGAAACACACCATCTGCCAGAAATGATCACTGTAAGTCTTCATGCTAATTAAAACCTTCAAACAAAGTTGACATTAATTTACACTGGCTGTTTCCAGTTATACAGGATGGTTGTGATGAATATATGCCATTTTAAGTCTTACTCTATTAGCTGTCTTTTCAGTAGCCATTTCATCTCCTCACACTTGCAAAGATAGTTTTGGGTTGAAATTCCATTCTTTGTCTATACTGACATTTCAAAAGTGGAGTCGCTGTTAAACAGGGCTGTATGATTGGAACTGGCTTGAACTCAAAATACTTTGCCCGTTTCTCTCAATTATGAATAATGCCCTAATGTTTTGTTATAACACAGTTTCTGAGAGATTCTGACACACCAGCTGTTCAGAATTAGAATATTTTTCCTGGTTTTGAAGCTTCTCATTTAGCTTTCTATATATTTAGAAGTATGGAATTGTAACTACAGAACTATAATCTTCACCTTTTCCTCTTAACAGCTGTTTTCATTCTGCATTTTCAAGCCATGTGAATTCCTGACTATACTGAAAGCCCAGACTGCATTATAGATAGGATACTTCTGTTTTTTTGACTTGGCTGCCAGCTCTTCCTTTTTTGTAGGTAGATAAGGCGTAACTGTTTAACTGTGCCAAAATCTCAAATATGTACAATTCATACCTAACATTCTTTTTAACATGTTTTAGGCAAAAGAGAAAAAAAAAAACATTTGAGTGTGTGGGAGGGTGGGGGGACAGCAGGGGTTGGGGGTTGGTTTGATTCTTTAACTGTGGCAGTGAGCAGCCCAGCAGTTGTAACTCTTCCAGAGCTGACTGAACCTTGTTCCAAATGATGAAAATGTGACAAACTGTAAACTAAAATGTAGTTTATAGATTAGCTCTAAGTATCTACCTATAGCTGCTAAGAATAAACTTAGTTTTTGTAGTTCTGAACAGTTTAATTGGTGTTTATATTTAGCCAGACTTTAGCCTCTTAGTTTGAGTATTAGGCAGCAGAATTTTTTTGTTGTGTTCCATGTCAGCTGTTTCTCCCATAATTTCAGATAAAGCGCTATCATCTAGCATTGGACTTTCTATTGCTACAGCAGAGAGTTAGTCTGGAGCAGATTAGTTTATCTGATCATTTAGGATGTTCTGTACCTTTCTTAATTTCTGATCTTTGTTGCTCTGCACATTTAGCTGGGTGAGATTCACTTCCTTCTCTAGAATCCTCAATAGCATCTTAAATAGCTGCCCAGGAAGAAATAAAAATATGTTAAATTTTAAACTGACTAGTACCACTGGCATCAATAGGACTACTTTATCAACGTAAAGTTAAGCAGATTCACTGTCCTCTGCAGGACTGTATCCTTGGAGGTACTATGTTTGGAAGCTACCACGGTGTTTGTCTTGAGTTATAAAGCCATTGATGGCTGTATTCTGGGTTCCTGAAACATTTCCTTTCCTCTCAGCGGTATTAGCACGATAGATGACAATTGTTGAACTGTTTGAATTGACAATTCCCTGATTTGTAGGGGAAGAGAGCTAGTGGGGCAGTACTCCTGGTGAGGAGCACATTATTCAGGGATTTGCTTCTACCTTGGCAGAAACAGCCTGTTTTGCTTCTGGAGATGCTGCAAATTCTGTCTGGGTTTTTGTTCAAGTTTTGAGAATGTGGTGGGTCAGGTATTTATAGGGTAGAATTGTTACTAGAGATTTATAAAAATGCTAGTGTATTTGATGGGTAATTTGCTTGAATATGTGTTACTTTATTTTTATACTATGTATGCACTTAAAACATACGATTAGATGCACTTTGAGAATTAAAATATTAATAAAATTTCATAAAATTAAGATTTGAATATCTCAAGTAAAACCAATATTTTACATGTTTTATGCATGGATCAAAATAAGAAGTAAAAATAATGTTTGGGGTTATAGAAGGCAGTATGATTCTTCAGGTAAGAAAATATTTGCAAGACAAACGGAAGAAAGATCTATACCTTTGGGTTTTTTGAATTGTAGGGTAGGTTGGGGAGAGGTTTTTATAAAACCATAGAATTTGTGAAGGAAAAATGGTTTAGGTGTAATGCCTGAAACTTCCTCTTAGTATGGAGTTGGTTTTCCAAAAAGCTGACCCAGACTGTTTGAGAATTTGTGGTTGTGTTTTTTCATAGGAATAAGGCTATCGTGGTGAATTTAGGGCTATTAAATATTTCTTTGACTTTTCATGTGCACACACAAATGCTTTATTGAAAAGAAGAATTATTCTAGATTTTTCTTTAAAAAGTAGTGGTCTGTTTTCTCAGGTGAAATCTGCACAGATTTTTTTTCACAGTCTGGAATTGGATGTTGTATTTTAATCATCCATGAAGAAATTAAACAGAAATATATCAGAGAGATTTGCTTCTTTTCATTATGCCATGATGCTATTTCTTACATCCTTTTTTTTTTCTTTTTAACAGCTATTTAAAGAAAAATCCTTAAATTTGTTTTCAAAATTAATTTTCCATTAAAGGTAGTCAAAGCAGCTTACTAGTAAGGCAGCCTCTTTCTGGCATCAGGTTATGCCCCAGAGCTGAAACAGCTGCATTTTTTCTGAGAAGGACAAACCTTAATTAATTATGTGTTGTAAAGAGGCATTACAGTTTCCCCTGTGTTGCAGTCAGGTATGTATTTTTATGATAGGTTGTGGGATATCTGCTAGCCTCTGAAAGTATTATAGGAGCTACCGTTAGTTTTTCACAACGCTTTTCCTTCCATCCCCCCACTTTATTATTTCTTAATATCTTACAGTTGTTTTATTATGCTTCACAATTTGTTCTCCTTAAAGTACTTTCAGTCTTTCTGTCCTCCTGCTGGTAAAAGTGTGTAGCCAGTGGATTTCTCATGTCTATTCTGGCAATAAGATAATTTGATACTTCTTCATTTAAAGAATTTCAGCTACTACTGCAGAAACTGGTTATCCTTTAATGAAAATGAGAATATGGGGCATAGGAACATACAGACATGTGTGAAATTAAAATCAAGTATTCCTAGCATTTGCTAACCAACTCCAGTAAGGGAGCAGTACTTCTCTGTCCCTAACGCAGGTGTGGAGTTGTGGAATTGTGTAGTGCTAAAGCTGGAGTTGTGTGCTTAGCTCACTGCAGTCACCAGTGCCAGCTGGTCACAGTACAATCTGCTTTGGTGATGGAGGGTGGGGAGGGGAGATGAGTGATCAATTATGATATGGGCTTGTACATTTTTAATCTATTAGTTGGGAGGAAATYGGTGAAATTGGGTGGACTATCCCCAGCAGAGTTAAATGTCACACAGGGGAGTATACTCCTAGTGCTCACTCACAATATGCAACATCAAGAATATGCCAGAGGTATTTGATGCAATGAGATTCTTAAACTGGGGTAAGGGAATTGACAGGCGGTTCACCCCAGTTCTGCTGCCCACGATCTTTGTTCTTCAGTCCTAAAGCAAAGGATTAACTTTCCTGTGTTCCAGTACAAATACTCATTCCTCAAAGAAATGTCAGCCACGTGACAGCTGTGCTTTGTGAATGAACAAACTGTACCTAGGTCTCCATGAATTTCAAATGAATTATTGATAGATTTTGTGAATCTAGTGAGCATGGATTGATTTTTTTTTTGAGGAATGCACGTATTCATTTTGCAAGGTAAAATGATCTGGAATTCTTAAAATAAAAACTTGCTGAGTTGGATTCTGAATAACTGCAAGACTTAAAGCACTGACTCTAAAGTATTGCCAGCTGAAGGTGTAAGTGAACAGACAACAACAAAAATACAGAAGAGTTTGTAGAAACGGTGACCATTTTGAATAAGCTATAGTCTTGCTCTCCAACCACTGCTTTTATAGAATTGCAACAATCCTGTAAAAGGAAGACTTACGGAGAGCTTTGAAGAACAGAGTTTTGGCTCTAGGACCCTTAAATGTTAAGGAAAGTAAAGAAAAAGAATGGAGATGCTAAGTCTGAGCTTTTGAAAAAAGCTCTAGAGAGCAGTACTGTATGTGGTTCAGAAGYAGAAGTTGACTTGGAAGAGGCAGAAAAATTGGGGTAGATTTTCTGCTGTGATAGATAAAATGGAACAAGTGGAGGGATGTGAAAGGACTGAAGAGGTAAAAGCAAATAGCTGTAACAACATTATCTCTGCAGGAGCACTCCAAACAAATATGAGCAAATCAAGATTTCATTTAATTTCAGAGAAGATAATACTGTATCTTTTCTTGAGTTTTAATTACTGCACAAAGTCCCCACTGTTCTGGTGTGAATTGCAGGTCATTACGCCCTTGGTCATAGCAGTTTGCACTTGTTTCCACTGGTGTTTGAATGAGTCAGCGATGTGCAGCTGTAGGATGAAGGGTGGAATGGCCTTAGGAATGCAGGAGTGTGTGTGAAGCAGAAGCTGCTGTAGGGCAAAATCACTGGGTTTTTTTTTTGTTTGTTTGTTTTACTCTAGTTTACGGTACAAATAACGTCAATCTTCATTACATAAATACTGCCTGTCTAGCATGTTCAAACTTGCACCTGTATACTTAAATAGTTGTGCGTTTCTTAAATCTACATAGATGGAGAGATTTCAAAGACACAAATTGAAGAAACATTGAATCCTATTTGGTCTTTTTATAGCACTTTTGTCTGTTTGAGCAACTGTGCAACATCTTGGTACAATTTTCAATTTCTCAGGCTCTGTTTGAGCCTGTGTTATCTTCATTCTGATTTCTCAGGCATCAGCCTTGGCACTGTCAAGAACACTGTTCTGCTCAAGGCCACTCTTTCAGTGTAGTAGAAAGGAGGTGCTTTTGAAAAAGTCTTCAGCAAAGGTCGCTTTAAAATAAATAAATAAATAAGCTTTTATAATTAAAGTGTTAGCAGACTAGAGCAGATAAATGGCAATGTGTCCTAATGTTTCTCCCATACATGTGTTTATAAAAATGTGGAATAGTGCTGAGCTACTTCTAGGCCATTCAGTAGTTTCTTGAACACTAGGATTCTTCTTTTCAGTGGCAGTATTGATTATAAGTACATCATAACTTTATCAAGGATTTAAAAAGAGTGACTAGTTACTCAGACTTTAATGTTTCCTTTATTGGACTTTCATGTTTGGTTGCTCATGGTCTTCAAATCAATGCATGATTTGAAGTTTTCAGAAATATATTTAGTCTGTCATTACCAAAAGTATGATTTCAGTTGCTTAGAGGGTTTTTTCTTCTCACCTATAATTGTTGATGTTGTCAATTTCCAAAGGTGATTTTTAACTTCTTCCCATGCTTTTGGCTGCCATTTAGGGGTGTTGGGAAGTGGAAGAGCACCTCATGCAGTAACATCTGAATTCTATTCCTTTTTCTTATTTGAGTCAGCTTTAGCTGTATCTCAGAGGAGTCTACATACAATGACAATCCATATTTTCTGTGAAGTTGTATATTGGTTCTTGTGGTATTCAACAGTATTAGTTGAATGCTCATGGATAGTCATTTGCAACCAGTATGACACCAAACTCTTCAGGTTGCAGCAGGTTTATATTGGTGGGAGAGGAGAGGAGTAGCTCTGTGTTTTCTGTTGTCCTTCCTTCATCCTTTTGTAGGGTTGCTGGAGCTCCATGCCTGTTTTCCAAGCTTTGTGTATTTTCTTGGCAATATCAGTAAGAAACCTACACATGCAAAAAGACATAATGCTAATAAGAATCTTGTAGCTGGGCTGAAGAAATTGAGGTAATTTCCAAGGACTAGCAGGGAGAGATTAAAGGGTTATACATCTTCAAGGTTGGCCAGCAGAGAGAGAGAGGCATTTCCAGAGGTCGCTAGGGATGCTGAAGAAAGAATGTGTTTCTGGTCAGAACAGCCTCAGAGTAGTGGAGGTCAAGACTGTGATGACTAATTGCTTTTTTTTTTTAAGTGATGTACTGTTACTGGAGAGTATTTATTCTACTACAGTTTCCACACAGTCAATAGAGGATTTTGACTGTTCAGGGGGATGGTTTAATAACATGTTATCAAGTCAGGTTTTTATTTTTTTGTGACTTATTGAAAAAAATACTGAAAGGAGGTTTTTTATTTTTTTTTCATCCTTGCCTCATCTTTGCCTCTTGAGATGAGGTGGCAGAGACTGGCACCGATGTGAATACCAAATTATTTGCATCCCTTCCTTGGGTTCTTTTCTGAAAGAGTATGAAAAAAGCATGAAGACAATACTGTGTCCTGCTGCAGCCCTTAACCAACACCTTACCTTGAGGTGTTCTAAAAACTCTATTCCAGATGACATCCTGACAAAATAAGGAACTGCTTCTCATTAAACATACTTTTTATCTGAATGGAAGTAGGGCTTATCTGATCATTAGGATGCCAAAACGTATAATATAACATAATCTGTGAACCCACAAATTACACAGTACTGCTTGACTTAAGTACAGGCTTTAATTCATATATATAGGAGGTAAAGAGATGCAACTGAAAAAAACTGTAAAATCAAGGTCGTTATGAAGATAAACATTAACATTACTAGAAATGTAATAATATCTGATGAAAGATGAAGAACTTAAAGTTATTGAAACAAACCTTCAGTTGAATTGGTTTGGGAGATGGCAGAGCCTACAGTACTTTTCACCTGGTCTGGTACTTACCTGAAAACATTTAAGTTTTTCTGCAGATGATTTAATACAAAAAGTTAGATTTTGGGGTTCACCTTGTTTATTAAGATGCCTTGGAAGGAAAAATGAAAAGGAAAGGAATTAAAAAAAATAAAGTGTGTGTATATATATATATATATATATATTTCTTTAGGGTTTTGACATGGTGGATTTCCTTTGCTGGGAGCATATGGCATAAAGAAACAAATCATGATTACTAACAGAAAACTGAGATTCAGGCATTAGTTTTGCCATCAGTTCCTAATTATTTGGGCTGATTACTTAATCTCCTGTTTCTCTGCATATAATATGGCAGTCTGTGGTGGAATTGAATTATAGGAAAATACAGTAATTAATCTTTACAATTTGTTGCTCCCCACCATTAAAAGTAACTATATCTTGAAAATGACCTCCAAAATTTGTGCAAAGATGAAGACTTGGGCAGGAGGGGAAGGTGGGGAAGCCCTGCTAGGAGGAAGGTATCTGAGGTAAGAGAGCTGCAGCACGAACTTCCTCTTGCATAACCCAGGCTAGTGAGGAATTGCAGGGTTTCCAATGTGGTGTTGTATAACAGCTTGTTAGACAAAATATATGAAAACATGATAGTACTTATGGAGAGATTTGTCACACCATTCATTTCCTAAAGCCAGATTTCTCAAACGACTTTTGTCATGTGGATGGTACATACAGGGAAGGAAATGTAGGCCCCCTTTTTTTTTCTTCTCTCCTCGTTTCCCTGCTGTATATAGTAGTAAATAGACTGGTTTGTTTTAAAGCCTTTCTGCTTCTTTGATTTTATTTTGGCTTAATTTAGCTGAAAGATCTGTTGCCTTTTTTCTGACAATGGGAACAGCGGAGCCTGCAGCCAGGCTAGTCTGCAGGAGCGTCGTTCGTAAACGCAGCCCAGGGTGAATTCAGGGCTGACTGGCAAAGTGAGCAAGTAAACTAACTGGTAGGCTTATTGCTCGGGTTTGTGCTTTTTGAGTCTGTTGCATCTGCAGTGCTGTTAGACCCTTGGTCCTGAAAGATTCCAGAGACAAGTGAAAAACTAACTGTGAAGTTTTTCAGCAGCATTCAGCATTGGCATGACTTCCCTGTGTTCGTTTGAATGTGAGCAAAGTTTGGCCATGTTTAATGTATTTGCTGAACTGGTTAAGAATGGGATTTTTTTCCAGTCAAATTGCATGGTGTTAGGAAAAGAAAACATTTTTATTTTTAGCAACTTCCTTTTCCTTTTCCCTCTGTAATTTCACCCCTGTTTTCTCTGTTATGTTTATACATATTTTATGAGCATATGGTTACCAGCCTTTCCCTTTTTTGTATATTGGCTAGGAAAAAGTCTCAGGGACCAAATTCCATTTGCACTGGATTTGGCAGCATTATTCCTTTTAATTTAACTGGGAATGGAATTTGACCATGATAAATATTGTAATAATGTGAAGCAGCAACTCATGACACAGCCTGGACAGCTGAGCACCATCACATTAGGAGAATCTTTAGGGACGAGGCTTAGAAGCAGGAAGGCTCTGCTTTGCCACTTTATTTTGTTCCAGATTAAAGGATGTTAGGGGACAAGACTAAAACCTAGTATAAGACAGTAGCTTAGTTTCAGCTTATATACAATTAAATTCAAAAAACAACAGTGAACTTAGAGACTGTATTCTGGGTTGGTAGATTCTAGCGTCACCCAACTTCTACATATTTGAAGCTATTTATTAAGTTTCCTAAGTTACATCATCATAACGACCACTGAACAGGATTCTGTTTCTAGATTTATGAGACGTATGTTGGCCATGTGACAAACTGGATTGCCATATCAAGCCCATGATCCCTTTACAAGTTTGCAAGGTTTTCAGTGTGCCAGTTAGTTACGTGCTTGCATTTAAGGCAGCACCGTGTATGTCGTCTTAGATTCTGTAGAAAACATCCAAGCCTATGCTGCAAATTCTATTAACCTGCTAGTTTTCAAACAAAAACAAATGTACAAAACCCTTTGCATGTATGTGTTTATTTTTATTCTTTTTTACAGAAGCAGTTGTAGTTGATCACATGGCTCTTCTCTTAGTCTTCTGTGCCTTTGGGAATTTTTGTCATTGGTACTTATAAAAAAACCTGCAAAGAGATCAGTTATCTTTAAAATGAGACAATGACATGATTACCTGGTTTTCAAATAATCATAGCGTTGAAATTATGATAATTTTGAGAAGTTTGTAAAAGAGTGCAAGAACCATATTTATTTTTCAAAAAGTAAAATTACCCTATTGCAAATCCATGAAAATTTTGCTTTATTTATAAGAAAAATGAATGTTTACTTTCTTTCTATTTTCTTGCGTTACCAATGCCATCTCAATGCTATCCTTAGAAGTAGCTTAAATAGGAAGTCATTTAAGCAAAGAAATAAATTTAGAAGCTCTTGAGAGAGCTCTTCTTTTAATTTTTTTGAAATGTTTTAGGTGGTATGTAACTGTTTTAAATGTCATTTTCCATAAGATTGATTGTTTTCACTTTGCTTAAAACTCTATAGTGAATTTTATTTCCCAAATGAATTACTAGAGATTCCACTACTGATCTTCTAGAGGCAATCAGTGGTTTATATTTTTGTCAAAAGTTAGATAACATAGGCCATGTAGCTATAACACACGAACTATTTTTAGCTTGGATTTTAACATAAACTAGTAGCCTAATGCTCATATAAATGCATCTCTTCAGTATAAGAAATAATTGGACTCACTGTTTGATTTTTTCTTTTCTTTCTTTTTTTTTTTTTTTTGTGTCCTTCCCTCTTTTGCCCCATTTTCTTACAGAGATCAGAATATCCTGGATCCTACGCTGGAGTATGTTAAGGTATGGTACCAGTTCTTACCCTCCGAATATTTTATTGGGTATGTAACCAGCATTGCCACAGCATTTCTGGTCCTTTGTAGTCAAATAGTGCTTCTGTCTATCTTCTGTTACAGAAAAACTAACTGTATGCATCAGACTCTTTTCTGCATGTTTCAGTGATACTTGGGGCCATTGTGTTTTGGAGGTATATTGTATTTTGATATTGAAGCCTCTTTTCAGTTACATGCTGAATACCTATTATCTTGCCTTTGTTAACATTAAAAGAATCTAAATATTAAAACTGCCATTATTTCATCTCTCATCCAAAATATTGTACCTTAATAATGCCTGTGTTAATTCACACAAAAACTCTGTTCTAATTCACTCTGAAATCTGAGCATATTGGGCAGTAGTTCTAGGTGTTCTTCAAGGGACTTGCTCTGTCCTTTTAAATGCTCTCTGTAGAACGTGTAATATAACTGGAATCCTGGCAAAATTGTATATCCTTGTGTTTTCATTTGCACAAGATGAGAGTTCTGAAAAAAAATTCTTAGAGTAAATCAAAAATACTCTGGAGCGTTCATAAATTTTATTCAAAAATCAATCCTGTATTGTCAATATAGAAACTTTTGAAGAAACCTTAGGGACGTGATTCTGTCCTGAGAGTCTCTTGCAATGTGGTATGTCTGTAATTTGCACTGAATTAGTACTGTTCGTCATGGTTAACTTAAGTGAATATTATTTCTCAGATCCTTGAAAGAATCTGGCTTATAAATCATGTGTCTCTACAACGGGATTCTTTAATTGTTGGGCTTTTTTCCTGCCTTCTGAGAGATTTTAGTCCTATGAAAAGTACCTGATAAACTGCGTTATCCTCCTTTACTGGAGGATATTGCTGTAGCTATTCATGTGGACAGTCTAAATTTTTGCTTTAGGTTAGAAGTCAAGTGAGGAAGAGACTGAGGAGAGACAGTAGCAAAAGGTTGAAGAGGAAATGCCAAAGTCAACAGGGAACTGCTGCTAGAATTTCCTTTGTGGGTGTGCGTAGCCCAGGCCAGCAGAGAGGTTAGGGCTCAAGGTTCATACAAGGACTAAACCGGGAGGGAGAGTAATGCAGTGTTGAGAGGGGACTGCCAAAGGGAAATGCCAAGCATTGATTTGCCTGGAAGTTTGGAGGGGTCCTCTGTTGGGCTCTCAGCCTGGGGTTAGGGTGGAGGTTAAAATTAGGATTTGGAAGAAGAGAAGGGGAAGAGCAGATCTGAGAGGTGCGTGGAAAAGGGGCTGCCAAAGGACTCTGCGGACTGTTGCCGGAAGGCCACTCCGACCATTGGGCAGCTCAGTGCTGTGAGGGCCCTGGCCTCGGGCCCAGCCAAATGTTGGCATTTGGCAAGGCAGCCTTCTGAGCCGGAGAAAGCTGAGAGCTTCTGGAAGAGCGCGGTAGAAGAGGGGATGCCAAAGGCAACAAAGTGATGGACGTGTTAATTGCTAAATTTAATTTACTGTGTGTCTTGCACTATTCTGTACGGAGTATGTTGTTACATTTTTAATAATATGGCCAAGTAGAAGGCAGAGCTTTTATTTGCCAATTCATCAATATGTATGTCTTGTCTTGTTGCAGCAAGTTTTCTATTATAAATGTGGTTTCTGATCTTTTCAGCTCTTCTAGCAGAAGCATGTCTTGGACTCTTGTCAATAGCTGTGGTGTTAAGCTTAGTTATTAAAACTTCGATGTTAGGGAGGAAAGCCTGGGGAAAAGAGACTTACGAGGGACAAGGCAATGGATGCCCTCACCTTCTTTTCTCCTTCCTCTTTCAAAGCTTTTTCCATCTACATCCCTAGCTTTAGTGAGCTGTGAGTTAGTTTGATCCACAGTTTAATGGCCTGAAAATAGGAATTCTGGAGAGGAAATGCTTGGGTTCCTAAATCACACCTTCAAAAAAAAATGCAGAAATTGCTTTCTAAATATACCCTGCCCCCCCCCMAAAAAAAACAACAAAAAAACAACTTTTGGCTGTGATATTTATGGTTACTAACAAAACTGGTTCCAGAAGTGTATTATTAATCAAAATTATCAGCAATGTCAAATAAAGGAGGACTCCTATCAATAATTTGTTACCAGTTTGCTTTGACTGTAAAGCATATACTTGAATTAATAACAAAGGGATCTTGGAACCTTTAAGTGGATCCTAAAGTTTCATCAAGTATGTGCTCATTATCTTCTATAACTTGCCTTATGATATCTATCATGTTCATGTTTATAAAATTTCCAGCTCCTTGAATAAATGATGCTGGCAGTGTGAAGTCAGGGGTAAACTACTAAGCAGTAAGCTACTCAAGTTGCAAAGTTTAAAGAATAGATTTCTGTAGCATCTCACTGTGTTTTTACCAACATTGCTATTTGCACAAGTTTGACAAGAAACACAAACTGTGTATTTAGTCTGAATAAGTGGGTTTGGTGCCTGTTGGATAGGCTTTGATAGGTGTCTGTTAAGTGATAGTAAAATAATAAATACCTTTAAATGGAGAAGAGATGGTAAGAGAAGAGAGAAAAAGCAACAAGAGCGCTTTTGGTAATCCCATCTTGCTGATTCAGGATATCAAAGTTTTGAGAGCCAGATTCATGTGTCTGATGCACAGGAAAATACAGGTGTGTTGTCTCTAGGCAGAGAATTGTTGAGTGACTGACTGAAAACACATATAAACTTGAATGTTAAGCATCTATGATGTATCAAGTATACATCAAAGGAAATGCTAGAACAAACTAATTGCACACAAAGTCTTAATATTGGTTCTTGTTTGTCTCATCTTGTTGTTCTTCTAAAAGAAGAGAGACTTGGGCTTAATTTAGCTTGCATAAACTGCATTATGTTGAAAGTAGTACATGATACAAATTGTATCGGTAAGTTGTGTTGGGACGGTCAGCATGCTGGTAATTCTACCCAAGAGTTGCAGTCCCAAGTGAAGTGGACTAATAGTACCTGGCTTTTTTGAAAGATCCACAACTAGGAGCAATCAAATAGGTGCTATCCTCGTAGCTGATCCACGTTACCAGGCTGTACAGGCATTCAATTTCAACACAGGCAGCTGGTTTTAAAAGGTAGTTTTAAACAAGGATGCTGGTCCCAGAGCTGATCTTACAAGTACACAGATGCAATTGAGCACTTTTTTTGCAGTGATGCAAACATGCTACATGAGTTTGTTGTGGGTCCCATAAGAAAGAAGTTGAATGTTTGTTCAGAATGTGCTCCTGCTGGGAAGTGAGCAACAGCTCTTAAAAATTGGATTCTACTGTAAATAGGATGGGGAGAAGTCAATTGGTATGAGGAAAAATAACATGGTTATTTTTTGATTTAATGTGCTGTGTTTCACAGCAAAAGGAGTATCATGGTGATTATCATGGCAGCAGCAACTGCTAGCAGGCATTGTCATAAAGGGCAGAGAGACTGGTGGTAAACTTAAAAGCTGTCTATCCATTTTATTTTCATACAAACCTTTCTTTGCTAGAATCTGCTGATTAGAAGTGAAATAAATAATTCCTTGTGTTTCGAAATACTCTGGCCAGAGCAAAGGCAAAATAAATCAATTTTCCTTCTGTTTTATTCTGTTCAAGATACAAGACAGAGAGCACTGATTATGGAATTAATCCTCTGAAGACATTCTTTTAGAGAATGCTCTCTATAGATGTACTGTAGTTTCTAATACATGAATCTAAATTAAAGCTCACAAATGGCAGTTTCGTGCATCTTGAATATTGATGTATTAGATCATTCAGTACATAAAGAGAACTAATTATGCAAAGCAAGTTCTAAGGGAAAAATGTACTGATTTGCTGGAGTCTGAGTACTGAAGTGTCCATATGACTTCAACCCTTCCTTTGTTTTCACAGTGCTGCTGAAACCATGGTCACAGTTAAATGGCTCTTTCAAGAAACCCTTTTATGGTAGAAGTGAAAACAGGCCAGACTGCTTTGAGTCAGGCTGCTAAGTCGTGAAAGAGATTTACAGACACAATAGCACGTTGTACATTCTGTGAGATTTTTACAAGTTTTATGAGCCAAATAATAGGTCCATTGGTAGTCTCAGCAGGTTCCTCCTGTGCCCCAAGTCTGCAATCCAGAGAACAAACTCGGCAGGGGAGAAAGGATCAAATGCTGACAACTTTGAGTGTGTCAGAGAACTTTTGTGAGTTGTTTTGATCATATTCATGCGAACTAAATATAGCTTTCCATTCCATTCCTACCCACGGTAAATACTTTAGAATCTTTTTAATAGAGGTGTATACTGTAATCATTAAGGCTATATCAGGGTGGAAGGAAAGAAAAATGCATTTCTCTCTTCCTTTCATGGAAACCTTGCAAAGTATTTCCTGTGAAAGTGTGCTAATAGCTGCAGAGATACTCATCAGCTCACCACTGATGAGTACAACTATGTCCTGAGATTTTGGAGATGCATTTTAATCCATTAGTGGAAGAACTGCAAAATTTATGACTGATTGTCTGCTGAGCATGGTCATGAGGGAAGTTTATATTTAGATTTGGATTTGATAAAACTGTCACTGGTGTAAGGAAGTTAGAGCTGCAGAAAAAAACGTTATTCCTTTGTGAAGGAATACCCCATTCTGCTGAAGGGTACTTGTTTGTCTCAGCCCCGTACTGTTCATTTTACCCTGGTTTTATTCCTTCCCAATTTTGTTAGAAAGCAAACATCCATGTTATTGTCATTTATGAGGGCTTTTGTGATTGCCCCTGAAAATGAAATTTTGATGATGTTCCAATGAGTTGGTCTTATCAGTAGCTTTGCAGGGTGGTGCATTTGTGTATTTAACTCAGCTTCAGGGAACTTTAATCATGTGAGGAAGCTTACTGCTGCACAGTTGGTGTAGTTAATTGCATAAATTCATCATATTACAGATGCCAAAAGTTTACATTCTTTTTTTCCAAATTACAAAGATCTCATTTTTTTATTTTTCTTGTACAGGTTCTGGCAGGAATTGTGATTCTTTGCTGACATTGAGCTGCTTGGGTTATATGTGTGGGTAGTTGACCATCGTCGTTCCAATGGGTGTGCCAAGAGTGGAATTTGGGAAGAGCGCTATCAGATTGGAAGTGTGTGCATATGGACGTTTGGGGAAGTTTGGAAAAATCTTAGCATGACAAGTAGCCACAGTTTGGGAAAGAATATTGAAAGGTATTGAAATTTCATCGAAAGGACCCTTTTTAGACAGGGAAATATATTAGATAAATCCCCACTCCATTGGAAAACTTTCTGAGTTCAGGGTATGCCTTGTTATGAGCTGCTACGTATCACTCTCCTGTGGAGGCTTGCCTGTTGAGATGCGAGTTACAACCTGCGAGCAGAAAGTTTGTCAGGTTTTTGCCTTGTTTGACCGTGTTATACATTAAGTATCTGAGCTTGGAGAAGGCCTCACAGACTAAAGCACCAAATGATTGGGAGATTCCTTTTAAATCAAAAACTTTTTTTTTTTTTTTTTTTTGCAACTGTGACAGAGACAACAGCATCATGAAGCAAGGAAGCATTAGCTGCAATGTATTTTGATAAGGAGAAAAGGAGTATGCCTGTAGAGCTGACTTTCATTTTACATGTTTCTTTTTTGTCATCGTGCAATTGGCATCCAACTAGAAGATGCTTACTCGTGCCAATGTTTCATTAAGATATATTTATATTTTTCCATGTTTATCTACTTAGTAGGAATTTCAGTTTCAGAAGCATCACTCAACAGCAGTCACCTCTTGTATATAAGCAGTATAATTCATAAAGAAATATCCTGTTAATTCTAATCTAATTTAAAGTTAAATACATTGATTTATCTGTCTTCTCAATGAAAAAAATCTTTAGGTTTGAGGCTTGAAGGGTATCTGATGGTTGCACGCTGCCCTCTGCTGCGTATCTGGAGAAGGACACTAACTGTATTTTTTTAATAGTCATGGCTGTTAAAAATTACATTTTTCATAATAATTTCATAACTATTAAAAAAACCCTCTCTGGCCTGGTTGTTGAAAGTTGATTGTTTTTTCTCTGGATGCATGGAATGGTGAAGAAAGACTTTTTTACCCCCTTAATTTATAGAAGTAGGTCCTAGAGGGAACTTGAGAAATTCTTTGTTGGGGTATCACTGAGATTATTAGAATAGATGTTTTTCTGATTTGTTCAAAACCTCCAGTAGAAGAGATTCTGTAGCCTCCCAAGATAAACTGTTCTACTTCCCATGCTAGATCAGTCTTAACAGTCTTTTCATTGTTACTGGTGGGAAAGGTTTTCCTGGTATGTAATGTCATCTTTGTTGCAAATACAGGTGATTGGGTTTTGGCCATCTGTCTTTTTCTTTCCTTGATGGAATTTTCTAATGGAGTAAGTCTTGACTGTTGCAATAAACTGGACAAATTGTCTGTTCTGTAGTTTTAATCCTGTTCTAGTAGTATTAAAGTTTGGAGTAGTAGAATTCTTTTCCTGAGCCTCATACCAGTCTTTGTTCTTACAACTTGTGCCCTTCTTCTATTTAGAAATGGCAACTATTTCTTTAAGTATGTATGGTAGTCCACTGTTACTCCTAAAAGCTTTCAGCAGACCCGGAGACTTTCAAAGATGACTTAAGAAGTTGCGTATCTAATTGAATTCAAAAACTCTTAAGTAGTTAATTCCCCTAAACTCATTTTATGAATCTTGCTCCATCTATTCAGAGTTAATGAAAACTTGTTTTATTTGATAGCTTACAGTTATCCATAATTACTGGTGGAATTTTACACACAGGTTTCAAATACATCTTTTCCCATGTTTAGCTGTGTTTGGCCAACAGGCTAGTCTCTGAAAAGATGGTGGAGTCAGCAGTTCGGTAATCTTTCAGGTGCAGAATGAGCAAAATCTGAGCTGGTGTTTCCAGTAAATATGCTGGCAGTGTGATTTTGCAGCTGCTCAAGTCTACTGTCCTAATCCATGTTTTCCTAGCAGAGAAATTCCCAAGTTAGCCTGTTCCTGTTTGGGGAATTTTTGTTCTTTCCAAGCCCCCAATTTCTGAATGACCTGACTAGCTCTAAGATCTGTTTGGGTGTTGCTGCTGTTGTTGTTGTTGTTTTTGTTTTAATACTGTGAATAATTCTGAACAAAAGGAAATTTGTGCCTTTTTACATTTTTCTTTGTGAGTGATAATCCTCATTTGAATTCAGTCAAGTGAATAGTGTCTTTCTAATTATTCTGGCCTTCATTATGAAGTCTTTTAGCAGTGGCTCTTGCATTTCCCAGAGGCTGAAGTAGGTTTAGGACATTTAGTGTATGTATCTTTCATAATGCTTAGTATATTTGGGGTAAATCTAAAATGATGATTCTTCTTTGAGCACATGTATTTATTCTAGTTGCATGCTACAGATTAATCTTACGTCTGTCCTCTTGTTATAAATTTGACCCTGTTAATGACTGTACTTTAGTTCATATATATTTCTACTCATTAACTCTTAAATTCTGTTTGATCTGTAATCATCAAAAGCTGCTACATTTACTGAGATTGCAGTGGCTGAACTTTGAGCTGACGTCTGTCTATAGAATTACATTGCTCTAATTTCCATGGTACCAGTATTAATACTAGTGCCAATACCAATAATTACCTAGTTGATAATTTCAGTATCCTGGTGAGCTCAGTAACTATTATCAACCCATATTCCCAGATGGAGATACAGATAAACTGGAAAGGCCTGAATCATAAACACAGGCCAGAAGTTTTGAGGTACAAAGAAAGCACAGTTTCATACTAAAAATATCATTTTTATTTTGTCTCCAGAGTTCTTGTGAAACTTGGATTTAAATGAAATACCCCTTTGTCTCCAAAATATTAATGTCTCTGGATTTCAAATGCTGACAGTTATATGTTGCTATTGATAATATCCTCAAGTCAAAATGATGGTGTCAGTGAAAGAAGGCAGTAGTGGTAGATGATATGTATTTACTTTTCAAAGGAGGGGAAAAAAAAGTGTGGATTTTGCTTATAAGATGTCTGGTTCACCTTGATACGCGATTCATTTTTCTTGCATGTAGAGTTACTATACGCTTCTATTAGATACTGTGATTGTTGAAGTGACCGATCATTTGTGGCAAACAGTGCTTTCCCATATTGAATTGAACCAAGGTGTGTGATCCTGGACCTGATCCACTGCATTGCAGTAGGTACTATATCACCTCTTGCCGAAAAAGAGCATGCCATTTCCCACAAAAGCAGTACAGATGGGGAAGAAAAAAAGTGCTGAATTATAGTACTGCTATGCCTGATTTCTCCCACCTCATCTGCAGTGTACATTTTATCTCTTCTTGGTAAGAGCAAAACCGTGCATGATGAAAAGGATTGAAGATTTTGGATTGGAGAATAAGCAGTACAGTGCAAAAAAAAATGTAACTGGCTGGGAAAGAAAACCATACCTGCTTTACGTTTTCAAATTCTGTACGAACACTAATGCAGTTGACACAAGGAGCAAAAAAGCATCTTTCTGTCTGTCTGATGGCATCACCTGGAATTCTTATAGCTTATGATAGACTGTTGTAGACATATAAGAATGTATATAAAAGATACAAGTTCCACATAGAATTTTGCTTCTTTTCATGTGAGATGATTGAACCATTAATAACTGGGGACATGACTGCAGTCTACCATGTTTTGTGTTGATATTTTCTTAATTGTTACTAAGCTGTGTCTGTTCTACAGAACACCTCTTATTTTTCTCTTTTCATTTTAGGCTTTCAGACCTGTCTTGTTCTATAGCAGTCATGCTTTTAAGGTGATACTTGCTGATGAGTCTGGGTTCTTTCCATAATCTTGAAGATGGACTAAAAGCAAAAGTTGACTGGGACATGAAAATGTTTATGCTTGATTCCTTCATAATGACACCTGACTGAAGTTGATTTTGTAATGTCTGTAAATCTATTGTGAACCACAAGGAGGAGTGACTGTATAGCTTGTGGAAGGCAAATTACAGTAAGCATTTCAGATAGTGTAACTAAACAAGGCTTATGGAGGTAAAGCTCCTAATCTCCTGGAGTTGTGCTTATAGTTACTAGTCAGAATAAGACTTGGCCCACTGTGTGCGTCTGTACATCTGGCCTCTTGTGGGAGGCATGCTGATGGGTATGCTCTGGCCCACTGAGAGGGCAGCAGAGGGAGCCCAATTAGAAATACCTTTCGGTTGGGAAGCCATCTGTTCTGTATGCTGTCAAAGGAGCAGGATTTTGCTGCCTGAGGATTTTGTATGTTGGATACTAATAGGTACTAAGCACCTGAACAAATGAGGGAGTATAATGTTTGGGTGTTCATATTCTGGCTATCTAGTATACCCTGAGGTCTTTTGCCTCCTTTCCCTTAAATCTTTCTATTAGTAAACCGCTGAAAGGGCAGTACATGAACTGAGATAAGCTTGCTGCTTTTAATTCAATTTTGTCAAAGTGTATTGTGCAAAAATGTGGAAAAGAGGCAGGCCTCTTCAAATTCATGCCTGCTGATAAAGACTTTGAAAAACCTAGCTCCTGCAGAGCCCAAATGACTTGTGGGTTTGGTTTTCAAAAATGTTACTCATCCAACATCTCTCTCCATAAATGGGAGGTATTTGGGAGTGGGGGTATTCAGGAGTTGTAGATAAATAGCTGATTTTGAGATGCCTCCACTTATTCTGGTGCAATAACAAAAATTTTTCATCCTTGAATAACAGTTGAAATTGGAGTAATGTCAGACAAATAAAACATTTTACTTTGGCAGGACTGGGGAGGCTTCCAAACGCAGGAATCTGAAGTTAGCAATTTTCTTAATGGGTCCTTTTTATAGGCAAGAGAACTCTTGTACAAAGTCCAGAAAGCTTAAGTTACACTAACGACAGCTAAATCAGCAGGAAAGGGAAGAAAATATGAGCCAGAAATCATGAGCTCATTCTGAACAAAAGGAATTAGTGCCTTTTTACATTTTTCTTTTTTTTCCCTCCAATCTAAGGAATAAATTGAAGTAAAGAAGGGGGAGGCATTATAAAATTGCTTTGTTTGTACGCAGGTTGTCAGACAGTAGATGGAGCTCAAGAGCATGTAGACCAGTTTTTGGTAGAATCAGTAAAACTTGCTGGTAGCTTAAGAGGAAGTTGGCTAGAAGGAAAACTAAGCCAGAGTTCAAATGATGTCTATAAAGTTGGTATGTTTTAGTTACAAAAGATCAGATTTTTCAAATCTGGATCCAAATCTGGATATTTTAAAGTGCAAATGAGGACCTAGTGGGAAGCTTTTAAGCAGGTTGGGCTCTTGTAGATGCCAATCTGTATTTTTAGATGAGTCAGATTTTCAAAGGGATTTGTTCAAACAGCACTGAAAATTAAATAGATGCAAATTCTGTTTCCTTACTATTCCAGTACTACAACTGTAGCATATTTCTGACTTTGCCTTGTGGACTGTGATAGAGAAGGAAGAAATTATGTTGACTTCTCCCATACCACACCCCTGCAATGCAAACAAGTGTAATTACCACCACAACTGTATCTGTTGACTTATGATCAGGAGCTGCACCAACAACAGCCTGCAGAAAGTGAGGTTAGAGAGAACAGGAAAGAGTCAGTTCACTGTGTGGTGGGACATGATGCACGTGTAGACAGTAGAGTTAAGGAAAGATAAAAGTAAATAGCAGTTTCTAGAATGCCCTTACTTTCTTACATTGTGGTCCTCCCCTTTCTTCCAGATACTTTACACAAAAAAAAACAAGTGTTCAGCTGTGAACAGTTGGGCAGTACCAATACTTGGAGGCATCCCCTGCAGAACTTCGTTAGAGCTGATGGGCCAAGTCCTAAGGACCCAGAACAAAGTAGGGCTTTGCGGAGATGCTATTTGTGTGGGCAAATTGTTTAACAATTGTCCTCTGTTTCCTGACATTTTCTCACATAACAAGAACGCATAATTAGTTACAGAGAAAAGTATATTAAATCAAGAATATTGTAATCTTAACGTTTAGATGCTTTGATTTGTTCTTTTTCTTTCAAATTTTATTCATATTGTACTTTCTTACAGCCTTACAGGTGATGCCATTTTATAGCTGTAGACACTCATAACCACAGTTAGATTGTGTATATGTACTTTATAATCAGGTGGTGTCCATATTCCATATGGTATCATTAGTCCTGTGACAGTGAGCAGGGTGCTGTGGATTGGCTGCATATCATATAAAATCAGATTTAGGTTGTTGACCCTTGCACAGTATGCCATGCCATCTCTTTTTTATATTTGGCTTTTTGCTTGGATTACTTATTTTCATTTATTGAGAGAAGTCTAAAAGAATATCACATATATTCCACTGAATATTGTTAGGCTGATTGAATACTCAGTTGGTATGTTGATGTAGCTTCAACTACAGGTGGCCACCAATTCCCTCATCTAGTTTAGTCTGAAATGATTCTTCTGTAATATGTAATCAGACTTACTTAATTCTGTGTGCAATGTGTAAGCACTCTTATGAACAAGAGCACTATCTGGTTCAAAATAGCTTTTTGCAGATTATTTTAACGACTTCAGACTGCTTGTGAGTTTTCAAGTGTTTGTATTTTAACAGAATTTAGTTGCCTTACTTGAGCCATTTGCAACCTTGAAGCCAAGGAAATCTTTCTTTTTGTAGAACCTTGGATGCTGAAAGGAAGAGAAACCCTAAAACCCAGGAGATACAGGTTTTATTTCTATATTCTGTTTTGTTTGACATGTAAAAATAAAGCAGCCTAAAAGGATTGCCCCAGAGCAGGTTCCTTATTCAGTGTGAATGCCTGAAGCTCCTGCATATGCACTGTGCTGCTAGTGGAGCTGGAGACAGTTTAGGTGTGTCAGGAGCATAGTCTCAATATTCAGTGCTGAGTAAGTGTAATTTAGACTGGACTGTGAATCACCTCGAATGACTCTAGAGACATTGTAATAATACAGGCGGGGGTCGACAGAGCCACCTTAATTGCTTTCCCTGATGGGCTATTAGAAACTTAACACAGAATGTTATCCAGGGGTTTTATATGATCAAGTGTCCTTAAACTCTTGTGGCCTTAAATTCTATGAAATTATGAAATCTTTTTGTAAAAATTTAGCTATCAAATGCAGTCTAGCCAGCAATTCTTAGAAACAGATGAAGGCATTGTCAGATACGTTATGATTTTTGACAAGAATCTTTGAAAACAAAGAAGTTAAGCTCTCTTAATAGTGGAGAGCATTAGAAATACATCAATAGATTGAATTACCAGAAAGATTTCATTTGATGTTTCTAAGGTGCACGAAACATAGTTTATTTCTCATGTGCAGAGCCAAAGAACCCAAGGAACCAGCAAAAAGTTGCAGAACAGGAGAGAGAAAATGTGGCTTAACCATCCTTTGTTCGTATGAGTCAATATTTACCAGCTATGTATGAGGAGTAAACTGGAGCAGCCTGAAGGCTATTCTCAGTCACGCTAGCTGTAAGCAGCTTCCTGATATCCAGCAGAGCAGGAACTGCCCTACTATCACCCAGAGGCTCTCGTGTACTATTTGTGATTCCTTCCAGTAGTCTTAACTTTCATACTGCTATATCACAGTGCCACCCAAAGGTCCTGGTTCTGACTCTGGCCCTGAATAATGTGTTATCTATTTATTGAACTATATGTTCAGAATCCATGTTAAGCTTTAAATAAATACAAATATCCCAATAGTTATGTTAAAAGAAAAAAAATAGAATTCTGAATGTTCCATTCATTGTCTAAATAAAGCCTCTCTCCTACCAGTTACAGTGTTGATAAAAACTGTCAGCATCTTCTGTATGAAATTGTACAGTATTACTTTTTAAGGGCAAGGTTCATTATTTCTGGCATTCTTACACCATACATAGTTTTTTTGATTCTTTACTTAGTTTATTACAGGCAGGAAGTAATGAACTGGCAATTAGAATTTGTAATTTATGCCATGCTGTTTATTTTGAGCTGTGGATAAAATACTTAAACATTTTTCAATGCTGTTTAATAACAAGCCTTTCAAAAGAAAGTATACACATCCACACTGAATAGATATTAGACCAAATTCACTATCCAGACTGAGCTGTGCTGTTGCCATTGAAGTGAACAGATTGTGCCTATAATCAAGGGAATCTATTGAATGAATATATCAATTCAATCCTTTTTGCTCTCAGTAGGAAAAAATTAGAAGGGGAATCTAGGTCCTGTTGAAAAGGTTTGGGAAGATGATTCATAACCAAAAATTTCATGCATTGCTTCCCCTATGTTTTTATTTGTTGGTTCTGGGGAAGGAGCTATACTGGGAATCGTATCGTTAGACCTAGACCAATAGAACTATACCAGTAAGTATCCCTGGGTGAATGAGTCCTAAAAGAAGTTGCAAAACTTGTAGGTCTTTCTGTAAGACATGAATGTACATGTAAAGTGTTTGAGGGCTGGGGAAATATGTGTGCTTTAGCTAATGAATCATAATAACAGTTGGTTTGGTTTGCAGTCCAGAGCTTGAATAAGGTAGGAACACACAAGTACCTAAAGGATACCGCATCCTCTCTGTTGTCATGAGCACCATATCATGTGATTGTGGAGGTTTGGATGTTGGGTTTTGTTCCTTTTTTTTCTTTTTAATTAAATGTTCCATGTTGGACTCTGTTAGAACTGCCACTCCAGCCTTCAGTTCTTTGGAAAGGTGTTCTGTTATTCCTGTGATGATTAAGAACATTTGTCTAAATTCCAATGTAGGTTTATGTACTGCTAAGTCATAATAATTCCTGTTCCCCACCCCTCAAAAAAAGAGCTCCTCTGCTTTCTGGAACTTATTTCTGATTCTTCTCAGAGTACTGTCTTCCCACAGTACCAAAAAAACTCCAGACAAGAAATCACAGTTCAAGCTTTTGGATTTAGTTTTCTGAGTATCTCTGACCTTCTCTTTGCTGGCTACCTGCTATGGATTTCCTCAAAGTGGAAAAGAACTAAAAACAAATTAAATATGCTGCAGCGTAAAATAGAGGGAAAAGGATGACACTTTCACGTTCTTAATATTTTATTTGCTTATTCATTGTTTGAGCCTGTCATAGACTACTTTGAGAGGCTTTTCCTCTCCAGCTATACTAAGACTCCCTCTTCAAAGCTATTATTCTCAGCTGGGCCAATTCTTTTCCTGGGCCAGTCTTTCATCCTTTTGCATGTCAGGGTAATCACTTTTCAGTCCATTTAATACTCTGATCTCTACAGAGTTTGCCCTTCCTCAAAAGGTTCACGGACATAACATCTCCTATACTTAGCCAGTTAGTCTGACTAACCTTATGAACAATTCTGGTTTTATTGGTTAACTCAGTGCTAGGTACCTGCAAACTTTTGGTGGTCAAACAGGTAAGAAAACTTCAGACATCATCTCCTTTTCCTTATTATCCGGACTGGTATTCCCTTTTTTTGGATGAGCTCTCCATCCCATTTGCCTTGGAAGGAAGTATGTGTTTTATGTCTTCTCCTTGCTCAGTGCTGCTGCTTGATTTATGTGCCAAGTCCCGTTGCTTGATGCAGGTCTTGAAAACGTTTCACACTGTTCAGTCAATGTGGATAGGAGGTACTCTATTATTAGGTGGGAAGTATTGCCTTGTAAGAAATATATGAGGACATCCATAACCACTTAACACCTGTGCCTGCTAATTATGGAATATATTTTCTGCTGAGGAAAAAACAAGTAGCTCTTCCCTTCACCTGCTCTTTGGCACTAACTCGTTCCTAATCTGAGGTCTGAAATATCCATGACTGATCTCTTCAATGTTTCTCTTTTTTAAATATTACAGGCTTTCTTGTGCTCCCCAGTCCAATGCATTTTGTTTCCTTTCACCAAGTCTATTAATGGGGCTGCTTATGGAGATAAGGTCTCATTGTAATTAGCCAAGTTATTTGTCGTTTTGCCTTTTTTACTGAGAGGGCATTGAGGTCTGTAGGAGAGATACTTTGCTGATCTCACATTTACTGTTCAATAAGCTTTCCACTTACCACATGATCTGGGAACCTGTTAACTCTTTCCTGTCCTGTTGTCCTGGGGAGTTTGTGTTCTCAGAGCCTTTCATACCTCTGTGCTACTGGTAGAAGCCACTCTCCAAATCAAGAGAACTTTGCACATCTCATGGCAAAAGTTGCTTTTGGAATTAAAGTGCAAGCTACTCTGGCTACAGACATATCCAGATAGCCTTGGCCCTTTCCCAGTTGAAGTCACATCAGGGTGGGCATGCTCAATGCCATCATTAAAGCAGAAGGGGGAGGATGAGTGCAAAGTTGTGAAAATCAGTGCAGCATTGATTTCAATTCATTTCTCTGTCAAGGGCAACAGAAATCTCTCTAGCTGGGTGGGGACTAAGTCACTATGGTCTACATGGTAATTCTCTGTGTTCCAAACCTGTGGCTCTTTGAGTTTGTTCCTGACATATAAAGGTAAATACTAGTATCATACATCAGTTTTCCAAAACAGGAGATTCTCTTTGGTAAGGAATTCTGAGCTTCTCAGTTTCTATTTGCTGCTGCAAAGCCTATTTTTCCTTTCCCCCTCTTCCTCCTGAGAAGCACAAAAGAGCACCTTGACTTTTTCATGTTTCACAACAAAGCACAGCTTGTAGAGATCTCAGGTGAGCAACTTACTGGAGGATAGGACTTTATTAACATCTTCTGCAACTTGTAGGGGTTTCTGTTGTCTGTCAACAAGCATGGGATCAATCACATGTAATGCTTCTGTGACTGATCTGCATGTGCACAGATACTTGGGGCTTTGCTTTGTTGTAGCTCTTTAAATCTAGCAAATGATGGTGAGTGCAAGATTTGATGTGTTAACTCTCAGAGCAGAATCTGCAAGAGAAATGTTGTCAGACAACAGACTGAAATGTTTTCTCATTAATTTTAACTCATAAAAGAGAATTAAGAACCTCAAAGTGTATTTGATCTACATCTTGGTAACACACCTTTTAGAAAGTTGCTTTGTAATTTGAAAGTACCAGCTGGTAACCTGTGTGTATGTGGTCAAGCTATACAGAGAACTTCTGTGGTCATAACTTCTTGTTCATGGGCAGTCATTAGACCTTATGGTTCTTTCTTTGTTTAATCTTACTTCATTTATAACTGAGCCTGGCTGACAAAATCAGCATGGAGATCACGGCACCTCCCTCTGCACTGTGCAGCTCTGAGACAAGTTTTAATGAATCACTAGTTAATTTTGACTGAAACTGGAAATAAAACTTTCTAAACTTAAATTACTAAAATTAAGCAATGCAGTGTTGTTCTTACAAATAAAGCACTCATTTTTGGCTTGCTGAACTATTTGCTCTAATAATATTCTGTGTCAATGAATTCCACAAGCTTTTTATGTACATTTGAGTGAAAAACATTTCTGTTAGCATTTACAGCACAGAACCAGCATCAGTCTTTTTATGCTAGATGCCGGTTTTGTTCTCTTTGAATGACAGTGGAAAAGATGTAATACCATATGTTTTTGAACACTTACAGTATTTTAAAACAGTTGACTTCAGTCATCAGGACATATATTAAATTATAAGGAGAGAGAAGGACTAAATGCCTTTTTGCAGCTGAAGGAGAATTCCCAAAATTATACCTGAGCTAAATGGTAGTCTATGTGACCTCGTAGTGGTAAGAAATCTGAGAGACAGTGAACAGTCAGATGCAGGGAGTGCTGCATATACAGACATTGTAGAGATGTACACATCTCATTCTGTAGACAATTTGTGATAAAGTTGTATCCTTGGAGAAAGATACTGTTTCTTCTGTGATGCATAAATTAGGACTGTCACCAGGAAACAGAAACATATATATAGGTAAGACATCAATATTAAAAACATGGTATAGAAGAAGCTGTTAAGCAGTTTCTAGTTCTCTTTCCCATAGCGCAAACAGATTAAAAAGAACAGAGGAAAGATAATATTTTAATTGTCACCATCTTGCCAGTGATCTCTGTGCGTGACTATGCTGTCCAAGAAAATAGGATCACAGGCATAAATATAACCTTTGCCGAAGCAAAGGTGTTCTTAAAGTCTTCTCTAGCAGTTTGCACAGCCCTGCAGGACCATCACCAAGCCAAAGCTGCCCACTGATGGCTTTAAAAACATAAAGGTGCACTGATTAAACCAATAATGTTGATCATGCTGGTAGTGTTGCTTTCTTGCTATTTTTTACAAAGACATTGCCAGAAGCTTCCTAATGAAAAATAAACAGATTTTTCTTTTTCCTTGGTTACCTAAGCTCTAAGGATGTAAATCTTATTTGAGTATGAAGTGTAACAGTCGCCAAAAGCTAATCAACTGCTCTTCCTCTTTGGTTTTATCACTTATGTGTTTGACGGAGTTATTGATGATGCAGATAGAGACATTGCATGATTGAGCTGGAGTGACCGATCAAGCCTTCATCAGCACTGGGAGACAGTCAGGTCCTGTAGCTCATCAAGAAAGATTTGCCTTGAGCTTGTGGCTTAAATACAACTCTGAGCCAGGGGCACCAAGATAGAGGAGCTAGTATTTCACTGGTGAGTGGAGTAGATCACATGAGGCTTCTGGCACGCTCTCTATGGCAGGCTGGGAGCTAGCATGCCAGAGGCCACTGAATTGATAGTATCAGCTTCAGCTGTGGAAGGTGTCCCAGACTGATCCGTGAGTAGGGGGAGCGTAGCAGCTCTGGCAGGCAGTGGGGTTACTAAAGAGCTTGCAATACCTTTGAAAACTGCTGGTATTGACCATTTGTCTTCAGTCTTGAGGACCCACAAACAGCAGGATTGAAAATGCCAAAGGATTGTAATGTTTTTCAAATGCTGATTGCAGCTCTTTGCTGTTTTTATCATCGTAAGTCTATTATCAGAGTCAAGGTAGGTGCCCTTTTTCAGTAACAGTAAATATACAATGTGCTTGTCAGTAATGCTATTAGTTTCTATTCAGAATTGTTTTTATATGACAGTTGGATAGAGTGTATTTCTGTTCTAAAGAACGTCTTCAGAATGCACCGTTGTCTCAGAGAGGAGCTGAAACAACTTTCAGTTTTATAAGGTTGAAGCTGACTGTCTTAATGTTTAGGCACCAAGTTAAAAATGCTTCTGGCATTGGACTTGCTCGACAGTACTTTAGCAAAGTTAGGGTTCAAGCTTGCAGAATCTAACTGATCAGGTCACTTGGTTCCCTAGACTTTTTCACCTGCTTGTTGAAAGCATAGGGAATTGTGCTCAGAAGCTCAGTTTAAAAAAAAACAAAAAACTTCAGGCCATTTTGAACTTGCTTTTCATACTTTTAGACTATTTTAATTATAAAACACACACAATATATTAAGCACTATATGGAAAAAAAAAGTCTTTTAACATTTAGAGCCATATTTTCAGAGATGTCTAAGTGACTTAAGAATTGAATTATAATCAGATTGGGGATCAAATTGCTTCTGAGGATCTGTGAGCTACACCTAAGCTGTTAAATCTTTTTATTTAAGATTTATGCTTGAACTGTTCTTTGAATTACAAAGTCACAGCTGTGTCAGCGATTGTGCTGATGTGTGTAATTTTTCTGAAGCACCTCACAATGAGGAAGGATGTGAAGGTTGCTATCTTCTGGCCTGTCAGCTTTCAAGCTCTGATAGAAACACTTAAAAGTTGGAAAAAAAAATCAGTGGTTTAGCTGCCTAAATGACTTGTCCATTTCTGAAAGTGAGATGTGGGGATCAGTCTTTTGGGCATGCTGAAAAAGTGACTCTGATCAGACTCTCTCTTCTTTCACTGGAACAAATGTCAAGTTATCATCAGGATAGAGGGCGAAGGACTGGGTCCTATTACCATAATTATTTTTTATTTTCAGTAGGATTTTAAACATAAGGCCTAATTCTGTTGTTCCAAAACTTTAAAAATGAAGTTGGGCTTTATTGTTGGCTATCAGAACAGTTATAAAACCGTTGTTCTTGATCATGCCCTTTGTTTAACTTGGCATGAATTTCTAATACTTAAAATAACGGTGGTGTTGTCATGGCAATTTTCCATTTGGTCTAATCCATATAGTCTCTAGAGAAAATGAAACATTAATAGTGTTTCCTGTAGAGTGGAGAAAAAATAAAACCTTTTATGTAGAAACAAATTACAGCTGGGCTCTTTCAAAAATAATGTTCTATTTAAAGAGATTTGCAGCCTTTAAAATAGCTTTGAATACATGTGTTCCAGCGTGTAGATCTAGCTTTAGCTGAATCCGACAAATTGCTATTTTAAGAAGTCCTGATGGTAGGAAACTGGGTACATTTGTTTCATAGAAAATGGCTATAGGTATAGAAACAGCCAGTGGTGAAATCTGCCAGTGCACAAAGTCCACACAAAGTGCCAAATGATGTGCTTTCCATGAAATGCCAAAGTGCTTAGGATCACAGCAAAAACAACTTAGGCTAAGTTGTCCCTTACTTAATTTGTAAAAACATACCACTTCAAGCACAGTCAGTTTCTGTAATTAGATGAGATTAATTTGTAGTTTTAATAGTGGATGCTGAGGTAATAAAATATCAAATTGATCCATAAATAAGCCCATTGATATCTGCAGCTGCCTCTGAGAGAAACTGAGATTTTTTGCTGCACTGAGATAAATTCATTTTAATTACATTGTCTGATTTAATTGAAAGCAATATGTGACCAAGCATAGGGTTGCCCCATTATGTCCCACCAAGCACAGGGAGCAATGTAGCACCTGAACACTCACATATCACTGTACTTTTAGCATGTGAAATTAGGATTTCAACAGCAGAAGTTTAGTTTGTTTTCCCATACATTAATAGAAAATATAACGGTCAGTGCAGATGATCTGAACTTGCATCAAATTATTCTTCAATCATGATATATCAATATTACATTCCCATTTGATTTTAGTAGCTGCTTAAAGTGAAGGCCAGCTTCTACGTTTGTGGACAACGAAGGAGAATCACTTTAGGGTGAGGGGCTCCTCTTTGTAAGAATGAGTTAACCTGGCTGCAAGACAGATTGTTGTTCTAGCTAATGTGGTCATCATGACTGGATGGAAAGATCTTGAAGTTTAAGTATTTTCATTCTTAATTGTCTGCCATGATGCGTGCTCGGCTGAGGCGGTGCAAAAGGGGAAAGCCACTCAAATTGTCAGGACTGCCAAGTTTAAAACTTCCAGCACATAGATCTTAGCTCATTACTGGGTAATGTACTAATGTTATGAATGTGGCATGGGTAAGAGGGCTTTTATAAGCAGCTACTTATTGCAAGTGCCATTTCTTGGATGAGTTGCAAACGCTTTTTATAGATAGCAGATCTTAATTAATATTTCTTCAGTATGTGATGTGATGATCTAAATCTGTTTCACTGGCATCCTTGGGCTTCATGTATCCAGTTTCAGCATGTATGTGGAGGCTCTTGGACTTGATAAAATGAATTTACAAGTCGTCACCACCCAGTGTTATGGGTCTGTCTTTTTGATGTTAGATTTGTTGTTGTTGGAGAGGCCCAGATGGGAAAGATTGACTTATCAGAATGATGTGAAATTTTGTGTAGCTCACTGAACTTTGGTTCCCCACTGTCTTGCCTCTGGGTTTGTGGTTTTGGTGAATGTTATACTATATCATCTTTGCATTTCCCAGGTAACTTTACATAGCTTATCAAATTTTGACTGCAGTATGCCCTCTGTCAGACAGTACAGGGACTGCTGTTGCTCCATGAGGGATTCCTTTTCCATGCTATGGTAACATTCTCCAGTAGATATTTATGCATTTGGCTTCTTGGTGATACATTTAGATGTTTCTCAGGTTAAAACAAAAAAAAAGTAACCAGTTCTAAAATCCTTCAGATTTACTGGTCAAAATCCCCAGTGCCACTGAATGAGGAGATTAGAATTTGACTAACACTAAACTCTAAAATTGGAGAAACTAGAAATGGCAGTGTCTTTCTATTTCTGAATGTGATCACTTAGAAAATTAAGGAATTGTTATCATTATAGTGGTGTTGTGGAAAGTGGATCCAGAGTCCACTAGAACTGAAGTCTCTCCATTGTCTTTGGTTAACATTAGACTGAATTTGGTACTAAACCCCCCCCCCCCCCCCGCCCCGAACAAGTATCTCGCTCATGAGTTAATGAAACATGGCCACTTTTCTGTGAATGTCAGGCAGGTTGCATTGTGCATAATGGCAGACTGAGGACATGCACACAATGGGGTTTATTTGATTTTAAAGAACCAGCATACTCATGATGGAAGTTTTTGCAGAGACTTGTTATCTTTCATCAGTGACCTCAAAAAATTCTTAGCTGATATCTAAACGGGCACAGAAAAATCTCATGGCTTCAAAATTGCCGTTCTACTGTATTAGTTCCCTTCTCTGGTTAGTTCTACACTTCTCTCATATGTATCTTGGGCATGGCAAAAGTTTATATATTATTTGTTCCATGTCTCGAACAGCCAATTAAGACTCTAGAAGATAAAAAATCTTGCTGAAGCTAGCAGTCAGGCATACAAAGACACTTTCATCATCCATTTTATATCTCCTGCTACACCATTAGTCAGGTACTTGTAACAGTCCTTAGCTGTGCTTTAAATAAATAATACTTTGCCAAGAGGATATAAGGAGAGATGACATGAATTCTCTGATAACCAGAAATTAAGCAAGAGATTTTGGACTACTTCAAAGTATGTCTAAAAAGTGAAGGTACTTGCCTTCATGATTCAAGCCATTAAAAAAAAGATAACGATCACTTTGGGGAGAAATTAAAACCATTTTTTTCTGCCTAGGCTATCCTCTAATCACATTGTACTTGTGTCTACCAGTTTCAGATATGAATTGAGGGAAGCCACCAAAGCTGGAACACGTAAGCTACAATTTGGGGGAATACATGTAGAAACCTGTGTGATTCTCCTCTCGGTTATTTTGATATTCCGTTGGTGCAGTTCCAGGTACTTCCCTGGAGTTATTGTAGACTTGGAGAAAGAATCCAATGCCAGTAGGCAACAGAAGTAACTGTGGGACTTTTGTTTACCACCAAACTCATCCGGTAGATTATTCAGCACAGTTCAAAATTATTCTAATTTAACATGGTAAGTTCAGCTGGGATGGTTAACACCAGAGTTTGATATAGTGAGTTTCTTCTAGAGAGTGCCATTCTCTCAAATGAAAATAAAAATAATCTTTTGGATGCATGAACAACAGATTATTGTGGAAAGTTTCCATTCAAATATGTTCACAAGTTTCATAGGTACAGCAAATAGTGGTAGGCCAAGTCCTCCTTTAAATTTACCCTAAACAAGAACATGTTTAGATGTTTGACTTCCTTGAACTTTAATATATTCCAGTGTTCAGCACACTCAGTTAATATTTGCCTGAGAAACATAAAATAATATGTAACATCAAGACTAGTTTTCTAAACTAAAAGTAGGCCGGGCTTACTGATGTAATGGTCCTGGAATAGAAATCTTTTGCGAAATATGAACTTGTGCGGCATTTACTAAAAACAGTAAAATAATTGTGCTAACTGGATTTTTTTCCCTCTAGAATCTTGGCTCTCTAGGTTTTCCACTGGGGATTTAAGTAGGATTGAGGACTTCTGCTGGAGATTGGTCATATTGCATTGCTAGATAGTTTGGAACTTTTTTTAAGACCTGTCCACAAAATCTCAGCATACCAGCAATACCTTGAAATAGCACCAGGCTAGAACAAAATGTGAACAAAAAGTTCTGGAAAGCACATCTGGGAAGCTCTTTGTAGGTCAGTGAAGTCGAAGCATCTCTATTTCAAAAGAGATCTGTTGACTTGATTTGCTTGTGTATTCAAGAGATCTCCAACAGGGTTATTACTATCTGGAAATCTTTAAGAGTTTCTTTCAGCATGTTTTGTTGCAGAATATGCTTTTTTTGTCCTAGATTTTTGTTATCCTTTAATTTCTTCTTGCTATCTATTTCACTATCTAGCAGGAAATGTAGATTTGGTTTTCTTACCATCATTTGGTAAGAGCCAACAAAGTGCCTTAGACAAGGACATAAACTGAAGACATACTACAAAATGAAGGCTTGTTGCGAATAAATTAGTGCAAATTTACAGCATTCCACTCCTGTACATTAACTTATTGCTGCAGCAATTTATTGGGAAATGAGGCTGAAGTATCTGCACCACCTTGAGTGGAATAATCACCTTTTCTTTTAAAACACAAGTCCGTTGACATAGCTAATTATGCCATCCAAGGCTTACACTCTTCCTCATTTGCACACTAACATGCTTGTGTAATCTGTGCCTGGACTGATTTTGATCCCTTAATTGCAAGATGTAAAGTTCAGTGCATGAAGAGATTATTGCAGAATCACAGGCCTTGGATATAGGGTTTAGAATAGAAGGACCTTTATCATTCCAGACAGTATATTGGTCAGACTTCCTCCTTTAATGCACATATAAGAAACCAGTCTCAGCCAACAAAAAGCTGTCCAGGAAGACAGATTTGCAGCAACTACTTACCTAGGCAGTTCCCCCTTACCTATTTTGGGATATGCACCAGCTGCAGGAGTTCTTCCACTGAGTTCCGAGTCACAGAAGGGTTATTTCAGCATGTTTGCTTCGGCACAGGAGATGTCTGACCTCTGGCAGTCAGGGTATTGGTCAGTGTGGTTAACCATGGTGGAATGGATTTTTAACAAACCACTAATCATGAATGTTAATGATTTAGTTGGTTTGGATTCCTTAAATGTTTTCCTTGTGATGTTGCTAGAAGCAATTCGAGTGCAATGTGTGTCTCATTACGTTCACTCTAGAGTAGTGAGAAATCTGTTTAACCACCAGAAGTAATTCTAGGCTTCTCTGCTGTATTTGACATTTCTCGTGAGTCTCTAACTTGATCAGAATCTCTCCAATATGTTATCCAGCCTGTGTTTTTAAGATAATTTATGTCAGTACAGTGGATGAAAATCATTCATATGCAAAGACCTGTAGCTTTCTCTGTTGGCTGAGGATCTAGCTCTCCTAAGCACATAGTCGTTGCATTTTTTTGCTTTGGTCTTACTGATCCCACGTATTTCACCAAGTGATATTCCATTATACAATAGCTTTGCCTCCCACTAGGTTACAGCTGGTCTTGGAGTGATGGTAACAATTCACTACAGGACAAGTTTTAGTTTTTTAGTACCTCAATATTGCAGTCAGAAATGTCTTTCAAATTTTTATCTTGTAATAGATACAGTTTACATAAAAGTAGTAATTCTTTTCAGAAAATCCAAAGGCATAGCTATGCATGCAAAAGATTTGTATACTGTTACAACTGAGTGCTGCTGTTTAGACTGGAGAGYGGACTTTAAAAGTTTTCCAAGCACTTGCATATGCGCTCAGTGGAAATGTGGCGGCTCAGATACTCTTGAAAATTCTGCTCTCGATTTGTGTGCTCTTCACTCTGCTTTCACCTCCTCAGCCTGTGCAAACGCTATCACACGTGTTGTAATTCTGTGAGGTGTGGCAGTGAAATGGCTAACTCTTTAGTCTGGAGTCTGTGCCAGTGAACTGTAAATGAATATCCAGCCATTTGAGTTGGGAAATCAAAGGTGGCGGGCATGTGCCACTAGTCCTTCAGTTATGCCGGTCTGATAGGACACAGAGGCTTGGAATGGAGGGAGATTTTTGACTTTACTATGCTTTGATACTTTGATATGCTTTTGGACTTTCGAGTCCTCACCATAGCCTCTTGTATGACTCTTCCTGCACCTAGTACCTTCATCTCTTCATGTTGTGCATGTTATTATGAAAGGAGCACTTGCAATGAAAGTCTTTTTTGTGGCATGGTTCATTCCCACGCAGACTTTTCTCAAGAGGTTTGAGAGGAATTGATCAAAGTCTTTGACTTTACAAGAGGGCAGAGAATTTACTCCATGTTGAAAATGATTGTCTGTTTTGAACCATGTTTGTATGGATAACCACCACCCTAATATGGTTCACAGAAGCCAAATTGAGGTGAAAAGTGATCCTTTACCAGGTGTTTTTTATCTGCTGCCTTTCTGTATAAACTACTACACTCACTTATGTCTGTCTAAAAGAAGTCACAGTTTTTTCTGAGAGAGGCAGACAAGAAGAGAATTTATCTCAGAATTTGTCTGGGCTCCCAGCATGTTTAAATAGTCTTGGCAGCAGGATGCCTCTTCTGGCATTATTCCACCAAAAATTTGCTCTCTAGTAATCTGTTGTAATTCAGTCTACTCAAAATTGCAGAGAGGATTGTTGAAGGTGGCGCTAAATGTGTGCCACCTGTTCTTGCAGTTAGGTGCTGTGAGTATTCAATATGAAGAAGAAAACTCTAGAGAGCAGTCTTGATGGAAGGAATAGGATTGGTGGGCAGGCAGCAGCATTCCCAGTTCTCTTTGAAATGCTGCATGCACTGCATATTTGCATCAGAGTGTCAGTGAAGGGATCCTGGGAGCTTTGGCTCATAGCCAGAGAACTAAGAAAAAGATGCATAATGCTATAGGGAAAAATGTTAACTGCATATTAGTCTACTTCCCAACTGGTGACCTATGTTACTTTCTCTGTTTTTCTTTCTTTTTTTTTTTTTCTTCCTTCTCTTTTAAGAGGGATTGTACTCTGTTTCTTTGATCAATGTAGCAACATGTTGCCTGCCATGAGCCTGTTTCTGTTGTGTCATAGGCTTTTGAAGCTCTTCAACAGCATTAAAGATAGGCTGAAGTCCCAGGCCCTTGGGAGAACGTTAGGAAGTCCAAGGAACTTCCCTCCACCGACTGCTTGAGTCTGGGGCATGTCTCTAGAGAAGATACTGCACCTTACTTTGTTATCAATATTGCATCCACAAGAAGGGCTAATGAGCCCTGATGGGAGTAGTCTAGTGTGGGAGCTCTTCTGCAAGAATAGAGAAAGATGGAAGAAATCTTCCAGAATATCTTATATTGGATGTATAGTGGTGATGGGGTTATCTCCAAGTAGTTCTCATGCTTTGTGTACTAAGGGGCAACAAGACCTTTTTCTTTTTCCCCTTAAGATGAGAAGATGTTGGAGATGCAGATTTAATGTGCATTAGAAGCAAGCCCTTTAAGGAAGAAAATTTACGTTAGTAAACTTTTTTTTTCAGTGCAACAGAAATATTTGAACATGTCCAGTTTAGCTTGTCTTTCTGCGTTTGAATGTTTTTATTTGGTTGGGCCAAAGGAAAAAAAAAAAAGAAATATTAATCTAAAATGTCAATTTAAAGATCAGGAAGACTATTCAAGCAGGGTGTTTGGATCCAGCTCCGTTGTTTTTGCTATAATTAGAATTCTTATTGGGAAAAGGGAGTAAGAGAAGTGATTCTGCAGGTGCATCTTTATTACCTTGGTGTACAGGCATAACACTTTGCTGTATTCTGTGCAGCATATAACAAGAACACCTTATCTCACTAAATGTTGGATTTTGCAAATACAGCCTAGAGATCGAGGCCAAGCCAGCCTGATAAAAGCAGCACCTGCATTCCAGTGGCTAGTACACATCATGTGATGGAAGTTATAACCCAGGTAAAATGTTAATCACTAAACTTGGCACAGTTTAAGCTTTTAATCTTTTATTGCAGTTTTCTAAAGAGAGGCAACTTATGGACAACAGCCCAGAAAAACTGAAGAAGGAGTTAGAAGAAGAACTGCAGCTGAGTAGTGAAGACTTGCGTAGCCATGCCTGGTACCATGGACGTATTCCTCGGCAGGTACGTGCTTCCTGGTCTTTGCATTGCCAACAGTGTTTCAAGCTTTTATGGATGGATAGGATTGCACTGAAATATTGCACGTTGATCTCTGATGTTTGCATTAATTTAATAGAAACATAACTCTTACTAGCGTAAAAACCATGTTATTTATCACGGCTAGGTGTAAAATAAGACTGAGAAAAAATTCAGGGCAGATGTTGGTGGAAAATATAAATATTAAAGGATTTTTGTGCACTGAATAAAGATACAAGTGAAATTTAAACTTTGTATGAGAATAATATCTCCATATATTGTTCAGAAACACTGGCATTCATTTGATTCAGTATACTTAACTGAAGTTAAAATGTACTATTTATTTTCTGGAGCTTGGAATTTGGGAGAGAAAAAAGCACAAAACCTATGTAATAACTTCGTTTTGATCCTTACAACGATAGTTAAAAATATTTTTTAAACTCGTTATATTGAATCTTCTGTACCGAAAGCATCTGGAGCTCCCCCTGCAGGCCTCTCTCCTACGTGTATGCACCCAGCTCTCCCCGTAGCTGTGGCCCTGCCTGCTGCCATTCATGTAAATACGGAGAGAAGGCACGGTGTCCGCAGGCACTGCGCTTAGAACTTACTTTTGGATATGTAGTTTATCTTATGGAAAGGACTAACTCAAAACAGAAGAAAAGACGTTTTCAGACTATTCCTGGTAATATGCAGTATTCACTAAGAATAAAAACATTAAGCCTCTGTCACTTGAAGTCATAATGAAAGGATGATTTTTGGCTGCCTGTGGTCATGGCTTCTAAACTTTTGTGTAAATATATGTTCAAAAGCTTTAAACTCTAGAATCCTGAGTCGCTGCTTCCCTTTATGCCTTATTTTCTGTTAAGAAATTAAAAGAAATGTAACCACAAAATGCTTCTGGCTGCTGGGCATTGTCCAAGAATCCCCCCCGACCTCTGCTGCGGGGTGACCTCTCAGTTTTACAACTGGAGAGATCATTCTTCTACCACCTCTATTCTTTACTCTTTATTTTCTGGCTTTGCCTGTGCTCCCAGAGCAGCCAAATAAAGTCCTATGTTTAAGAGTATTTTATTGCTAGGGGGTTAACTACTTGCTTTCTGATCCTGAAAGTATTTTTCATATTGTTTTTTTTCCCTAAAAAGGTGGCAGAAAGCCTGGTTCAGAGAGATGGAGATTTTCTGATTAGGGATTCTCTCTCCAGTCCTGGGAACTTTGTTCTTACCTGTCAGTGGAAAAATATCTCTCAGCATTTTAAAATCAACAGAACAGTTCTAAGACTCAATGAAGCCTACTGCCGTGTTCAGTATCAGTTTGAACTTGAAAGTTTTGACAGCATCCCTGGCTTAGTTAGATACTATGTTGGGAATCGCACACCAATATCAAAGCAGAGTGGAGCAATTATTTTTCAGCCTATCAACAGGACTGTGCCTCTCAGATGTCTAGAAGAAAAGTATGGTGTATCTCCAGTCCGACAAAAAGAACCAAGTATCCCTGAAGGAAAAACGGAGACTGCAAAAAGGCTGAGTCTTGGCATATCCAGCATGCAATCCCAGGAGCAGAGCTTACCCAGAGGAAATCTTTTGAGGTACTTTAATTTTGCTGTCCTTCTAAAGGGAAATCGGGTAACACTGTCTGCTCCTGTTAAAGGTGATGTGAGTTTTCATGCTGATTTTATGTGGAAGGATTAGGCTTCAGGTGTGCTAATTTTTAGCAAAGAATTTCTTATGGCCTGATTTTGAAACTTCTTGAGGTTGTTGAGAACATGCTAACTACTTTGTGGTTGCTGGATTTGATTTTAGAAGACTTAAACTACATTAAGGAGTTAAAATAGATGGGATGGGTGAAGCCATGATGGGAGTGGCAAGGCTGCACATAGTCTTCACTCATCACGTGATCCAGAGCATGCGTCAAGTTTACAGGAAGGCACTTAGCCCTGCTATTGCATTACAACAGCGACAAAATAATGCTTCCTGAATGCCATTTAAATATGTTATTAGCCTAGCGAAGCACAAAATGCTAGCAGTCTGGTAAATGAGTGAAATAATCAGATTCTGAAAATATCTTTGAAAAAACAAGATGCCCATATGCAGTTTTGTAGGGATTAGTTGCTTAAAGATGGTGTTGCCTTTGGCTCTCCTTCTCCATTTGCTGGTTGATGGAAACCAGGGAGGGTAAAGGGATAATTCAGTCGAAATCCAGAGTGAGAGCAAATTTAAGACTCCGGAAGCATAACTGTGGTGCAATTTGTTCTTCATTGGCTTAGCAAATAATTACAATCCTAATATATACTGAAGGATTAAAATGAAATCTTGCTGCTGCTGCTCCTGAGAAGTCTTTCTTCCCATATTTCATTTCTGCAATAAAAACACCAAGCACTGGATAAAGAATAAGGTATTCTAGTAAACCTGGCTCCTTGATTAAGATAATGGATCCTAATTTCTCTTCAGTGCCCAGATCAAATGTTCTATTAAAAAGTCTCAGCATTCAGAGAAACATCCTGATGAATGCTGGAGGTTCACACACATGAAATCCCCTTTCATTGCTGCCATACCAGCAGGAAGTAGCTTTTAATCTTATAAGCTGCCAAACTGCAGTGCTAATGATCCTTGCCCTGATTATGATATGTTCTGGTGAATAAGTATGTATGTTAAGAGTTGTTGGATTTGAGTGATTTTTTTTCTTTTTGTCTACCCTAGAAACAAAGAAAAAAGTGGTAGCCAGCCAGCTAGTTTGAATCATGTCCTGGAGAAAAGATTCCCCCTAAAAGCGCACCAGTCGGAGAGCTATCTGCCAATAGGTATGTTTTGTAATTAAACTTCTAAGATTTAGAAGCTGTGTGTGTCCCGATTATCTGTTACGCTTCAGACCAAAGTTAGACTGTTGAGTGTTTTGAGTACTGTGCATACGGCTGCTGTTTAACAGCCAGTGTAAGCTGAATTAGTATAAGCATTGCACTTCAACTATAATCATTGGAACAGGTTCTTTATTTACAATGCACCAGCCAGTTCGGTATCTTAGCACACAACTCAGCAGGCTTCCACACCACAAAAATGATACCCACAATTGGCATGAATTAATATCCTTTCTGACAATGTTGCCTTTCCTCACTTGTGGCTTATAAGAACTGACTTGTTTCTCTCCTGTTGTTCTAACAGAAGTCTCTTGGGTAGAAGAGGTGAACTTCATGGAAATCTTGTTAACTGCATTTTCTCATGTAAAGTATGCAGATGTGGTACTGTGGTGTTATCCATCAACACAAAAGTAGTGCCATGGCTTCATATTCTATTCTGTTCCTCCTTCGCTCTCTTTTTTTTTTCCCCTTTTTTTATTTTTGCCCTTGCTTCTTTCCCTTCAACACCCTTGTTACCGTGTGATTCTTGCTGTTTTCCAGAGCACCACCGTCACTGTCATTGCTTTTATGCAAGTGATACAAGGTGTACCAGCACTTGTTCAGCTATTGATTTTGGCTTTTTCTTTCTCAGAGGCACATTGTTTCCATACCAACATACTTTGTAAGGAAACTTGCAATGATACTACAGCTGCTAAAATTTATAACGCCCATTGTAGAAAGACTTTTTGAGATAAAAAGATGTTAAATATTTATATAATGAGGCTGTATCTTGATAGAAAAGGTGCACTCCTATATTTAGCAGTGGAATGGACAGAGGCATTCATAAAACAAATTCTGTCTATCTGTAATTGAATCAATTATCTTATTCCAAACCATGGCTGCAAAAACATTTCTTTTGCTGCTGTAACAGCTAACCTGAAAAATACTGCTGTGTGTTTTGTGCTGGGATCCTCAGAACAGGTTCTGGTGTCATAAGACTGTATCACTGGAGACAGGCTGTGATCTGCTAATTTTGTTATCTGCTGTGTGAATTGAGAGCCAGCTGGAAACAAGCAGCCAAGCCCATGTGATACAACTGGCCGACTTGCTGTGAATACGAGCAAGTGCCCTGAGAACTCTGATCTGGGAATGTCTGATATACAGTTCAGTCCTGTAGTTGATGTCGATAGGTTTGCATGTGCAATAAGTACAGGATGAGGCATAAATACTTAACACAGAAAGTATGTGGATGTTTTTACCCAGCTCTTTGAATCGGCTACTATTTAGCAAAACAAGATTAGCATCCCTAAAATTCATTCTTTCCATACCTCACTACATGTTCAGGCTTGACTTTTGGGAAGCTTTTCTTTCATCTCAAACTTATCATTCTCAGAAATGACTCATCTCTTATGTGGTGCAGCTGGAAGTTTCTGTTTTTGTAGGGTAGATCAGGTTACAAAGAAACCTCTTATTGCAAGCCATGGAGACTATCCAGCTCTGACATTACAGCTATGTATGCAGCAGGGACTAGAGTTATTGTCAGTGTTACCACAGGATAACATTATAGTGCAGCTGTTCTGTGTATTTGGGACTTTGGGAGGATCAGTAAGTGAATGGAATTTTCTGGCTAGCTCATTCCTGAAAATATTTATTTCAAATACATTTTTGATGGTGAATAATTGACATGATCTGGTAATATTTCCCTTGGGAAATATTGTTAAGAAAATGAGCCCTGAGTTAGGCATCAGGAATTATATATGTTTTTACCTTCTAAATTATCATATTGTGAAAATGATTTTTTTTTCTTTCTGTTTTCCTCCACAGGTTCAAGACATCCTTCTCAACTACCTGAAGCAGATGCAAACTCCTGTCCAAGCTCTCCTGCATTTAGAACAGGCAGTGAACCTTCCCTGAGCCCCACAGTTGTTCAGAAAGTCGCCTCTGAATCACACATAGGGGAAGCTCTTAGAGGGTCAGACAGTCAGCTCTGTCCAAAGCCTCCACCTAAGCCCAGCAAAGCGCCCTCGCTGAAGCCCCCAGAGTCTCCTTCAGCCTCACACAGTTCAGAAGGACACTATTGTGAACTAAGCCCTGCCAGAGATCCTGCAGCAACAAAACAACCCTTATGTCGGAAGAACAGCTATGTGGAACATCTGACACTAAAGGAGAGGGGAACACACTCATTCAGGAACTCTGAAACAAGCTACTTGATCCTGGAGGACGATCCTATTATGAGCTCTGCAGATCCCTTAGAAGCTTCAACTGAGATGGCTGAAGAAGACAGCCCATTTTTTGCACCTGTTCTTGAGACAGTGTCTAGTTTTAAACCGAATGATTTTGAATCCAAACTACTTCCTCCTGAAAACAAGCCATTGGAAACATCAATGTTAAAAAAGGTTAAGGAGCTATTTACCAACAACAATCCAAAGATTATTGCCCAACATATTGTTAGAATGGACTGCAAGGTAAAAAGATTAATTGTAAAAGCAAGTAATTGTAAAAAGAAATACTTTTTTTGCATGTTGTTGCAATGTTTGCATTGTGTGGGTTTAGACTTTTTTAAGAACTGATTTGAAAAGATTAATGATTAGATTTGCAGCTAGTGTAATAAATACACTGACTTGCTTGCAGGGGTGGGATTAATTTTTTTTTTAATTTGAAGAAGAAGAATGCTGACAAACACTTTGGACTAAAGGTCTCTCCCACCAGCCTTGACTTTAGATCTCCTGTCAGTTGCTGTATAGCTGTGATTCAGCCTTTCTTCTCCATAGGAGGAAGAGGTATCTGTGTTGAAACCCATAGTGGAAGTAACTATTGGCGACAGAAAATAGCTAGTCAGGTTGCACAGGCAAACAGTAGACAGCACCTAGTTGCCATACTGTTGGGCATAATGTAAGAGTTTGAATGGCGCTTAATACGTGTAAGCTTCCAAAACTAACAGCTCTTCTAATCTTGTCTTACGATGGGATGAGCAGTGTGGGAAAACAGTTATCAGGACTTCTGCAGTCCTCTCCTACGAGAGGACTGTATTGCCAGTGGAGTTGTTTAGAAAGCTGTAAAAACACAAAGAAGTATTTTTCGCAATGTAGACTTTGTTCAACTGGCAGAGCTTGGTCGATCAGCTATTGGAACAGAAATATGGAAAGGCAGGAGAAAAGTCTCTCTTATGAGGTGGTGATTTTGTGTAATAAAAGAAACATGCAACTGCAGTTAAATCTATGCTGGGATGCCCGAGTGCTGTACCTGCCACAAAGCAGCCCCGCGGGCCAAACCTTGTGTGTTTAGTTGTTTTTTTTTTTTTTTTAAGAGCAGCTTGGGAAGTGACACATCCAGCTACTCACTGGGGAACTGCATTGCAGACCAGATAAAGTGGGAGTGGTGGTGCTCCAGCAGAAACCGGACTGCAGCATTTTCCTAATGCTGCTGTACTGATTTACACCATAGCTCTGGGAGGGGAACAGTTCATCAGAACTGTTGAAGTGGGATGAGTGTGTGTGTGAACGCTGGCTGCTGGGTTCCTGCTGATAGCAGGTTAGCAAACACTGCTTCCCTCCTCAGGAGCAGCATTGCCTGCTGCTGAGTGAGCCTTCGTGCAGATATGGTGACTCAGAACAAGTGCTCAGCAGCTCCACTTCTGCTTGCTCTTTCCAAAAGTGACAGACTGTGGCTTCTTCACTATGACTCTAAGAATAGTAGTGGCATTCTCTAGCATTTTATTTTGAAAATGCACATTTTCCTCCTTCAACCTAGTAACAGTAACCAGAATGTCTTTTAATGTATTGCTAAGGGGTATGTTGACTGAAGGCATAGGCTATGCATGCCTTAGTGAAGTAGTCAGGGTTTATATAGATAGATAGTATTTAATTAGCTTGTTAAAATAAATGAAGCATAATCTATATATTTGGGGGAGTATGACATGAGTTGTAGCAAAAAATGTGGGTAGTTCTCATGCCTGCACTTTCAATTTGACCTTTTAAAACTTGATTCTCCTTCAGTCTTTTCAGCAAATGCTGTGAACTGTGGAGTACTATACTCTTCACCTGCACCATCAGTTGAAGATTAGATGCTCTGAGCATCATGCTTTGAGAATTTTGTGGCTAAGGGGTACTCAGTTTCTCTTGTTGACATTTCCATTTTGTGAAGGGGAAGAATATATTAATTGAAGGTGTGAGGGCAGCTCTCTAAGAGGCTCACCTGTGAAGGGGGAGCCCTGCGTTTGAAGTCCTGCTCCAGTGACTGTCCCTTTATTTTAAATCCTGTAAGCTTCAGAGTAGGGTCCAGGAAGCTGACCTGCTGGAAATGTGGGGGCTGCTACAATTAAGAGGCGCTGGAGTGTTTTAAAGATTGAGGGGTTTGGATTTTGGAGCAGGAACAGTAACTAGCTGGGACAAGTAGAGAAATATCTGTATTTTATCTTCATCTAGAAGAGCTGAGAGCTGTCATTTGTTGGAAACTTGTTGCATACTATTGCACTGATAAGAACTGCGTGATACAAGCACATTGGCATGTGAACTGGGCCAGAGTAGATGTGCTGTACTGAGATCTGTGATAAGGCTGAAGTTCTTGGGTCTTCTTGTTGCATCAGTATCTCAGTCTTCCTTTTAAACAGTGAAGCTTCTAAGTCCTCTAGAAACTTTCTTTTGTGAAACACCCATTATTACATGAAGGAGCGAATGTCTTGCATGCCTGAGAGGGATCTTCGTGAAGAAGGAGGAGTGATCAGTGCATCTCCAGGGGCTTCACATCACTCCTGCTTATCTGGAAGTGAAACAGGTTTCTCTACAGTGCTAGGTTTTGAACCATTAGACTTCTTGTTTGGCCCAGATTGCTTTCATCTTTTCATAACCAAGGAAGCCTGCTGACGGATGTATCAGAAATAGCAGGCAGATTGGTTTGTAAGTGTATCAACATACAGGTTTTAAACCAGCACATAATCTCACATTATCAGATAAATGTGGTTTTGCTTGTGGTTAGCACAGATAATAGTGATTGGTATAACCAGTAGCTAATACTGTATGTTTAAAAAGCAAGGACCAATTGCTGAGGATGTCTGTTTTTACATATTGACTTTGAGTGTTCTCTTTGAAGTCCTTTTATTAATTAATCCTCATCAGAACTATGTGGCATAATCTGAAACATTTTGAGCAATGTCCTCTTTTTAGAAATGATGAAGGTGAAACAAATCTGTACTTGCTTAGGGCCAAAGAGCATTGCTATCTTGACAAGCATCAGGCTGAGGGAGCACTCAGATTTCCAGCTTTGTGTATATGCATCTCCTTCTGGAAATACAGGACATAAGTTTGATAAAGCCCCTATAATGACTGATGTCCATATGTAAGATAGCATTTTGGTTATGACTTTCATGTTTTCGGAGATCTGAATCATTCTGCAAAAAATATTTTATTGATCCTTTTGTGTAAGGTACTGAATGGGCATAAGCTAATGAAGCTATTCTTAAATGACTGTATCCTGTCAGGCACTGTGCATGTATATGCTCTCCACTAACCTGGAGCACTTCTGTGGGGCTAGTGGTTTTTTTGAAACAAGTCAGTTTCAAAACTCATGCACAAGTTTTTGCACTTGGCAGGTGGCCAGGATACTAGAAGTTTCTGAAGAGATGAGGAGGGTCATGGGAGTGAACTCTGGTCTTGAACTGATTACGTTGCCTTATGGACATCAGCTGCGCCTTGACCTGATTGAAAGGTAAATGTTCCTGTTACTCTGCATTTCTAGGGCAGATGGCCAGAAGATCACAGCACTTCTGTGTTCTACATGAAAGCATCAAAGACTGCTCTCCTGCACGCTTTTCTGAATTCATGTGTACAGAAGATAACTCAGTGATATATAAAGTATCATTTCTATTTGCATAGGGAAATTCCTGAAGATTGTAGGAGAACTCCATGAATGTAATACAGGGAAACATAGGGAGAGCATAATGGTACTGAAAGCAGGGTCCTAAAGCTGCCAAACATTGTCAGTTCTCCTTTCTGAGCTGTTTTCCAGTAGGAGTGTTCAGTCATTCATGCCATGAGCATAATTTTGGGTTCAGAGCTTTAGCGGCTCAAGCCAGTGAGCTAGCATGTCATAAGGTACTACAGACCTCCCTCTAACATATAGCAACTGACGGCTAATGTGCTCCTGATCTCTTCCAGTATGGAGTAAAATAGAAAAGCAACTCTTAACTGTCAGGTTTGGTTGGTTAAGGCAGTCACGCTCCATACGCTCGCTGCCAAGTGGACTCGGCAGCTACTGTTCTACCATGCTTACAGGGCATCGACCAGGTAATACCTCCCTGAGATGAAGTGTCACAGAAGGTCTGGCTGCACTGTAGTAGTATCTATTAATAATATCGATTAAAATTTATTAGCCCATAAACTCAAAACCAACATATCTATATTCCATATATTGGCATTACTGCTCCTGATACAAAGATGTTAACAGTGATCCAGTTTGCTGAGCACAATCAAGATACTGAAATATACCTTCAAACTGATCTTCTCTGAATACATGTACAGCATAATGTATTATCATTTTGATAATTGGTAACCAATAGTATAAATTATCTCCCTTCTAGGCACAATACCATGGCAATAGGAATAGCTGTGGATATCCTGGGTTGCACAGGAAATCTAGAGGATAGAGCTGCAACATTAAACAGGATCATCCAAGTAGCAGTGGAGCTGAAGGACTCACTGGGAGATTTGTATGCGTTTTCTGCCATTATGAAGGCACTAGAAATGCCACAGGTAAAAACTGTTTTCTCTTTATGTTCCAAAACCTAGAGTTGTTTGATAGGTTTGCTTTATTGAAACTAATTCTGGTCCTTACGTAACTGTCTCAAGACTAAAGAGATAGTCACAACAGAAAGTTCACTTCCCCACAGACAGGACAATCAGGATTATTTTCAGTCACTGTGAACTTAACAACACATCTAACTATGAGAGCAGGCTAATTCTTGTTGATGCCAAATATACTGGAAAATTGTTGTTTTCTGAAACAGGACTTCATTATATGAAATGCAAGTTAATGGTGCAAAAGAAATGGCTTAATCCTATGAGAAAAAAGGAATGTATCAGGAAGCAACTGTATTTACAGTTGCAGACAATGTGGTGTCTTGATGCATGTCATTTTTGCATGTTGCTGGAATGTTTGTGAACTTTCCTGCTGTGTTCAGATAATCTTTCAAACTACCATTTTGTTAAGGAGAAATAATACTGAACAATCCTAAAATACAAAAAAAAAAAAAACAAAACTGTGAAAGAGTAGTTATTTCTAGTGGGAAGGAGAAGTGCAGGAAGGATGCATGAGTTTTGAGACTGAAAGTGTAGAGGAAGTTAAACCTGCTGAAAGTCTACGGGTAGCAATAAAAGGAAAAAAAGACCATGAGTTCTATAGTGACCTTCCTACTTTGATGCCCTCTAATGTAACTGGCAGATTCTTCCACACATGCCTGTTGGTGGGGATGGGTAATGGTAATCAAGTAGACATCTGCTGGGGAATGTAGGGAAATTACAGCAGAGCGCCGAGTCTGACAAGTTCTTAGAATATAGTATGACTTCTTTTTTAATGAAGTAGGAGAAGGAAAGGCTTTTCTAGGTTTGATTCCAAACAGTAAGAGGCAGACTAGATGAAAATTATCTTGAAATGACAGGAGCAAGAGAAAACAAAAATAAAAACAGTGAACTTCTAGAAGTCTGACTTCAGTATTTGGATCTGACAGGTTTAAAATCTCAGTCCTAAGAGAGCAAGAAGATTTGGTAGTTCCTCAGAGAAACAAATCTGTGAAGGCCTAAGTGCAAACTCTTTCAGTTGGAGGAAGGCTAGAAAGTGCAGTAAGAGACAAACTTGGCTAAATCATGAGCTCTTCCCTAACCTCTAAACCAAGTTGGAATAGTACAGGAAATAGAAACTTCTTCAAATTCTTAAGGATTTGGGGAGGGAGGGGGGTGTTAAAATATTAAATACGTAGAGGGATAAAATCTAAAGTTCATGGCATGAAATAGATGCTGCTAAAGAGGCACCAATTTAATAAGAAATCAGCTTGTAACTACTCTACTGAGTAAGACTTAGGAAAACATTGTCTTTGCTGTCTAAGAGAAAGTTGTCAGCAAATGCCAGTGAGGAAATCAAAGGTTTGGCTGTGATTTTTTTATTTTTTTTTTAAACATCAATTTTCAGTAAAAAGTTCAACTGTGTGGATGACTAACATGGTATGAAGGATTCTCAGCTTAGAATCAGAAAAGAATAGAAAGTGGATGTTTTCGCACATCATCTGGAAACTTCAGCATTTTAGGATGAGCTGACAGTCTTTCAACTGTTGCAAATTACTTTTGTGAGTGCATCAGGATTAGATGAGATACAGGGACTTGAGAAAGGAAATGGGAAACTATTAGAAGGGGGCTCTGAGGCAGAGAAGAGCAGTCAGCCTAACTTCAGTTTCCAAAGAAGTTCTGTACCGAACTATTTGTAAAGCCCTGGAAATGTGTAGTAGCTACAGTGTATTTATGGAGATCAAATTCTTCAAGTTGCTTTAACTCTGTTCTGCAACTAACCTTCTGAAGGAAACAGCGATGTCATCTGAGAACGTAACTTACTGAAATCAAGATACAGCGTTTCCATAAACAAGGGAAAAAATGATCTGGCTGAAACTTACTTACATTTTTCTAACCACTTATGACCCCCAGAAAAGTAAGTTGATCGTAGCTATCTAAATGGAAGAATGTATCAAATTAGAGATCTCTGCATCCAAGACTGTTGAATGTTTTCATTAAAATGACCTAGATTGGACAAATTATGCATGTATCTGCTTAAATCTGGATCAGAGATAATAAGTTACTAAATGATAGGTGGTAGCAGAAAAGATATAAAAATAGCAACCCCACTGCTCCAACGGTGGATATTTAAACAGGGGTCTTGCCTTTACACATGCAAAAGAATCCTTTTACTCTACCCAGCAATGAAGAGATCTGAATTTGAATACAGTGCCCAGTTTTGGATACAGGTCAAATGTGGACTAACCAAAGACATTGAGCGCAAAGTGATTGGGAATCTAGAAAATGGGCAAAATGAAAAGAGATTGAGCAAATTAGATTATTTAGCTTAAAAAAATGGAAAGTTTGAGGAAGTAGCCTTCAAGAATATGGAAGCTAGTTACAAAAGAATGTTCTGCGTATCGCTAGTGAGTAGGATCAGAATTAGCAAGCTTAAATTGCAAACAAGAAGCTTCAGGTTTTGTGTCAGGAAAAACTTCAGGAGGGGAAGCCCTGGTATAAATTGCTTGGATTATCTAGGCAGCTGTGGGAGTCTTCATCTCTGGAGACCTTTAGAAAAAGTACACAAATGGTTTGATAGCTATGATGGCTATCAGGCTTGATACAGGGATGATTCCTCCTCCTGCCAAAGGAAGGGCCAACTAGATGATTTCCGACACATCCATATAGATTTTATTAGTAGACATTAGTTGAATAAAAGTAGTTAATTTTCCAGTCAGGCATGAAAATTCCCTCACAGTATACTTTAACTTTTGAACTAAAAATACTTAGAAATTTGAGGGTTTTTTATTCTACAGCACCTAGGTATGCAGAGAGAATCTGTTTTACTGGATTGATAATGATGAGACTTACCAATTAATTTGTTGGTCTTTTCTTGCATGTTCACTGGGGTGGAACCATGCTTTCAGGTTTGCTCTGAAGGGCTTGACGAAGTTTTCCATAATGCAAACTGAGTGCTGCACCAGTTAGTTGGCAGGAGGAAATTCTGCACGCTTTTGAGTGAGCCAATTCTTTTCTTGGGTTGGGAGTGGTCCTGTACTGCAAGGGATCATATCTTGGGAACAGAACATTGTGTTGTAAGATACCACTGGTAGAAAGGTGGTATTATTTAAAAAATTTTGAATCTAATGTTGGACTCAAGCCTTTGTAGTAGTTACATCTTACCTAAAGGCAGTGTACTACTGAATAATTTAGACTGACTCAAATTTTGCCAGTAGCAGTGTGTTTTCCATGTGAATTGCTATGGAGTCAAAACGGGTATCCCTCTATTTTGTTTGAACAGGTCACTAGGTTAGAACAAACCTGGACTTCTCTAAGACATCATTACACCCAGACTGCCATTATGTATGAAAAACAGCTGAAGCCATTTAGCAAAGCTTTGCATGAAGGACAAGGTGAGTAATGACACTGGTTTCTGTCTATCCTTACAACTCTCCCTTATAACTCTTGAGGAGTCTGTGTAGGGAGAGGAGGCAGCTGCTATTTTGAGAGCTGTGTATCATATGTTAAAAGTGACTACATGAACTTCTGTAATGCAGTTTAACACAAGGGAATAGAAGGAAACATCTGCCAGCGAAACATCATGCACCCATGCAGAATATAACATTCTTTGTCTGTTCAACCCTCCCTCCCTCTTTGTGGAGAACTTGGAGGAGCAGGGACTGACAGGAACCACTCTGCATCGTCTCACCTCAAAGACAGCCAGTGGACAAAAATCTCCCTCTCCCTATAAAGGGTGGAGGAAAGTGACTTCTGGCAGGTTTTGCTTTGCCTATTGGAACAGAGGACAAATGTTGAAATACAAAGAATGGGTCAGTAATTCCTCTGATCACATAAAGTGTCCCTGCTGCCTGCATTTGCATGACCCAGTCAAGTAATTCCTGCTGCTCTTGTATCATTCTTTGCAGCTGTATTCTCCAAATGGGATCTGAGGGGAGATAACAGAGCTGAATGCTTCTCTGACTCAGGGAAAGGGGAGAGAAGGAAAACTTTTAGCTCCACAGAAATTGTTGGAGGTTGCTTTGAAGGCAATGACACAGATTTTAAATGTGTTTAAAAGCCTAACTCTTGGTGCTTTTTATTGCTATACCACTATCTAGTATTTCAGCAGAGCCTTTTCCTGTAGCAAATACAGTTTGCAACACTGTCATTTATCTTGGCTGCCCCATCACCGCTGCAACCACCCCCAAACTTGCTGGAAACTGGTAGGGTTGGTATGACTGAGGTGAGATGCTAATTTGAAAGATGGAAGACAAATATTAGTTTCTGACTTGGAAAGAGAATGCTGCAGTTAGTTACAATACCTTCTTAAATTAGCAGGTTTTAGAATTTCTGACAGTATGGTTGGTTTGCTGCTCTCTATCCCAGAGACCATTGGTGCTCCACAGAACAATATAACAGTGCCACTGCTGATGCCTCTCGTTACCTTGATGGAGCGACAAGCTGTCATTTTTGAAGGGATGGACCTGTGGGAAAGCACTGACCAAAGCTGTGAAATAATGCTCAAGCACTTGGCCACCGCTCGGCAGATAGCACAGAATGCGGAAATGTACAGGGTGACTGCAGATCAGATGCTGGAAGGTAGGGAGCACTAGCAGGAGAAACTTCTGTGTATTGCCAGAATATGTGGGTTGTATTTGAGGAAAGGTTTTTACTTAAGGGACACTAAAAGTTAGAAGTTAGCAAGAAGTTCTTCTCCTCTTTCATATGAACTGAAATAGCAGCAAATGTCTTGCAGGAAACTCACTCTGGGGGCAACAGCAGTATTGTTTAAAGAGAGACAGCAGATTATTCATCACAGTTAGTTTTCCAGTAAGCAGTTTGACACACCTATTAAGTCTTGACTTAATATCCTGCATTGTCTTTTTAGCAACTGAATTAAAAGTACAGTAAGGACTGGGGATAACTTACAGCCTTCTGTACAATTTAAAATCTGACTTTGCAAATAAAACTATTTACCATAGTAAGATTCTTTACTGTAGGGCAAGATGCAACACTGAGATCTTAACCATTTGTAGTCAAAAAGCAAATAACAGGTTAACCACCTGACCTTATATTTTAAACTTGCAATGAAAAAGTTGCCAGTGAAGAAAAAATTAAGTATTTCTGCAGGCTGCACGTATACATCAGTGATGATATTTAATGTCAGGCTGTAATGATGATGCAAAACAATTAAATTAGAATTAAGCAAAGGATAGCCTGTCCTAAGGTTCCCTGGAGCCATCTAAGTGCTGCTAAGAACACAACATATTGAAAGGATTTTCACTGCTTTTCTAGGTTTTTAAACCATTGTGCAAAATGAACCTAGCATATTAAAGCTAATGTTGTTTGGAAAGAATACATTTTAAAAGCTTTTTCCTCTAAGTAAAAGAACTGCTTAATGGTGATACTGTGGGATTCTTTTGCTTATTAGGTTTCCAGCCAGATGAAGAGATGAGTGAGATCTTCAAGACGGAATTTCAAATGAGATTGCTCTGGGGCAGCAAAGGAGCACAAGTTAATCAGAATGAAAGATACGAAAAATTCAGCCAGATTTTAACTGCACTTTCCCGAAAACTGGAACCTCCTCCAGTGAAGCAGGTGGAACAATTAAATATCTAAGACTCTGCAAACCAAATGTTAAATTTGAAATAACCGTAGCTTTTCTTTAGGCAATTTGATACTGCACAAACCTCTAGCATTTCACAAGATGTTTAGAACTTTAACTGCACAATGCACACTTGTTTTAAAACTACTGATTACTAAACAAATTATTTATTTACTGTGTCTCCAAGTCATTTTATGATCCTTTGAATGACTAAGATTATTCCTGTAAGACAGTCTTACAGACTTGTAATGTTTTAGTAATATTTAGGGTAGGGGGAGTTGGGCATCTTAATGATATTAAAATGAAGCAAATAGTGTAAATAAAGGTATAGATTAAGTATGTGACATTGCAGTTGTATAATATTCCTTAAATGAATATAAAACATTGTACATAGAATTGTGAATTAAAATATATCTTTATGCAAAATAACTTGCAGACTGTGGTTGCAGAAATGATCCTTTATCTGTGACCACAACTGAAGGTCCCATTTCACTGGACCTATGACAGTAAAAAATTAGTTTTAGGTATGTTGGGACAATTGATTTTGTTAAGACAACATCTGTACACTAGAGCTTCGTCTTTGCTGGAGCCTGCACAATAGCTATGCTGCCAGGAATGAATGATGACATTGCAAGAACAAACAGTTCTGATAATTAAAACACTTCCAGATATGAGTAAATGTGGGCGTATGTATATATGGAACTCACTTCAGTTACTGAGGTGAATCACTTTGATAAGCGCTACATACTTTTTTTTTTCTTGGATGAAGCCAAAGCATAAAAGTTATTAGCATTTTTCATCAACATCATGCACACTGATTTCCTATATAAAGAAAAAAAGAGTGGAATTTGCCATGAAAAGTTGCATACAGAAGCAGTGTATGAGCATGTAAATATTTAGGCAACTGTGATTAGAGCTGAATTTGCTCTTTGTCAGTAAGTCTAGTTCTGAAGTGAGAGGTTACATTTGAAAAATATTCAAGGAGGGTAGGCTAACAACAAAACCAACCAACACCAAAATGGTAGCATCTGTTCCACGAGCTACGATCATAGGTGTAAGTCTCCCTGTCACTCTTAACAGAACACAAATGGGGAAGCTAAATTAGACCATGAAAAGATTTCTTTATTCCATGAAAATATTCTCAACAGAGAACACTATTTTTAAACAAAGCATTTAACATTTAAGAAATCAACATGTGCACAAAAAAAGATTAAAAATTACTGGAAAAATGGAAGATTCTTTAAGACAACTCACGTTCAGAATTTTAGAATAAGTGATTTATAACTAGCTGTGCAAGTACAAATCATTTTTTTCCTATGTTTAATAACCCTCATACAAGTTGCACTATCCCTCATGAAAGGAACCTGCCTCCAAAGGAAGCAAATCCTGGTTTTAGAAAAACAAACAAACAGTAGCATGAAAAGAACATTTAGTCCTTTACCAGGAAGAGTTATTACTAACCTGCAAGGCTGTTAAGCCAGGCAAACCACAGGCCCTTTAGCAGAAAATACACAGATCACATTTCCTCCTCTTCTCTAATTTTAAAATAAAAAAGCACTAGATTAAAAAACCCCAAAAAAACTACACATGTAGTTTTGTCAGTATTGAGTAATGTCACATTATTATATAAATAACCCTGTATACAATATCCAAAAATCTAAATTTTAGAGTTTAATAGCCCCCAACTGTAATACACTAGGTCAAGCTGTGTAATAGTGGTATACATAAGAAAAGGAATAAACCGCTACACAAGTCACTCAAATTCAGTTTTACTGGTAGTACAATTTCTAATAACACTGAAATGAAAAAGAATCCAGCACTGCTGCATCCAAATATTGCTTCAGACCCCCAAACAGGATGTTTTGATTGATTATTATTTATTTCTTCCCCCACACAGCAGGTGGCTGGGCTGACAAGCTTTGATTGATACAAGTATCCCTCCCCCCAACCTCTCTAGTCTAATTCTTATTACCCTAATAAATCAGATATGATGTATTTATTAATAGAACCACAAATGGGAAGCAAGACAACATAAGCAATAGGGGCACTGCAGACAACTATATTTACATGTATAAACATATCCAAATTTCAATTGTTTACAAGTAAAAGTGCACATAGATCATTACGAAGTATCACTCAAATTTCAACTGGTCCATACAATGAAGCATCACCTGGAAACAAACTAGCACTGCAGTAATTAAAACTGGAACTTCATAGTCAAAAACTAAGAGACAAAGTTTCCATAAAAATATTTCTAAAAATATTAAAGTCAAATGAAGAGATACATGTCTCAATGTATAAAATTCATGATGCACCATGTATCCTGTAAAGTAGAGCTCTAGAAAACACCTACCATGGCTACCTCAGCAGCTGCAGCACTGTGGAAAGAGCTGAGACACAAAGCCCTTTGTGGGATACTGTAAGTGGTAGTGTTGGCAATCAACAGATTTAGGCACTCTAGTTTAAGGCAGCATTTGAATGGCAAGTGGTTGACTTTGAAAACAGTCATTAGCTTGCAGTGGTGAATCTCTCTGGTGGTGTTCCAGGTTTTCAGTGCTCACATTAGGTTACTGAAGTGCTGAAGATGGACCACAGTTCTGGGAGTTTCTCTGACTGCATTGTAGGCTAGAGCTGAGATGTATTATTTATTTCCCCAAACCAACATAAATACATTATGATCTTATATCAGTTATGTCAAAAACTGGAATGTAATGGTGGTTGCAGTGGAAAAGTTATAGCAGCATACATGGATACTGGGATGAGACTCTAGTGCTGAAGATACTTAAACAGAATGGTTTGTTACAAAATAAGAGAAGCAATGATGACAATAAAATGTTATGCAGACATGCCTGACTGTCCTAGGCATGCAGGAGGGGGTTAAGGGCGAGCATGGAGGTGGCACAGGCAGACTGACAACTGACATGGTTCTAAATGACTGCCAATTACGATCAGTTGGAAAAGAGCATAATTGAGATAGATAACCAAAATGTAGCACAATCTAAAATATAGTTTGTGCCTCTTTCTTTGAAAACTAAGGACAGTAAGAATAAGCAATTTTAGTAGCAGTTGCCTCTTTACTCTGGTAATGGAGCTCTATTTTGCTGCAGAAATTTAAGAATTTGTAATACATCCTTAACTATGTATGGAAATGCTAAGAATGTTAGTGACTAAACGTATGTCTGCATGCATTCATGCAACTAGCTTTTCCCCTTGCTTACTGGGCCTCCCAGGCTAATACCCTCCCTCCCCCCCCCAAAAGCAGCTGCATGTAACCTCCTTCAAGATCTCGCCCATTTTCTCAGAAACCCGCTTCAGGAACCTGCAGTCCAAGAGGAGAAAGAAAAGAACAAAGTTACTGAAGGCCTTCAGAAAACAGAGAAGCGTGCTCAGTTCTAACAGGCCATTCCCAGTGGCTACACATTAGCCTTGTACTTAATTTCACAAACATTCTTAATAGGAATACCAGACACAGCTTTTAGATTAGCTATTTTTTTTCCTGGTAATCAAGTAGTGCAATGTAGTTTTCAAACTTTAATAGTGAGGGAGTTACTGTACATTTTAGATCTTGATTTCAACCCAAACACGATGCAATTCAAAGACTCTTAGCTTACAGGCACAGATTAAGAATTTAAAAACAGTCCCTTTTCAGGAGCAGAGAGAGGTTAAAATTCAGTAAGACATGAGCATTACATGTGGTCTTTTTTTTTTTTTTTTTTTTTTTTTAAGGTATCTACAGTTAAAACAGTGAAGTTGCATCAAATACACAATATTCTAGGTTACAACCACTGGAAGGGAAGGAGAGAGGCAGGTCAGTGGACTTTTTGTCCTTTTTAATTGTAATACTTCTTCCTGAGTGTTTTTGTTGAGCTTTCAGAATCAGAAAACATTTTCCTCTTTAAGAGGTGAAAGCTGCCAACTATTTGCAAAGGAAGGAAATTAATAATTTTCAGTAACTGAATTCAGTTAGTTAGAAAAAAGCCTCTGTTTTAAGCATATAGCTTAAGTCATAAAAGTGGGAACAGTAAATTTTAGAGGTCTTTAAAACAAAGTACTTTTCAGTTCTTTGTAAAACCAACTACTTAGAACAAGCAGGAATCCTGGTCTTTTTCAGTTTAATAGATGAATCAAATTTAGCACTTCATAAAGCAGGAACATTAGATCAGTTAAATAAAGCAGAAGACACTGGTCAAAATTACAGACCAACATAAAGTACTTAATTTAATGCTGACATCTCTGAAAAAAAAATATGGCAAGCTCACATGGCAAACAACAGCCCACTGCTGCCTTCTGATACTCTTGATTCTTTCCACGAACCTGTGCGACTTACTATTTTTCCACTATCTATCTCCCTGGGGAACGTACAGCTGAAAACTGCCATTTTACTGTTAGATATAGGTTACTGCACCTTTGCTGTTTTTCTCTAGCGTTACATCTATATATGATGTTGGCACATAGCCTTCCTCTCCGTTATGTCTTCGAGCTCTTGTCCACCCATCTCCTTTGTCCTCCTCAATAATGTACAAAATTTCCCCTTCTTTCATTGCTAGAGTGCCTTCATTATGACCTGGGAAAACAAGAGGCAAAGAAGTCTCAGTGTTACAACAGAATTTCAAGTAATCTTTTTCCTAGGACATAGCTTCCAGGTTATATATAAACAGGAAGTATCAAAAATCTGTGGAAGCAAATGTATTGTTAAAAAGGCTTGCAGACAAAAACCTGGTCGCATTTGTAAATCTGAGCATTTGCCAATAGCTGTGCTTTCTAATATTTATCTCACAACAGCATAAAAGTACTAGTCTGCCCATGAATTAACTGATTTATAAAATATTTCCATTGATCTTATAAGCAACTTCTTATAAAGTTAATGTACTTAAAATCATTTTACCTGTCTTTCATGTAACAAATAATCCATGCCTTTTAGTCAAGTTACCCTTAGTCAGAGAAGAATATATGTTGTTAACCTTACCATCAAAAGGATATATTGCCTTGCAGTGTCCTATAGCTGGTAATGGATCGTCATCTTCAAACTCATCATCAAACTCATTTGGATGTGCATGCTGCTGTGGCGGGCCTCTAACTTCCTGATTTGCATCATCTGTGTAACTCCCTTCAGGGCTGTAACACAACAATTGGAACATGAGGACTCAGAAGAGTTCTTAGCTCCAAAACTCAGAACATACGTGCATCGCAGGATGGATAGATCATGGATATTGCTCTGGGAATGCCTGTTAGCACTGCATACATTTACTGCTGGAGGTGATTTTCTAAAAAAGTTTTGAGCTGACAGGCTTGGGACTGAATTCTCCTAAGAAAAAAAAACATAAATTTGACATACCTGTATCTACAAAACCTGCATAACTGGTGAGCCTTATGCAATGGAATAAGATAGCTTTAAAACGCTCTGCTATTTAATGAGTGGGTGTTTCAGTTAGACTCACAATTTTTTATGTTCCCATGACAACACGAGGTAAACCCTAGAATTTGGAACCAGTAAGATTTTCCTTTAGAAGGACATAGACTTTCAGAGGATAAGGAACAACCATCATCTACTGTTAACAATCAAAGGGCAGTACTGATTCTAACGTAAGACATAAAAGCAGTAGAGATAGAATAGTGACCTCTCTCTGCCCTGTGTTACAAGGTGGTTGATATCACTGCTGTGCCGCCTGTCGCTTCTGGCTGCTACTTTACCTTCAACTTCAGACAGCCAAGCCTTGAAGAGAAAAGACAAATATTGGTGTTAAAGAAAACTTAATTCTAAGACAGCAAATCCATTTTACAAATATACTTACAGCACACAGTTTAGTTTTCAGTACACAACCATATAAAGACTGCATTTACATGTTGAAGTTTCATACTTCTTTTACATGAAGCATGAAACTATCCCCTCTGTTTAGCTTATACTCCATACTAGAATTAAGAACGTAACAGAAAAAAAAAAATCACATCTTTAATAGCTAAAGTGAATTGCAGAATAAGTGATTAATGAGGAACTTAATAAGAGTTTATATCTTTAGAGGAACATACCTGAAAATATGGCACCCCATGGAAAATTGAACAACTTCTTAAGTATTTTTCTGGTTGCTACATTTGTAATTCATAAGGCAAACTACTGTATTAACATTCATTTACATTTTCAAAGAAATTGTTTTAGATTCTAACCTCATTCTTGTGTATTTCCATCCGAAGACGGTCCATGTTGCTCATGGTCTCAGCTAGTTTTGGTTGCAAACTGCTAGGATCACCCATCTGGGGATTTTTTTCATAAACATCCTTCATCTTGATGAGGGCATCTCTAACAACATACAAAACCCCACAATTATAAAAATTGCATACACCTCTACTGGTTCATTAAAACTAAAAAAACGTTTACACGTGTGAGATCCTGACCTATAATTAGAGGTCCTAGATACTAAGCACAGACATGAGGAACTACAGCTCCCACACCACTCCTAAATCCTTTTCCATTCTGTCACCTTAGCATTTTGCTTTCCTTTCTTGCCTCTTGCACAAGCACACAAGGAATCCAGTTGTTGATTCTTCTCTATGCAGCTTCAGTACTGTTTCCCAGTTTGTTATATGCAATTTTCTACATAATGCTCTTTTTAATGTAGTAAGTTGCAGCTCTCTTGCTCGACAGACCTACACACTGATATTCAGTTACTGCACACTCACTTTTAGAGCCAGTATTTCCTATGCAACATTACGATCGCAATGTGTATTATAATGAAGCAGAAGGAGGCAATGAAAACAGAATCTACCTACAATAAAACATAGATCAAAAAATGCTTTATAATAGACAGCCTGAGATAGCACATTCTCTCTTAACTTTTGAGCACTATTGGCTCAAGCAGAGGACTGTAAAAGACATAGACATAAAGAGAACCATGACAGAACTCCAAAAAATACACTCACTTTTGGTCTGTTTCCTTCTGTAGTTCTCTGTTGAGTTCATCAATTCTCTGCTGCAGTTTCTTGCGTCTTTGCTCTGGAGGCAGGTGGCTGAAGTCTTCTAAAGCAGGGCCCTGCAAGTATAAATACTATTAAACAAGTAATATGCATATACCTAGAGAGTTGAACTGACATATCCACACACGAACAGTGTTCACTGGAAGCAGGATGAGCCTTCTTAACAACTCTACTTGACACACAGATCTATAAAAGACCACAAAGGAATAAATATATGTTCTTGCTGTCAGATCGTAGTCATTCATTCATCCCCTTCCCACTTTTTTTTTTGGGGGGGGGGGAGGGGGCCACAATTGTAGCTACAGTTAGATGAGGAGATTTGAAGAAGGGTTGTCTATCCATCTGAATATATGTCAAAATAACCACATGAGAAAAAGTATTAATAAAATATTTACAAGTCACTATGGCATAAAGTCATTTTGTCTACATACTAGCCAGAATATATTTTGAATGACTTCAACTGAGCTAAATGAGAAAAGACTTCAATTCTTTTGTTTCACGGAATCACAGCATAGATCATACAAATTTAGTCTGTCAGGACAGATCTGGTTATTTGCAATGCAGCAAGATACAAAACCCTGAAACATTCTTAGCAAAACATCAATTAATTTTTTTTTGTAATATGACTACAATATTCACTTACTGAACCTCAATATTCTGAAAAAGCAGTAAACAAAAAATCCATACACAACTGAAATTCCCTCTTTTGAACAAAATTACCTACCAGTCTGAAACATGATTTTTATTTGCTTTAAATTACTTTGTAAATACAACTTCAGCCAATAAGATACTCTTACTGTCTTCTGTCACAGTTGGCTCAGGTTTGTAAGTAATAATTTGTAGACCAAACAATAATTAGTTTGAAAAGCTGAACCATGAACCTCCCTATTACATCCACTGCACTTAAAGTAGATTTAGAAAGGACAGATTTAGAATTACTGAACAGTAATTCCAGTCAGAATAGAAATCTAAGAAGCAATATGTATATGATTGCTTTTTTTTTTTTTTTTTGGACTGTATCCAAATAGTCATAGAAAACACAGTCCAGGTAAAGAATCAAAAAGCTACAATTTGGTAATTTGGATCTCTATTCCAAATTATTATTATAGTTCTCTTTCAGTTGTTCATCAGTCTTACTATAAAACGTATTAAAAGGATCTGAATTAGACTTAGAAAGTTCTGTTACATTTTACCTAGAATGAAAAAAGTTCATAGAGTACAGAGAATGCCTTTATACCATCAAAATTTTGACCTAATTTGTTACCCTAAATCAAAACTTACTTAATAACTCCAAGTTGCCTTTTTTATTGTAACAAAGAATGTTTCAGGGAGGAAAAAAAATTGCCACTAATTTTCAAACACTTTTTTTTTTTTTTAAGCTCAAGACCACCTACTGTTATGAGCCCAAACCTGCAGAGGTTGACATCTTGTTGACACAAGTGCAAACTCGTGTCAGCATAATAATCAGGACGGATGGACTTGGGTGTGTAAAGCATGTGAAGAGATTTTTACATATCTTTCTAGTTTGCTGTGAAAATTCCTCCTGTCAGGTGACAGACATCCTCAGTGCTTTTTAAGAAGGAAATAAGGTACATAGTAACAGAAAGTTATATTATACTTACTAGTTAAGTAAGTTGTTTTAAGCACAAGAACACCCCCACACACACCCCCAGCCATTACAGTAGCCCTCCACAGAGGTAAACCGAACTGGACAGCATTTCTTCTGTCAATAAGAAACTTGACAGAAACTCGACTGTCAGGATTTTGGCAGAAGCAACCACAGGCTCATATGCCTATGGTTGTAATTTTTACAGTTTCCAAGGTTTTAAGTATCCCTTCCTAAAAATCTTCTTCCTCCTCAACTACTTGTTTCTTTTGCACTCATTAAATCATAATCTCACTACCTTTTTAGTCACAGTGTTCAAGAAAGGAAATCAAGATCTGACGTTTCCAATATAAAGCAGAAGCAGTTCTTTTTTCTTGGGGGGGGGGGRGGGGGGGCAGCATTTCTTGCCTTTTACACACTACAAAAACAAGAAAAGACAGTAACATCCTGTTTCATCACTCCTCCTTACAGGTCAGTTAAAAACAGAGTAAAAATCAGTAAAAATCAGAAGAACAGAGCTCTTACTGTGAATTTTACTGATTTACTCTGCAAAACAACAATACTGATCAAGGTGTATTTTTCATCTAATATAACAGTTTTGTAATATACTTGAACATGAAGGATCATCTCCCCTGCAAATTTTTGGTTAAATTCAAAGGATTGAATTTTACAGCATTCAATATTTCTCCTTTACGCAAGTTTCGTAATCTTTTCACACAGCTATTTTATGCTGCTTTAACAATTTTCCTGACAAAGAGAAATCACTATTTCCATCATGACCAGCTCATGAATACTGGTCAATGCTAAAACTCCAATATCACAGATTTAGTTGAAGCCAGATCACAAGTCTAATTATCTCACATTAAGCACAGACCATTAAAAAGATGACTGTGATGAGGTGGAAAATCTGAAGATGTATTTCAGCACCTGATTTAAAGCAGTTATGATATGGAAACACTTTCAAAAGATTACTTTCATGCTATCTTAGCAGAAGTACAGCAGACAGATCAGCACACGGGCTTACCATCTTCACCGACCACTGCACAGTTCATTTGAAAACAGAAAGAAACGGGAAATTATTCACATGCAACCACCAGTTAAGAATATGATTAATGCCTAAGAAAGTATCTTTAAAATATTATTTAAAAGATACAAATTGTAATTTGTAAAAAATACATTTTACTATAAGAACAAGAACAGCAAAATACAAGAATCTGAAATGCATTTCTGCATTGAGAATTATTGATGATTTAAAAATTACAGTAAATGATAATGGGTATTTTAACTTATGAAATTATAACACAATTTCATTAGACTACTTTTGAACTTAAATATTTTGAATAATATGCATAAGATCTTCTATTGTAAGAGAAGAAACAAACACACAGCCAACATTGCACAAAAGAGCAGAATTTGATGACAATGAAAGAAAGACTGGTCAGCCATATGCAAAAAATTAGTTAATTATAGCTAACAATCCACTACCATCACTTCTACAAATATAATTTTTAAAACATATTTATTTCATTATCTCAATAGAACAACAACAAAACACAAAAAAATCTTCCCTTTCAAGTATAAAGGTTTATAATTTTATTTTTTAAAAACAGCATATTTTGGTCATTGCTGCTATCCTGAAAATACTTTAGTCTAGATAAAAATAAATGGGTTCAAAGAGTAAAAACTTTCTTCTTAGAGAAAGCAAATAAAACAAATGAGATGACAGGTGTCATATCTTGGGTTTGACAAGTCACAGCATTCTGGAGATCTTCCAGATTTTCAATGACTTTGGATAAGCCCTGCCAGCAAAACACCAAGCAATTAGGAATGAAGCTTCCACTACTATAGCAAGGACTTGTGTCTACCAGGCTGTTTATGACCTATAGCAACTGCTATGACTGTTGATTGGGGCACACGCACAGAATTTCTAGCCATAGAAAGGCAACTACATGAGGAAAGAGAAACACCTTCACAAATGATAGCTTGGTAGAAACCCTAATAAAGTCCAAGGACATAAAATGGCTATAAACTATTTTTTCCCTTTAGAGAGAGTCTTCCAAGAAAACACAGGCAAATCTTACATGTTGTTCATGACATATCCAGTTATGTATCAAATGGCATTGAGCAAAGACCCTTCATAAGCACTAACACTATCTGGAAATGTTAGGATTCAGAGAATAACAAAAAGCATGTAATAGTATTACTAACAATAGCAAGGCATAGCTACACTTCAGACTTTTTTTTAAATAGCCTATTACTTTTTTGCATGCATTGGTAACTAGAATTACCGTTTGCTGCTTTATCTGTACAGCCAAAGGGGGAAAATCTGATGCATGAAGCACAGAACAAGGGGAGTTCGGTTTGGTGATCTTAACTGTCTCAACCGAAATTTTGTACAAGGCAGGTAAAACAAAATATCCAGTGTGCACCTTATCTCATGCCAACTCATGGATATATCTCAGTAGAAACCAAAGCAAATTAAAATGCTACTTGATAGTTATGCATATAAATACCACTTGGACAAAGTTTTGCAGGGACAAAACTGTGAAAATCACAGGATGATGTACTAGCAGCTAGCATTGAATCAAAATACATTAAAAAGATAAAACTAATCAGTGACACACAAAATCTATTAGAATTACAGTATACAGGGAAGTTGAAAAGGCACTTAGTATGTGATAATGTAGTATATGTTAAAATGCTATTGGGGTATTTCAAAATATTGAAAAAAATTAAAATGTTCACCCTGAAGATTTACAGAGATTAAGTATTTGATATTGTAGGATTTTTGAGTTAAACCAGATTTGTAGGATACTAATGATCTATGTTAATATTACAGAATACCACTTTATATTACATTCAACAATATGATCAGTGAATTGTAAAAATACAAAATTAAAGGAAAATGTTTTTTCATTTTCCAGTGGCATTCTGTAGCTATCAGGAGATGGTCTTTTACTTCAGTAAGAAGTTTTAGGACTAGTAATGCTACTGGGCTTTGATTTATGAGCCAGGAGCTGATACATTTAGTGATCAACAGAAAGGGGGCATAATCAAGACCTGTGTTATTTCAACATCTACCTTATCCAGTTCCTCACTGAGTAGAAGGAACATTATCTTCATCACCAAAGCAAATTACGATAGAAGTGATTGAGAGGCAGAAAGAATCTGTCCACCATAAATACTTAAGAGGACCACAAAGATCTTCTAAAAATGGTGGTGGTAGAAAGGGTAGGTCCCAAAATATCTGGGGGCCTGAAATAACATGCCACCATGTGAGTAAAAGATAAACAGATTTTAAATGTAACCAATTATAACTCAGAATGACAGTGAGGGAGCCTCTAAAACATTAATTTTATTGCAGTACAACATTGTTGTGCTTTGATCTCCCCATTTCATCAACAGTAGCCAGTCATTGCTGATGCACAACTGAGACAGCAAGTCAATTTTGTTTTCAAATATCAGAAAGTCATGAATTATATATAATCAAATGCATCTAATTATCCCATTATGTGGATCAATAAATATCATAAAACTTACATAAACAGACAGCCTGTGTTTCACTGACATAACAGGAAACTGCCAGTATATTTATCACTAGTACTATATATGTTGCTAGGAAACCACTTAACATTTCATTTTTATTGTCTTTTGAACAAATTCTATTTGCAGAATATACCACTATAAATTAGTAAATGAATTGATAAATCTCAGAAAATGGCATTTGGTAAAAATTTATAAATGATTTTATCCAAAAGAACCTTGAGCAAACAGGAACAATTTAACTATTAATCACAAAATGCATTAAAATAGTATTTCAAAATCTGCAAACACCATATACTACAGCATTTGATGTACAAAAGAGAAATAAATTTCTCCCTTCTTAGTTTGATGTCTCAAAAACCAACTACTATTATTTCAATTAAAAGTCAGCAAATAAGACATCTGATCTGTCAGATTTTTTTGTGATGACTATATACCCAATGATAAATTACTGCAGAAATGTGTTACATGATGGTAGGAAAACATTTGTGAATGTGAACAACAATGAAAAAAGGTATCATACATATGCTGAGCACCCTCTTTATAACACCTTTCTTTTGGGCATAAGTATTTGGAATGTTATAAAGAGTTTTTTTTTTTTTTTTTTAACCTGTTCAAAACATCTGTATAATGTGAAACAAAGTATCCTAAAAGTGACCTTATAGCAGAGTGTTTTAACAGAGTAAGCCTTATAATGAGGGTGAAGAGCATTAGAAAAGCCACGTCACAAACACACTGCTCATAGCCCATCATGCATTTCAACTTGTTATCAAACTTACCCCTCTTTTGAGGCTTCTGAAAGAAGGAATTCTGGGCTTCCCTGTTTTTATGTCACTCATGCAATAATGCACTGGTTCAATGGAGAATATGGGATACTGGGACCCATTAGGAGTACTGGATGTGTATAAACTAGTAGGGGTTAGGGGTGGGGACTGTGGCTAATACGGAAATAAAGAAAGCAATAAATAAGCCAAATGTTCAGAGTGATTTTAAAATGAAAATTCTGTCTTACAAGAACAAAATTTCCATCCAACACAGAAACAGTCTGTAACATGTTCCACAAACACATTTACACTAGAACTGTATTGGTTTTAACCAGTTTCTGTCATGAATTAATCTTGAGAGTCACAGGTTGGTGCAGAGAATGAAGGAATATCCAAGAAAGCTTTAGACCCAACTTCTGCAAAATCCTAAAAATACCAAAGCTGCCTGTCTCTTTTCTTAAAGCAGGAAGTTCTGCTTTTTCCAACTTTAGTTACAGTCATTCTGGAAGCCTCTGCACTCCTGCTTGCTTTTTCTTCCTACATATCTGTTTTTTTTCAATGCATCTGGACAGGTAAGCTACAAATAGAAACATTAAGTACATCTATGGAGAATGACTAAAATAAAAAGTAGATTCAATTTCAATAGTCAAACTGGACTGTTAGAATGGCTGCATGGCTTTCATGATCATAGCCACTAGAACTTCCTCCACTTGTTTTAAATTGCTTCCCTCTTTTTTTTTTCCTCTCTCATACCTCTGCTAATTTTCCATTTGAATGTTTCTTCCCTACTATTTTTCTGCTGCATGACTCATTCCCCTTCCAAAATACTCTTCTGTCTTTGACCATATTAAAAATAGGTAAATAGTGTATCTTGAAGTCAAGCCCAGTCAGAGTTTCAGCTAAATCAAGGCCCAAATGCCACCATGAATACCCCAGCTACAATAAACCAGCATATTTTTATATTAGCTAATATAAGAATATCCACTTTCTTAGCTATCAAGTTATTTAAATGATATTTGAAGTTAAAAATAGATATATATCATGACAAGTATTCTGCTCCCGGCTGCTGATTTGTAAAGGTTTGTTTTTTTTTTTCCTCCCCTCATTTCTCCCAAAGAGATGAGAAAATGGATGTAATCTTCCATTTCCCTTAGGTACTTAAGGTAGAAATGCATGTATGTATGTACATACATATGTATATCTGTGATTCCATATAGGAAACAGTAAATGCTGACTATCCAAATGCAACATACAACGTGAACAAACCAGGGAGAAAAGAGTGGAGGGGCGAAAATCCTGTCAGCTTTCTTCAGTAGTCAACACACTAAAGAATTTCTTGTAATTACAGTAAGTGCCAAGGTCCAGATTGTAAACTGATGTAGATTTTCACAGCTTCACTGTCCACAGAAGGGAGGACATCTTCTTACAAAGATGTCTTATTTTCAAACTGGTAATGATCTTCTCATTTCAGAACAAGCTGAATCTCACCTATCTCTGCAGCCAGATACAATAAAACATGCTAATATGTTGCACTGATAAACTATAGTTAATAATTATACTGGATGAAAAGTAAATAATCAGTTTTCATTGCTAACACACAGCTGCAGTTACATAATACACTGAAGAGGGAATAAAGAATCAGATATATCCTTTCTTTCTGTAGAGAAGATCTGCTTGCTTGGAATACTAGCAATGGGAAAATAAATCCTATCACTAAAAAAGGCCTAAGAATAGTTTGCTATAATAAATGATTTTAATTTCACCAGGCAGAAGCCTCACTGAAATTTGTGGGTATCATTAAAATGACTCACTGATATGCTTTAACACTAAATAAAGGCCTAATATAAAATTTAAATATATATATAAAATTATTCATTTATATAGCTAGTTTGTATTAATAAATTTTTTTGTTGACTCATGAAGACACCTTGCACAGAAAGTGTCACTTGAAACTAAAATAATTATACAAGAACGAAGCAATTTCTCTGCTTTAATTTTTTTTTTAGTATAATTTTTTTTAAATCTATTTCATAGTAACATTTCATTTAGAAGATTTACCTGTATGGAGCTTCAACAGTTCGTTTTACCAATGAGATATTAAAAATTAAAAAAGGTGCAAGCATAATAATCTACATTATACTCCTATATATAAACATCTAAAAAAAGTGACATTTAAAGAGTTTCCTTTTCTTAATATATGAGAGATCTGAAGTCCACTTGATTCTAAAGCATAAAACCCCCCAATCTTTTCTGCTTATATTACATTCTAGATTAATACTTTTTCTATGGAAGGGCAGAAAGTCTTTACAGCAACTTAGAAATGTTACAGAAATGGGAAGTTATTTTTATTTACACTGTTTAAAACTATGTAGAATATCAAATAAGTATTTAAAAATTCCAGGACACAAATCAGTAGAAGAAAAATTGCAAAACTTCCCCAATGAGAACTTCTGTAAAAGCAAAATTTGTTATTCTTGATTTTTTCTATAGATACCCAAACTTCACTCAAACCTTCAGATCTCTTTGTACATCTTTAAAAAGAAAGTGACGGGCAAGGGGAAAGTTATTTTAAAATAAATAATTGCCACTTCCATGCACTCCAAACCTTCACATTTTTATTTTCTGAATAGTAATTTCATAATTGTTACCTTCGGCTTCTTTCCGAATAGCCACAACTTTCCTTTAGCCTTGCCCACTGTAGTTTTTGGATCAATTCTCATTCCTTCCTGCTTTGGTGTACTGATCGTTCCATCAGAGATAGTTCTGTAAATATTCTGACTATAATCTTCAAATGGGAAATCTCCAGGAGGTTCAAAACCAGATTTGAAGCAGTCTATCACTAGTTGAGAGTCCTAAACATAGGACATTAGGAGTTTAAAAACAAGCAAAGACATCCAGATATGAAGAGAGAAATTGAGACATAAATTCTCCCTTTAAGTACTGAAATACACAGATGGGAAAATGAGAGAGAGCATGAAATGCACGCTTTTGAATACATCAATTTAAGCTAACATTTGGGTTTTTTTCTCAGCAGTGTTACCAAGCGTGTAAATCAAAGCATATCCTGCTATTCAGAACCCAACAAATACTCCCCACAGCTCATCACAGATTTAAAATAGGACACCCTTTAGGGCCAAACTATTACTCCATCTTACAACCCTTCAGAATTAGCACTGAAATTAGTTGAAAATAACACCAAGAAACTAGATTTAATAAGATATAACAGGGAAGAACTCTTATTAGAAGGAATGAGAAAGACATAAGTGTGCTCCCCAGTGAATAGCAGCAAAGAGAATGAAATAGAATGATACTTTGTTAACTGAACATCCTTAAATGATTCAATGCTATATACTGGAGAAGGTAACAACCATGTTAGTATCTAGAATGTTTCAGGATAACCAAAATAAAGTGTCCAAAATCATATACAGTGAGGAAGCATCAGTGAACCTGAGATCACGAGAAAGCAATGAAATGTAAAGAGAACTGACACCAAAATGGAAGTGACCATTTAGGCTAAATATTGAAGTCACAACACCTTTAAGGCAGGTAAATATTCAGCTACAAAAAGATAAATGGACAGGATAAATCAGTCTCTCCCCTCCTCCCCATTCCACAGTTTCAGTATCATTTAACTTGCTCACACACACTTAAAAAGTGGCTCAACTTTACTTACTCTATGTTCATCAACTGATTTTGCTGCAAGAATCATTCCTTCTAAACATTTAGAGATGATAGGAATAACCTTGCGCTCAGAGTCAGCAAAACCTTTGTAACATTCACTAAGTTTGATAGTCCTTCTTTCATCCATTTCTTGAAGTTGCTGCAAGCATAAAGCAAAATAAAATAAAGTTTTTATTTACTGATATTTTTCTGATCCTGATGGATGCAGTTATGGTGGTCACACAGTATAGTACAAAATCTCTGTGCTTTCCCAGTATTTTCATTTGCTTAACAAAACAGAACCTAATTAAGTTAAAAAATCAAGTCATTTCAGACAGACTTAAAAAGAACAGTAATCATGAAAAGTCAATACTTTTTGATTATTGAAAATGTTGGAGACTGGACTTTTTTTCCCCCTCCTTTTCAAAGGATGTGTATGCTGTCTTCAGCCACATACTTAATTACAAATATTTGTTCCATGCAAAAATGAAAATTATAATGAAGAAAAATACCGCTAATTTCTACATCTCCTCACTGTCTCCTTTCACTTCCAAACAATTTCTCTCTGGTAATAAATCTGCAGTCTCATTTTCTTTAACTTTGCTTTTATTTTTATGCTTTCCAATAAATACTAATGATTAATAAAAACAGGAAAGGTTACAAATATTAAAATTATGTGCCACTTAGACATGCTGTCTCATGTGAAATACAAACCATTTCCTTTAGAAGTGTGCAAGAAAATAAAGAAAAGATTACCATTACATAAGATTTGTAACAAAAGTCTACTGGAACACAACTAAAAGAGAACAAATCAAAGTGAAACACCATTAAGATAACAACCCCGGACCTTTTATCTAACTGAAGGTGAAAAAAAGAAAACAAAAAATAACAATACATATTATCAACTGATTATCAAAATGACATAAGAACTTAGATCTTTCCTATATCTACTCTAGCAGAAGCAGATGTCTCAAAGAGCATCTGATTTTGTCTGCCTGAGACAAAGTGACAGCCAAGTCATACTAACCCCCTCTCCCCCGGTTTTCCCATATAACGTTACCAAACACTTGAAAGGAAATAATAAAAAGTAGCCCCAAGGAAAAGTTGGACAAGCCCTTTCCACTCTTATTAAAGATTTCAGAAAACACAAGTAATATCTCACAGTGATAATGGATTTTAAACCTAGAGAAATAAAGGCAATAAAACAAATCTCTACTCCAAACTACACAGATGATCGAACTGTTTCTCCTGGGAGTTGGCTGCAATTCCTCCATTAGTCTGCTAATGTCAGATCTACTGAAGCACTGCTTACCAGTTAAAATATTAAAAACTTCTTTAATAAGGCAGGACAATTTCCTCCTGTGAATCCTGGACCATCAAATAAATAATTGTTTAAAATAGGATCTCCCCTGTGTTTCTGGAAAATATCAAGCATTCTCTACTTGAAACACTTTTAATGAAGTCAACACTCATTTTTCTTCCATTTCCTCACTCTGATTCTCAGAATCAAATTCTGCAGTCACAGCGTTCTCCCAAATGCCTGAACATACATACCACTAGACTTCTGAAGACTTCCTCTGCTAATGCTCCTCACTTACTTTGCTTTAAACTAGTTTTGCAAAATCTCATTTTTGAAAACATTTTTTTTCTTAGCAGATATGCAAAGCACCTTGAGAAATTTCCTTTTCAGATGCAAAGTCTTGACTTACTTTCACTTTTTACTTTTATATTATTTTAGAGATTGCAGTGGACTGCTAGTAATGTTATGATGCAATAGTAGTCCAGCAACACAGACGGAAATGGCCTTATCCAATCAACTGGGGGGAGGAGAGGAGCCCTCTGCCTCCAAATCTACCCGATATGCACCTGTACACAGGATCCACTATACCACATAGTCTCCACTAGCTATGTTTTCCTTCATCTCTACCAGAGTCAAGGCATTTTAAAGAAAACAAAGAGTTAATGATCAAAACTTATCAGAATAATTATTTTAAACATCTGCTCAGTCAGATCTCTCAAATTTTTATTTTACCATACTTCTTCAGTATTATTTAAGCAGTCTACAAAATATAAAATTTTCATAGAATGTGCAACAGAATGTTTTCATTGCAAGTCTAAGCATAATTACTGCAAGCAATAGAACTCATCTGACAAATGGCAGACTGCATCAGATTATGCTAATTTCCTAAGAAAATTATCTACTAAAATTCTAAAAATAAAGTTTGAAGCTTTAAAATCTATTTCCTCCTCAAAAGTAGTTCAGACATACTTAAGTATTATTTTACCTTATAAATTTGAGGAATGACAATGTAGTAGTGTTTGTGTTGTTCCCCATTAAAATTCTGTAGCTGTGCAGCGTATTCATTTTTGTTTTCATCAGCCATGTGTGTGCGCAGGTTTAACTGTTGCTTAGCCTAGTAGGAAAGTGTTAACAGTTCAAACATGTCTTGTGCTTTTCAAAGATATATAGCTTTGTTTTAATCTATTTTACCACCAACTATGTAAAAACACTAATCACAATAATCACTGAAGCTGATACACTTCTTACAATTGAAAAAGAATGTGAGCCTTAATTTATACCGACAGCCTACAGACCTACTGTGCTGTATACAGAGAAAGCAATGATCATTTTAGCTCCCCTAGAAAAGTCTTAAATACATATCCAAAAAAAGATACAGAAGTGACTGAACTAGACTAAATATACACCACAAGATACAAGATAGCAGTAAGCCTGCCTGCTGAAGGAAGATAACCCACTTGGTATCATCTTGAGAATAATGAAGAAGCATACTCCCTTTCTGCACTATCTTACATTTTACAGTAACTTTGATTTTGCCCATAAGCAGCAAGCATATGCATATAATAAATGATTTTATACACTCAAAGAATGCTGTTCCAGTACTGCTGATGATAAACATGCAAATAAAATATTTTTATAGCTAAGGGAAAGGAAAGAAAGAGATGGCACCACTCTTACCTTCTCAACATCAGCCTTTGTCGCATTAGTGTCATTGTCCAATCTTTCATAGCTTTGCTGTGCCTTCTCTGCCTCTCTGCATTCTCTCTCAAATTTTTTTTTGCTCTACAAGAAACACAGACTTACTGCATCAGCAGCCACTATCCTATTTTGATTTCATACAGTAACGTTGAATTCTAATGATCAAAGCTTCCATTTAAATAAAGATCTTAAATTCATTAAGTACACTTTTATTTAAGTAAAGACACTTCACTAAGTACCTTTGTTTAAGTAAATACACTGCTCTTGTAAGGGCGTGCAATTAGGTCTCCAAAATTTTCAACATATTCAACAAAAATATTCGACATATTTATTTAAAACCTATCTATTTCCTTCAAGTACCAGCAAGGAAACAATTGTAATTAGGCTATAAAATATCAACTGATCAAAATACAAAATATCCTATTACAGACAACTGCAGTTAATTAAAAACAGGCAGGTCCACTTTTTAGCCAGACTTCAATAACCTAAAAGAAAGGTAAGGGGAAGAAAATAGAAATCTGGACTCGTATTAGTAAAGTTTGAAAGTTAACTTCTTCAGGGCTCAATTTTAGTTGAATAAATTCAACTAAATTATTTTGAAGATAGTCAGAAAGATTCATCTACATCCTGAGATCTTAGCATATCCAGCCATTACCACCAGCATTCATATTAACTGGAGTAGCTCTGAACAGCAGAGACGAGAGCAGTATTCTGATGTTCAATACATCTGGCTGTTGTCAAGACAATTGCTGCAGGAAAGGCTGTTGTGGCTCAAGAAATTAGCATCTCCACAGACGAACAGTTAACAGAGACTGGGAGTACTTCTGCTTCAGTGCAGAGTCGGGTAATTTAGGTTAAAGTGTCCCTTTAAGGCTGTGTGAATTTACAAGATTGACTTTGCACTCAAATAAATATAGCACACACAACAACTGATTGCTTGAGGTGAACTCTGGGAATTATCTTGCTGGGGGGTGAAAGCATCTTGAACTACCGCATCTGCTTCTACTGTGGCCATTTGACCGTGGATTAAACTCTTGACATGATGCTGAACATCGCTTATCTGGGTCTACAGCAACATAACAGAAATTCATCTCTCCAATTTTGCTTCACAATAATCTAGATCAAAGATACAATAAATTTGAAAGACAGAGAAACAACAGAGTATCAGAATGCATCTGAACACACATGGCAAGTTTTATATTTTCCCCACCTTAAGTAGTATTGCTTCCAAGAAAAGCAGCTTATGGTCAGTTCTAGAGAACTTTCTGCATTTCTCTGTAAAAATGTAATTCCATCTCCTGGAAGGATAATAGTCTATAGTGCCATTCTTGAAACAAGCCCTCAAATTCAAGTCTAATACAGTGACTTGATTTGTATTTCATCTTCTTGTAAATGAATAGTGACTAGTAATTACTCTCTAAGCAAAAAATAGCCTACTGAGAAGCAACCAGAGAAGTCTGCACCCGTGTTAAAAACTGGTTCCTCCACACTAGATAAAAGCCAGGGCTTCAGTCACACACAGAATAGCTGTTTACAGTGAGGGGTTTTTATCACACAGAATAGCTGTTTACAGTGAGGTTTTTTTATGCAGTGAACTACAATATATTTGACTGTATTTTGGATATCAGTAAGTCTGATTTGGTCATTCAATAATATATCTAAACATTATTGTCTAAGTAGTCAAGATGACAATAGTTAAGTTGAATAGAAAAAAAAAACAACTCACATTATCCATCTGTTTCCAGCACATGTCCAGATACTGTTGAGCTTTTCGCCCTTCCTGAAGATGCTGAAAACATCACAAATAAGATTAATTTACATATATTTTTAATACTGCTAGCTTTATCAAGCTTCTGCTCTAATCTACACACATTATGATGTGCTATAGCTCCAGGAAGTTATCAGTACTCTTTTTTGAAAGATAATCACTAATCATGCAATAACAGTACTACAGATGAAAAATTACACTGGAAAACAAGCAAGCACTCATAAGCACTATCTACCAAGATCTTAATTCTCAGATTTTAATAACTGTAGCAAACCAATACATAAAAATATCAGACTTTCTTTAAATATGCATTTGATACGTGTACAAAACCTACTTATTGCCAAGTTCATGAAGTTGGGCAAAAATATTAATTCTTTCAAAGACATATCCATTTTGATACCCTATTATCAAATTAAAATACAGAAATTACCATTTTTCTCTCAGTTTTTAGATCATGAGAATATCTCATCAACTCTCCATACACTCTGTGTCCCATTTCTTCTGCAACTACTTCTCGTTGTCCTGCATAGTCATTCAACTCATTAAGGATGTTAAAAAAGGCTATACACGAGGTAAACCTGACAGAAAGCACACACACACAAACACACATATACAAAAAGTGAAAAAGTTTTTTAAAATGGACTTTCTTTTTAAATTAAATCAAGAATACATACAATGGTAAAATCAGGTATTTTTTACAATAAACCTTATCTCAGTGCTGATTGAATTACAGTAGAAATGCAAGTTGGGAAAGCCTACATTGAGCCTAGCATGTACTATACGTTCAATGTTTCTTCAAATACTTTTTATAAGAATATGGATTTTTGTGGATGGAAAAGAAAGAAGAAGAATACTACCTGGAGAGCCCTGCTGTATAGTGGTATCTCCTAAGCTGCCAAATGAGAGGCCTGAGCTTGGGAACGGATACATACGTCCCTAGGCTCGCAGGCTGAACTTGTTGCAGAGATGATGTGCTTGGTGGTCTTGAGGGTGGAACATGCCAATCATACCACTCATATGCATCCCGATGGATGATCTACAGAACAAGTTTGCTATCAGCTCTGGAGACAGCTGCCTGTTTGCCTGCCCACCTCTTGGCTGGAAGTAAGGTGCCACTATGGCTGGCACTAAAAAGGGGGGAAGAGGAGGGGCAAAGGGTAGAAAGTATGTGTGGAAGGGAAGAAAGAAAAAAAAAAAAAAAAAACAGGCACCATATTAAAATATGTATCTTTCTCTCTTTAACTACGGAATACTGCCATCTCCATTGGCTTGGCTCTCTGGAATTCAAATGCCATCCTAGAACTAGAAATCCTGTTTCCTGTGGTCCAGGATCTTTGAACAGAGTCAAAAGAACTAGCAGAAGTCCTAGAGTGGATTCGCAGGCACTCTGTGCACAGCATGTGCTCTGGCTGCAACCTGAAGTCCAGCCCACATGCTTTCATTCATAAGCATTTTATTTATGTMWAAAAAAAAAAAAAAAAAAAAAGTGTTTTTCTAAATAAATAAAAAATGGCAATGGATATGGACAGCAAAATAAGCACTTCTCTTTGATAAATAATCATGAAGTTGTTTAATGCAAATCGCTCCTTCACAGGTAGGCATTCAAACTCATTTTGTCTCTGGAATCAAAGCAAGTCAGAAGTTTAAGATGCCTAAGTTCTTCTAGCCAAAAACGTGACAATTTTGCATACACTCAAGTTCCAGGTCTGCACAGCTACATTCCTATTGCAATATAAATACACTGAAAAAAAAAAAAATACACTAAGTAAAAACTAGAACCTAAGCACAAATCATTGCTTTTCTACAAAAAAATCATACTGGAACATACATAGCATACTAAACGTTCAAACTTTTGTCTACCTAACTTTAATTTGCAACAGCTCAATTAAAGTAAACTGATTGTTTATGCTTAAGAATTATGACAGAACTATAAAAAGCCAAGTAGAATTCTTTACTTCATACTTTTGTTGTCTTATCCACTTAAAAATTTTCTAAAAACAAATAAACAAACAAAAAAACACTCCAGAAAACCACAGTTAAAAGTATACTGTGGTACTGTAGTCCTTGTTTCTTATACACAGAACTTGAAATGCACATTTTTACCTGGGCTCCTCATCTTTGGGTGAACGTTTAGGACAGTACTTCTTAACCAGATTTCTATTAAGGAAGAAGAAAAAACAGGATGCTATTTTAAAGTCTCCTCTCAGAAGACATACACACAGCAAACTGCATTAACAAATAGTTTATTTTTAATGACTTCAAGGAACAAATCTATTCACTCTGTAAACTTACAAGGGTTCCTAAGTTAACACAAGGCGAACTATGGCATTTCAACAGTTATAAGCCACTTGGAACTTGAACAATATATTTGTAAATATTTTGAAGTCTCTATTGCACAGTGGCTAAACATAAAATAATGAGTCATCTCATTTATTTAAATTTCTTCTTAAGCATGCACAATAAACTAGCAGTCAAGAAAAATGCAAACATACGATCACTTTGTGTGACGTATATATAGCACCCATGCTGTACCCATGAGCGCAAAACTCCATGCCTGGTTTAAGCTTTGAGTATACATTCACATCAATGGTTTTAACTACAATACATCCAAATCTTCAAGAAGCAGGCTTCCAGAATATAGGAGACAGCATCTCTTTAAAAGGAAAGTGTTACATGTTGTACTACCACCAGTGTTACAAATAGCAGGTTTTCAGAAACTAAGCAAATCTCTGCAAGAGGAGCCATGGGCCCACCTCCAGCACTTTACAGAATATCAGAGCCCAAATTTATTTCCGAGACCACAGAGAGGAATTTATCATACCATGCAGAAACAACACCTCATGAAACATATAAACAATATAACCTACTTTACCCTAGAGTACAGATAATACAGGCGTACACTGCTTACAAAAACAACTGCAAAATATTTGCAGCTATATATACACTGCTACAAATACCACTCTATATTACCCTGGTAATTATATGGTGAAGATCCTGTAATGAAAATGAAATAAAGTCACATAGTTTTACAATCACGACAGGAAAAGAGAGAGAAAAAACAATTTATAATAGTTTTTCACATTCAAATCTTCCTGTGAGCCAACCTTTGCTTGCAGAAGTTTTTCTGAGTATATATCTCTTTCTGCACAACACTCTGCCCTTACAATAAATATTATTTTTCTGACAGTAATAAAGAAGTCTTTTAAAATTCTTGATATTCAAGAAGACACATGTTGTCAGTCTTGAAAAAAAAATCCATAATTCTCCTTCTGTTTTTAGTATAGGGAAGATCATATCTTCAATTGGGGGGGGGGTATTCTAGCAACTTTCAAAATTGTCAGTTTCTTCCATGAAGCAGAAAAATTGAAATTAAAGCTCTACTAGTGTTCCTCTGCTTTCCCTGAGATAATATATTGTTTTATAGCAAATAAAGGATCTTTTTCCATATGAAAGAAAAACAGGTAAGATGTAGGTTTTTTCTCACATTGCTCACCCCTCAACCTTTGTGCTCCTTGGGATTACAGAGGTGATGCATCTCAGTTGCAGTATATTTTTTAAAACCATAAGCAGTATTTAAAAAGAGGTCTTCTACTACTCAAATTAATAAACCAGTTATTTAAAGAACAAACCCCTATCCCCACAAAGATTCCCTTATTTTTCAAACATTAGAACCACTTCATCAAAAACTCACTAATAATGTTTACACTGTGTGACCGGATCCCCCACTATGGGTACCTATCATTTAAACTATCAAAGTAATATTTTAAGTGTCAATTCACATACTTAGCAGAAGATGAAGTGTGTCGATTACTTGCTTTACAAAGCACAAATAATAGCAACAGAATGCTGGCAATTAGGATTCTTTTCACACATCTCTAAATAGCGTTTATTAAATTTTCTTAAATACCATTTAAGAAAAAACAAAAAACAACTGTGCACGACTGAAACATTCTGTTCAAGAAACAGCATGTTTGTCTCCAGCTTGTCAGAGAATAATTCTCAAAGTGCATTCTTGAGAGGTGGATCCGGATTATGCAAAGAATGGGTTTGGGTTTTAATTGGTCTGGAATACATTTCATTTAACCTTCTGTATTCTGAGAGGGGACAGTATTTTGTAAAGCAACAATATTCTACACTTCCACCCAAATAAGAAATTAAGTACAGAACAATGCAAGAGCTTCGCATGCCCAAGAGTTACCAGCTTCAGCAAACCTAGCAGAACTGCTTTAACAGTAATCTTTTAATTGGCCTCAGGACTTAAATCTTCCATCCGTCTGTCCAGCAATAATTGAGACAATCAGCCTTTGATTTCCTAGAGTAATTATTACTATAGCTCAAAATACCTTCCCTTAAGCAGCACACAACTGGACTAGAGAAAACAGCCTGCAGCCACAACGCTGCAGAGATGGCGGAGGGAGGAAGAGGAGATGATTATATGAGACAAAATCTTAAATGTATCTTTTTATCACATTCCCACTGGCTGCATGGAATTTTATTTGCTACAAAGAATGACCTCTCTTATCATTATCAACAGGGGTGCTAGTCATACTTTCATCTAAAACAACCTTGTATAATATCGCAAGTCAATGTGTTTGGAAGTTGGAGATTATCTCTAAGAGATAAGTAGTGAGACCGTGTTCAGTCATGAAGTATACATCAAAACATGAGCAGGGAGTCACTGCGGAAGTAGCAAGGTTAAAACCTTGTGTCTCTTTGTACATTCACAGACTACAACCAGAAAGAACTTCCTCACTGAAATCAAAACAAGAATTTCTCTTCAGTATCACCAGAATCCACTGCCTGTTGTAAAATTTTACCTGGTAGAGATTAAAAGCAGGCATCTTGATTGGAAAATGCATAAACACAACTCAAAAAAGAATAACCTTCTTAGCCAAGTGATTTCCCCATGTTTCATTTTCCATTATATTTCTGCATTGCTCCTCGGTGCTTATTAACAAATGGGAAACTCCTAAAATTCACCTGATTATTATTCAGAAGGTGAAATGCGTAACAAGTGTACAATGCCGTAACTAAGCAACCATGCAAGAGCCTTTTCAAGGGAAGACTTTTGGACTGCTACAAATGAGAAAAGAAGCCACTTAATATAAAATAGACAGTTTAGAGTGACAGGGGAGAAGGGTCACGAGTATAGATCATTAACTAGTGTGCTGATTTCTGTTCTAGCTTCATTCTTTAATGTGACTGTTTACTATTTCCAGGAAGACAAAAAATATTATATAATCCTTCCTCCTAATAAAAGTCAAGCTACCTTAATCATGATTCCATTTACATTAATTAGTCATTACTCATCTTGTCTGCATTTAGGATCACAGGAACATATAGTTTTGAGGCATTGTGTGATCAGGTTATAAGGCTCAAAAAACAATACAAGCTACAATCTTCAAAGTTAATAAGTATGAAATGACAAACAAATGCAGAATTTATATCAAAGAGAAAGCAAGAATGCATATGAACAATAAATGAAGCATAAATGCTTTTTTAAAACAGTGAACACCAACACAAAAAGCAAACATAACTGAGAAATTAAATTTAAATCCTTGAAAAAAATGCAGGTTGACTAGAAGTTAGGATGAGGGTGGACCTGAAGATATGAGGAGTAAAGCAACCATCTCAAAGAGGAGTCAGTTGACACCTGGTGAGGGGGGAAAGAAGATCTTCACCATTTTTACCTAAACTTGTGTCTAATTCTCTGGATCCAAATATGGAACTGGACTAGTCTGTCTAGAACACTCCAAGGTTTAGATCTTTAAATAGATCTTTAAAGCCAAGGAATGATGCTAAGGACTCAGTGTTCACACTCTAAGAATTTCAGGAGGCTTTACTTCAGAGTAGCACTAGCCTGGTGCCACAGGTTAACCACCCATTAACAAGTGCACTTCCCACAACTCAGTTTCACTGGAAAGAAGTCCAGTTTGTGTACTTTCAGACTCCTCCACAAGTGACCTACAGCATAAGTGGGAACAAATCAGCAGATTCATTTGTAAAGAGCATTCCTGACTCGGACTAAAACACTTGTGTAAACACATCCTTACTAGAACATCTGGACTGACCCTGCTTCAACTGCAGTTAATTTAACAGGAGTCCTTGTCAATGCCTAGCTGGAGAAGGAGAAAGCATGAGCAACCTGCCCCCCCCCCCACTCCCCAGTCAGATCTGTACAGGTCTCCTTACATTGGAGATTTTATGTATGTAGGTAGGTATATGCAGGTATGTACATATATGTATAGGTATGTATGTATATGTGTGTATATATACATATATGCTTGAGCACTTAAATCAGAGCTTAAAAATAAGAATCTAAAATAATTGCTTACTTCACCAAGTTACTCTTGTCACACTGCTAAGTCCTCTTGTATTTTAGTGAGAATTTAACTTTCTACTATAATTGAAAGGAGAGAAAACAAAAGCCTGGCAACGGAATCTGAATATTTTGTTCCCTGGTCATCAACAGAAATCCCACTGATGTTAGCAGTAATCAGAAATGACCATGAACCAGTCAGATCAATTATCATCCACTTCTTAGCAGATGAACACCTGCACTACCAACAAAGGAATTATTTTTAACATCAGTTAGTGATGTTGGTAGACATGGTGAAGATGACAAAGGTCTCTGAAACAATACCGTGAGCTCACTCAGAGCAGAAGTCCTTCACAAAGATGGTAGAGCAATCTTGGACTGCCACTTTTTATGACCTTCTCCATGGACAAATGAATGAACTCACAAATATACTGAGCCAAATCAGCACCATGAGGATGTTGCAGTTAAATTAAAAATAAATGCAGACTCTTCCTTATGCTTCCAATTTCCTTTTTATTCCAAGGAAATAAAAGCACAAAAGTGCAAGTGACAGATCTAAGCAACAGTGCTCCTGGGTTTAGAGGAAAACCATAGAAGTAATCGCAGACCATAAGAACTGGACTAAATCTAGAGGACAAATTGCTCTACACTTCCTTATGAACGTATAGATTGATGAAACTTTAATCCTCTCTAGAAGCACAATCTAGACTTCTACCACATTCTGTTTTACAGCCATCTGGAAGCAGATTTCATACAGGACTAATCACATCCAATTTGTGCTGCTCCTGTAATCTTATCAGCTTCTCTTCTCAGTATAAGTCAGTCTCAGGTGAACACTAGTGAGACAGCAACCTGGACTATATTACTAATTTTTAAGAGAACAAGCACCTCAGTCATGTAGCAGGAAGTTTCAAAAAGCACCCTACTTAATCAATTAAAATGATTTATGCAACTACATATAACATCTGTATAAAATTTTATAGACATTTGTACAAAAATTGGGTTCATGAACTCAAAACTCATTTTTATTCAGTCACCCATTACAGAATGCAGAAATGGGAGTAACATCAACAATACTGTAGAATTTGCGTGAAGGCAACTGCTCAAGTATTGTTGCATCTATTTATACTAAACTTCTACAGGCTCCACATTGTATTACAAAAGAGTCTGGAAGCAAAATTTTGAAGTCTGTCTTCACAAATTATAAAACAATGCAATTAGAGCTGTAAGGCACTTCAAATTTATATGGAAAGTAATACTTTCCAATAGGGTTTTGATGGCTTCATTGACTGCATATCAACACACAAACTGTGTGAAAACAGACAATGACAATGAACAGCATTCAGTAACATCATGTTATCAGAAAAGGCTTTTAACTGAAGAGATGAATCTTTAAAAAATTATAATGTGGAATTGAGTTTACAAAACTGAATATCCTTGGAACAGTTAAGAATTCACATGTTTTGGCTTGCAGAAACATCACTATAAAAAAATCTGCCACATCCACATTTGGATAATAATCAACGGCCTAAACTCTCAGCTCCAATCAAAGGAAAACAGATTTGACAAACCCATATGGTGATAATTTGTGTTCCCAACCTCACATTTGAGCCTACACAGATATTAAATAACTTTTCCAAGTTTCTGCATATAACAACTTAGGTAGGTAGGTCTCAATTTGATTAGATATATGCATACATTAATATATTTAGAAAATAATCCAGTTATACATAATAGTGTGCAGAATGAAATACTAAAAACGCTAAAATTAAGTTTGCTCAGATCAACTAGATATCTCCAGAGATTATGATGTACAATTTTAAAAGGGAAACACTCAACTAGTTCAAGAACAAGCCTCACCATTTCCTTTAGCTGACAATAAAGAGAAACCGACCAAATTCAGAAATCTTACTTCCATAGCGGTTTAATGTGTAACTACACGTGTAACTTGTACTACTGCCTAACATAACAGAAAGTGGAACTCCTGCTTCAAAAGTGTCATAATGCTTCGGACAGAACAAGAAGGGAGTCAACCTCCACCGTGATTGTGTGTGCCGTGAGCAGGAAGTAAACAAAACAGACCTTCACCCCTCCCCTGCTAAGGAACAATGACTGCCTGATCAAAAACAACATCTGAGAATTCAATTACAAAATTTTGCGAGAGCCCAGTAATTTGACACATACTAGAATCCGATTTCTTTCCAATTATAAAATAAGAACAAATTAAATAGTCATATAATTAAACTGAACTCTATTAGTATACAATGTACATTGCAATATGTCTGTCCTGATTCAGGTCCCTGTAACGTAGTAACAGCCAATAACCTTCATATTCTTTGGGATACCACAATACATTATTTGAGACCTAAGCCACACAAACCGTAAGATTTTCCTTTAAGTATGCTCAAAATGAGAATATAATTGCATTTGGGAGAACTAAGCACATTGCAGACAAAGACAAGACAAGGTTTGCACATAATTTTTCTTCTCCACAGACGTCCTCAGCTTCTTGACCAGTGACACTTAAGCACTTTTTTCGATATCAACAACTACCTATCAAAGAATAGCAAGGAATGACTTGTGACCTAAAAACAGTATTGGGACTAGATTCTCGTTAGCATTTCCAGAATTACTCAACAACCATAAACTATCAATTTCAATAGCTTCATACAATAATAATATAGCAAGTGCATTCAAATAGTTCTTTTTAAGCTTATGTGCATCACTTGCTTTCGATCTCCCAGAAGGCTCAGAACAGCTGTTGTACCCAGGAAAGTCTCATCACTAAGTCATAACAGCATGGAAAAAATATTTTATCAAAATGCAAGGGTATACACATAAAGTGAGTATGAATTTCTGCCAGGACACGGACTCTAATTTGTGAAAACTGTTATAAAAAAAATTAACTCAAGTAATCATCCTTGGGTTTAAGTCTACAAAATTCAGATCCATCAACAACCTTAACAGCAAGTTGGTGACCCACACTGAAATCAAAGCAGAAGAAATATACCACCACGTACCTCACTAGCTTTATCTCTCCTGTTAAAATTGTTTTTTCTTGGTCTCCCATCTAAGTACTAATACAGAGCTAGGACTACCAAGAGGTGGCCACAGACCATATTGTTTATATTTCTACTAAATAAGGACATAAATTTCAGTTCTAGAGCTCATTATGAAGAGATTCTCAACACAGTATTTTTCAGGTTATATTTGATTACAAAAGGGAAAAAATGAAGACAAACAAAAAATATCTATCAGAGATATGAAAATCCAGCCCACAGGCCATATGCTGCCAGCATTCAAATCCACAGAACCACAGCCCATCCCAAGATCATCTCTCTCAGAGCTTCTCAGGAGCAAGTTGAAGGATTGCTAACTTTTCTGGATGCGAAAGCTCCACTTGACCTCAGTCTCCCCTGGGGCCTTATGACTCTTCACTTTTACACAGTTAACATCAGTGAGCATCCTCAAGAGAAATTATGGCTGAAATCAAGGTGCTATCATAAGACAGTTCACTATTACCAGCGCTCCCCCAAGGAATACCTATGAAATAATATCCAAGAGTAGCTACAAGAACTGGTCTGCTGGCAGAAAGTCAGTCACCCTCTTTTTTGTGTGCTGTCCAGACGCTGGTTGGCAGCAAGCAGGAAGCGCACACATGCACTGTACAACACACGCGCAACAATATCAGGGCTTCCCAAAACTGGCATACCTATTGAACGTACACAGTAAGTCCAGTCATCTGACAAATGTTGTACTCTACATAACACTTTTGCTTTTAAAAGATACTTTGAGAAAAATCAATGTTTTACCCAAATGTAAAATGCTGCACAGAAAAGACTTCCCATTTTTAATCAAATCTGAAAGTAATAATGTGGCCTTTCATCTTGCTAGCTGTGGGAAATGAACCTTCAAATATAATTAAGCAAAATGGCACTTGCTCACACTATTTAAGGAAAAGATCTGGATAGATCTGTGCAAATAAAACAAGTTTCCATTTTTAAACTGAAAACTGAAAACAAAGCAACACTGGGATGTAAACTGGTGTTGTGCATGCTTCAAACTTTCCTTTACCTCCTGAAGTTCTTCTACGCCAGCTTTGGAAAAGTGGGAAGTATTTATTTCCTTCCTTTCAAGAAAAAAAAAAAATCCTTCAGTAAAGTAGTGTGGCATAATCTTAGCAACTGGATCAAAAGAAGATGATAAAGAAATCAAGCAGAAAAGGTAAAAGAGTAGCCTAGACAGAGAATATCCATCCCCTCAGCAATAAACCTCACTACTGTGTTTATGAGAAAGGATTCCTCAGCTCTGTATCTGATGACAATCTAGTTGTCAGTGATGAGAAGATGGAGGACACCAAAGGAGAGAAGCTGCTATCAGCTGAAGTCTGACACAGGCTTGGTAGAAGCTTCAATTGGGACCCCAAGGTAATGCAAGACAGCAAGGATTATTGTAAATGCCAATGTCTTAGCACTCGCTTATTTTAAATCATGGTCTCCATGCACTGTGTGCTTTTGGTAAAAATCAATCCTATTTCATTCAGAAGAATGTGTTTCTGTGCCAGTTCATTGCTGCTACTCTCCTTATATGATGCTGAGGAGAAACTCCTGTTGGATCTAAAAGGTATTTCACTTGGCAGCAATAGAAAGTAAACTGGAGATAAGACAAAGGGTGGTTGGGCTACAAAGCCTCACCCAAATGGACAAGACCAGCTATGGAAAGGGTGCGCTTTAGAGGACAGGAAGATCTGCCACCTTCTGAAGTTCTACTCAACGATTTTAATCAGATTTTTCAAACACAACGTAGTGTAGCTCTTGCCAGTTCAACATGAGAAATTAATTAGTAGCAGAGGCTTGAAACTGGTTGAACACACACACACAAAAGTAGATTTGGATAACATGAGAAGTTTGCTACAAACAAACTGATAGTCAGCAGAAAAGCGTTAGTAGGGCTTTTTTGTTTAGTTTTTAATCTTAAAATTCCACTGAACATATCTTTCTTGTTCAAAGATTTGAAGGAGGGGGAGGGGAAAAAGAGCAAGCAAGCATATACCCAAAGAAAATTTTCTCTGCTTTGGAATAGTAGAGAAAAACTTGTCTGTCATGAAAAGAACTAATTCACTCTGTAAATGAAAAATGGTCTTTAACCATGAAATTACATACTTGTCCATAATATGATGCAGTGATTTTAAGTAACTGTTAAGATTCTTCTGAAAGGAAAAAAAAAAAAAAAAAAACAACTTACCTCAGTTGTTTTGCATAGTTTTGCTCAATCTCTATCCTTTCTTTTACAAATTTTGCGTATTTCTCCAAGAAGTCAATGCCCCACTGCGTATGCTTGTCTAGGTTATCAAACTGATCCTTAAAAATAAAATGAAACAAAAACACCCAGAATTAGCTAAGAGTAAAACCATCACCAGAAACAACATATAATTTACTTATGAGTTGTGCTTTGAGGGAAAGCTTGCTACTTGGATAGAAGTTAAGTTAGTCTTATGTATATATACCAGTTACATACCAGAACAACAAATTGTATGTGCAGGCATACACCTAGGTCTTTCTCTATAAACAGCTTTCAGTATTTGCATTTTAAGTTCTGTGTAGCCCTTGTCCGATCACTTTCACAATGAAAATATTACGCCTTTTTCCCCCTAAAAATCCTTTCATTCACAAATGGATGTTTTCCAAGATAACAAAGATATAATCAGAGATTAGTACTAGATAACTAAGAGACTGTTCAACACAAAAGATGAGTTTGGCAGTTTTAAAACACAAAACGCAACTTTACTTGTTGCAAACTTCAACTCTTAAGACTACCCACTGAAAGAAAAATAATGTAAATTACAGCTGCATGACTAAGTTGGGTGTAGTCTGCATTTTAAAAACCTTTATTAAAATAAATCTATATATACACAATCAGTTCATGATCAGGTCTAGAAAGAGATTCCAAAGAGAGCAAACCTATCCTCAGTCATTAAGAACATTATGGCAAAACAAAGACACAAAACAAATCAAAGATAAGTCAAAAATAAAACAGCCTTCAAAAAAAAGTTGTAGGATTTTTAATAAATTAAAACATCTTCTGAACTGAATTTTTACTGTATTCTGTACTGATCAATAAGCGGAGGATACTCTAATCAGGACAAGTTGAAAATTCCAAAAGTGAGAGGTAATATGGGGGTTAGGGAATTAGGCAGGAACAAACAACAGTACAATAAATGAGCACAATATGACCTAGCAAAACTTTTAGTCTAGTGAGTAAGTTTGCATTTTTATGCTAAAAAATCTGCCACAGTGAAAAAATCCAGGATTTTCAGTTTAAAACAGCATTTACCATAAATTTTCCTTAGAAGTTACTCAGTAATCCAAAAATACAAGCAAGTGCAACATCAAATACAAAGTTTATGTCCTATGTATGCTGAATCCAAATACACTTCACAGTAAATACAAGCTAAAAAATTTAAAAATTCACAGTCAATGAAGAAAAAAAACCCTACAGAAGCAGTTTAAATTCAAAGCTTATTTAATTTACATAAAAAATAGTTTGGGGTGAGGGGTGTTTTGGGAAGCTGTGTCTTGCAGATTCAATAACATACCTAAACCTAGTATATTATGTCAACCTTTATTATTAACAATTCAAGTCTTCCCATTTCAACATGCAATAGGATGACCTGAAGATAAATCAAAGAACACCATAATGCTGCTGGGCTCAAGACTCAAGAAAAATGTGTTTACTAAAAGAGAACACTGGGAAGACGATAAAAATATATACTACCGGTGAGAATAAAAGTAAATAAATAAATAAAAGCCATGAATTTAAAAAAATATATAAGGAATAAATCAGAATTAAGGTTTCTCTCAGATCTTGTCTGGCCTGCTGCTCTTAGTATTCTGTACGATGGACTAACCCTGGCTGTTGCCTTGAATCCAGTGGCAGCCAAGTACCACCAACCAAAAGCATCTGTCCTGTCCCACTTGCTCTTGCCACTGTATCACTCTCTTCACCAAAGAAGAACTGCTTTCCTTGATCTGTTTCACCACAGAATCATAGAAACTGGGGAGAGACAGGAGAGGGCCTGATGACAAAATTTTAACGTGTTTGGGAAACTGCAGCCTGTATTGCATGCTGTTCTGACAAACCCAATTTATATAAACTGGAGATTTCCACTCCAAATTCCTTTTGTCAGATAAAGTCAGATTCCTGTCATTGTTTTAAAAAGAGTTGCGTAGGTGGTGTTTGTGGGAAGAGGGAGGTTATCATCTTGCTTTTAGCATTGAACCACTGTTGCATATATGCATAAAAATACAGCATTCTCAAGAAGCCTTGCTTTTTTTTATATTCTGCTCTTGGTTTTGTAACTTGACAGCATTAGCCTGATATCCAAAAGAAGTTTCAAAAAGGTGCTTTTGGCATGGAGCCAACAGCCAATGCCATTAAAAAAGAAAGACTTCCTTCAGTGAACAAAGCCTCTGCTGTCCTACTTAAGCTCCTTAGTCCACAGTACTCCAATTCGCTGCTAAGGTTTCACTAACACCATGGAACACCAAATTACTGATGTTTCAGAATGCGTAACCAGAGCGGATGGCTTTCCAAATATTCATCTTTTTCAAACAAACAAATCAAAAAAAAGGACTCTACTGGTCAGAATTAATTCTCTGCTACCAACATTAAGCTAGAATGGAAATAAGTGGGTTCAATTGACATGTTATTCTCCCCCTGCCCTTTACCAGAAGTATTTCATCACTGACCAGCTCCTGAAAGCTTTCCTTTCCTCAATTCCTCTTCCTTCATCTGATTCTAGAAACTGTAGGCTCTGAGCAAAGATAACTTTGTAGCATTATCCCACAGCCCCTTGAGGAAAGAAAAAATTTGTTCCCTCCCTATATGAAGAACACACACAGAATATAGACAGAACCACCTGAACAGAGTAAAACACAAAGCTCCTGCAAGATAGAGCTCAAAGATTAAAACAAACCCATCTAGTTATCCTCACCACTCTGTGGCTCTCTACATTAGTTCCCCATTTTACAGCTGGTGATGTGGAAGAAAGAGTTGAAAGCAATGTGCCTGAACACTCACATCATGTGATCTATGAAAAGCCCAGAGGAAAGCCGGCCTTCTGGGGCTCAGCGCAGCTCCTCCACCATTACTGATATCTATGGAATTACTCATGTGCATTAACGATCTGCTAGATTAGGACTAGAAATCCTAATTTAGTGAGCCACTAGTCCATCCTTACTGGAATTAAAAAAAAAGGGGGGGGGAGGAGGAGTAGCTCTCACTCTTCCGAAGATGCAGACAGTTTCACAAAGTCAGTTTATTCACTTCACTGACTTTCTTGGTCAGCAATTATATATATGTATCTTAGAATGATGCATACAATATGAAACATACAAAAATAATACTTCCAGAAAGTACCAAAGCATCTTTTGAAGGGTGGCTTATCAATGACCAAAGCTGGTTGCCTTAAAAAAAAAAGACCTACACATGATTTGTAGATAATAATTTGTGTTTAAACTAAAAATATTATATTAAACTCCCAAATAAACACCGATTTCTTGGTTTAAATTGAACATACTGACTACGTCTGTTCAGTTCTCTATGTAGCATGTACGTATTGTAGAACGGAGCTCGCAAACAATTAACGGGTAAAGAAAATATGTTAAGTGAATATATCTTTCACAATTTTTCCAATTCTAGGTAAACAAAAAACCACGGAATGGAAGTCTGCAAGGTCACACAAATCATCTTACACTGCTCAGCAAGATAAAGGAAGCTTCAGTAAAGCAGCAGACAGAAAAGAACTATCACATGGAGCTCCTCAAAGGGAAAATCCGGCTACTGACATTAGTCTCGTATTTGTATCTTTTCAGAAAGTAAGTCACAAATTTACTCATGGTCCTTTCAGCTTCTCTCAAGAAGCATCCATGTTTAAGCTTTGGGCTTCAACTTAGCAAAAAGCTTTCTTTTCGTCCAGGAACACTAGCAGAAAATTTTCCACACTACTACAAAGGAAACTCAAGTTATGCGTTGAGATACAAGCCAAGCAGTATCTTGAATGGAAAAAAGGCAAAAATCAGGCAATATAGCATAGAGGAGAAAATGAACTGAACAGTTGCAATAAAATTTAAGCCTGGAACTTTCAAATGAAAAAAACTGATCTATTTATAAATATGACCAGCTCCTTCATAGAAAATGTGAAAGTTGCATTAACTAATAAAGATTGACAAAAGGCAACAAAGAAAACAAGTAAATCCTACAGCATCTGGCTATCTACTACCTTGAGAGCAAAGTATTTTCTCAACAACCTTCCAAGGCAAATATACACTGCTGTTTGTCCAGTAACTCCCAAACTTAAAAAGACAGCTGAGCAGGCAAGTTTTGTAAGAAGCTTAATTAAAAATGCATCTGTCGCTATTACTACTGATTACTACACTATTTCTTACTGATTGTCAGCTAATGGACAGTGGCCCTAGTGGAAACTGCTCACTCAAAAGCAAAAACGCAGTTCACAGCCTCTGCATCATAAACAACTCTGACACTTCACAAAAGGTTTATAGTAAGTCAGTATAGACTGTTCCATACGGAGCATTACCTCTGTAAATTGTACTTCAAGATTACTTACTGGAGCCATAGATTAAGATTTTGAATACTTCAGTCATGCAGTTCTAAACTTACCAGTTTGTTGGGGATACCAGGAAGCCTTACAACAATAAGGGCTGAAGCATCAAAACAAGTAGCTGAGTTGAACCAAATCTTCAAAGATAAAACAGTATTTCCCAGGTTAAACCCAAAATTTGCTCTCCCCCCTTACTGACAACTGTTTTTTTTCCCCCCAGACAAGCCTCAAGAGCCAATAAAGAAGAAAATCTGGAGGGTCTCTTCAAAGCGATGAGCATGGAAGGAATGCTATAGCATAAATAGCAAACTTCTCCTCCTCCTAAAGCTATCTTGTAGCTAGTCCAACCAATTTTTTGGGGTGGTAGTTTTAAACAAAATGTGTAAAGCAGATCAAGATTTTTAAGCAGTTATTTGTTCCCCAGCCTTCATTGACTTTGGAAAGCGTTTCTACTTGTATTAGAAACTAGGACTATAATGCAGCAGTACCAAATTCTGTAAAAGTTCTGTTTTACTGAATGTTTCTGTTGCAAGGAGCTCTAGTTTACTGCATAAATATCAAATTGCTGCTGATTATTTTCCATTTTATTGACCTCCATTCTGACGATGATCTTCAGACAACTAAGTTCAAAGCCTACTTTCAACCACATGTGAAGAGATGGAAGGAATTTAAGCTAGCATTCACAGTACTCTGTTGCTATACAGTTCATAGATTCCAAGATTAACAATCATTTCATCTGGCTTGCTGCCTATACCAAAACATCATGTTCTTTCCTCCCCCCCCCTTTTTTTTTTAATATATCAAGCCTGTATCAACTTATTTTATCTGCAAGCTTTACTTAAAAAGCTCCATGGGCTACAAATCCCACCACACTGTTTTCCATCTATTTTTTCCAACAGTTAATTTCACTTCCCCTCTTTATTTCAATCGCATTAATTTATCTTTCATTTCTAATCTACTAGATAACTTTTTTTTTTGCAGACTTACAAGCTACCTTTAAACAGCAATTTTTCTTCAAAAAGGTACTCAAGCCACCTCTAAAAGTGGTCGTGAAGTTGTATCTTCATTAACCAAACAGACTTAACTTCTCCCTCAAAATTGTCCCCATAAAACCATAATTTCTGGACTACTAAAACTGTAACTTTTTCTAATTTTTTTCCATTCCCCACACAACGATTTCTCTGATTTTGGACTTACTATACCAAAAATGGTCTCCAGAGTCACACCTATAGTCAAAACCAGCCTTTTCATGCTCCAGTTGAGTAATTCCTCAGTAATATAGACAACATTTCTTTACTACAGAAGTCTGACTCAATTATTATTCACAATGACTCTTTTTTTTTTTTCCCTCCAACTAGAATCCTGCTTCTGTCCTGGAAAGAATGACTTGTATTCTTTATTCTTGGATGTAGGACCTTGCACCTCATTGCCAGAACATGCCCTGTTTGACTGAATCAATCTTACAGGGGCTGACCCACCTACTGCTGTTGTTATTGACTTGAGCAGTAAATATTACTGCCTGCAAAAGCTACCAATAACTTTATTATATCCTTGATTAGAAAAAAAAAGCATTAAATCATATCCACATCCCTGATGTATTTTACACTGAAAATCTTCTAATACAACAATTCCCAACTTACATTTTTATTAACTAGTTTTTAAGTATCTATCAACTATAGCAACTGTCTTATGAAAGTTTAAGCATCTTATCTCAACCATTTATTACATCAGTTAAACCTGCAACATTTAAAATAGATTATCTAACAAAACATTTTATTCAAAATCATGACAACTGGCACTAATTATGCTAGTATCATTGTATTCTCTTTTGACTGAACTGCACATCAATATTTCCACAATTTTATCTGACCAATTAGTCTGCAGCTACCCAAGTGATCTTATTTGCCATTTGAAGTACTGGCACAAAATTCATTTTTTCCCCAGTTCTTTGTTCCCCAGGCTGTCTAGCTTGCCAGTCTAAACTTCCAGTTCAGTGAGTGGGAGACTAAAAGCTGAACTCCACATCTTGCTCTCCAAATTCCTAACGCTACACAGTTCAGTATAAGAAAATATCCACTACCATGCTCCAATGGCACCCATGGAAAAGAGTGTTTCAGAGCATGGAGCAACTTCAATCGGGTGTTTGTCAGGAAAAAAAAAAAATTGGCACACAAAAAAAGCCCAGTCCATTTGCTGATAGAAATGCTATATTTTACATCATCTTCAGCAAAGCAACAAATTATTTAGCCACACAAATGCAAGTCCACAGAAATCCAACTGAGAAATCAGGGCTGATTATGTAACTCAATATTGATTACGATAGGTCTTGTTTACTCAATCCAAGCCTGTGAGGGCTTCTCAAATGAATCTGAATTATGCAGAAATTTAAATTGTAGGTTAAATAATGTCCTTCCTCCCTTCATCTCAGTACTGCAGAAGACACAAAGTCCCAACTATATTCAAGTAGTTAAATAAAAAATTTTAAGTTACAAGACATTACAAAGCCACTACTTCACATATTAGCTTATGATTTTATTAAACTTCTCCTGAAATATCTGAAGTGTTTGTATGAAACATTATGCAGTCTTTTTTTTTTTTTTTTTTTTTATGACAGAACACCCAACAAGAGATATACTCGTTCCTTACATGAAGACGTGTGCTCCTCCGATCAGACTGACTTAATGCTCCCATGGTGGAAGGGCCAAGCTATGGAGATAGTGGCTGAGCGATGCAGAGAAACTGGTCATCCTCGTTATTATTACTTCTTTTTTTTTTTTTTTTTTAATTAAGAGCAAAGCCACTTAAGGTCAAACAATTCAACATATTTTATGTAAAATTAGATGAGTCAAGGTCAATTTTTTTCTAACTTGCAGTGTTTGTGCAAAGAACTGCTTAATGTGCTACTTTAACAGGCAGATTTTAAAATGGAAATCATCATTGGACTTAAATATATTAATGATAAGTTACCAGTATAGTAGAGTGTACCTTTCCCTACTTGTCTTCAGGACAAAACAGGTAGATTGTATTTTCATTACAATATTTTACACTAATCTACTTCTAATACATTTCAGTTTTTCTGATCCTTTGAAACTTCTTCCCTGCCTAAGTGTTTTTTTCTTCTCCTTAGTCTATGCATCTATATGCATTCCTGCTTCCTTTTCTATCCCTGCATAATAGCTCTTCTATTCTACTGTCTGAACTAATTATCACTTTTTTTCTCTTCCTGCCTGCTTGTTTTTATAATTACTAATTTGGTCTTCTGGTCCTTCTTTTTTCTTGCAACTGCAGTCTGCTACTCCTTAAGAGGCAGACAAGAGCTGCTTCCAGCTAAACAGTAATTTATTTTTTAAAACATCCTGTTAGTTTTAAATGTAAAAACTAACAAAGAGCTGTTTCTATACAGAGAACAAACTAGAGACAGTGTTTGGCTTTTCTGCTTTCTAAGAGTTCTGGATTGTAGCTTCCAAACAGATTAACCGGCAAATTATACCTCATTCCTCTCTAAAAACTACATATTACAGTTAAAAGAATAGAAGATATGTGGCTGTGAACAAATTTAGAGATTAAACATTTTTATAGACAAGATTAACATCAATGAGAAGGAACAGAACAGCAATACTGAATGCCATAGCTACATCAGAAAAAACAGAGACACTCAGAGATGTAAGAAGAACAAAAAGTTACATGCGTATATGCATAAACTTTTTATTTTAATACAGAATTAAAACGTGAAGTACTGTTTAGCTTAATATAGATTATACAGGAGTGAAAAAAATACAAGTCTTTTGGATACAAAAGAGGAAAAATAATTCCTAAAAATAACTTAAAAAAAATTGTTAGACAGCTGACTTCCAGGACACAGAGCTGTTTTGCCTGCAAAAACCAGGAAATTGTATTAATAGTAATCCTTACGTTGCAGCTTCAAAATACTTAAGTGAGAAACTCCATTACAAATGCAGACTTGAAGTGCTGAATATGCAAAAGGAAAACAACAGCCATGAAAAATTTACTTGTAGCTGGATGAAAGACTACTTTCCTCTAAGGCGTAAGAAAAGGAAATAGTTCACATTATGAACAAAGTACGTAAAATCCACCTGCCCATTAGACTTTTGGATATATTCTAAGAAAGCAATACCAATGTTAACTTGATTTTTAAAAGTCAATTTCTACATTTTATGATTATAAAAATGTCTGCATGATAATGTGCATAAATAACTTAAAAGCAGTAATAAACTGCTGGACACCTAGCTATCCCATAACATGAGGTATACAGCAAGGCAAGGTTCTGAAGAGACACTAAAAATGGAAAGCCACAGTTTAGGAAGAGAAGTACAATGTCTGTGCTTTCCCTTTTAAAGATGGCCTGAGACCAGCAAAAAAGGAACTGCGTTGGAAACTTTTCATGGAAAATCGGGTCTAGCAGGAAGGGCTATCTTGTTTGGCAGCCAGCAACTTAACAGGTGTGCCAGACACATTTACTTTCCAGGAAGAGAGAATATACCACAGAGAGAACAGGAGTAGAAAAATTCACATTGTGGTTCCTTTTGGAATGAGCAGCCTGAACTGCAACAGAACTCCAGCACTGTGTCAACAGAGCAGCCAAAAACCAAGCAGGGAAATAAACACAGTATCACATCTCCTGCATGTCTAAGCTACAAAAGGCTGTTTACATTTGGAAAGTAGGAATACTAACACCTATTTCACAGTGGATAAGCTAGGATGACCCAAGGAGTCACTGAAGCACTTCCCTGGAGAGTCAAACCAAGAGAGGGCAGGGAGCGAGACATCATTTTCAAAAGCAGACAGCTGTTGAATTAGCTCAGACATCTTGTGATATCCCACCTTGAGGACACCATTTGACATTAGAGACTACAGCTGTGCACAGTTCATCAATGCCACTGATTCTATCAGTGTCATTCAACAGAGGAGAGGAATATGCTGTGCCACAGAGGGGCCGCTACATTTCCTGGCTGTCCAGTTTATAAATCAGTTCCAAAATTCTTCAACTGATGGACAGGTGCCAACATGAACTAAAATTGTGTATTTATCTCAAACTATCAGGCTGTAAACTTAGGTTAAGGCAACTCAATTCTGTCACTTCCCAAGCTTAAGCTGTGGACATGGGTCCTGTTTCTCTCGGGGGACCCCTGCTCTCCTGGCCATGGCAGCTCACTCCTGCCTCGCTCTGCAGCGAGACCGCTCAGGTCATTACAGCACAACCTCCTCCAACACAGCACCTGGGAGCCAGAAAACAGCAAGAAAACAGCATTCTTCTTCACTGCTACCCATCACAGCCTCTTCACATCTTGCTTCATGTTTTGTTAACCAACAACCAAACTGGGTATACATCAGCTTGAATGTAACATCTTTACCTACAAGTTAGAAAGGAGGTAAGATACTCTATCCTAAGCAAACAGAATGGACTTCCCTACCACCACCACTTGAGAAATATATAAACACACATATAAATATATAAAAGCAGGTACCACCAACCATATATCCCTGCTTGTCATATCACATTAGCACAAAACTTGTACAGAAAATGATTATGCAATATTTAAAAGCATACATTAACTATATACTAGGAAATCCTGCTTTGAAAACTGGACCAGAATCCACCCATTTAGCTTCCAAATAGCCTCTCATGTCATTAATCTTTTAATCTGGAGGAAATCTCATGTGGATCAATAAGTAGCAAATGGAAACATACCATGCCCGCAAAACAAATTCAAAACTTGACGACTTTGTTATTACCACAACAAACATTCCCCATGATGAGGTCATCAAAACCCCAGGCTCTTATGAGTGCGCGCACACACACACACTTCACAAAATATCGAATATTTTATTCAATGCATCAAGCACCCTCATATAAAACTGCAGGGGTAAAACTAACAAACCACTATACACTATAGCACAACTTACAAAGAACAGAAAATACCTATTCAAAAATAACAAAATATTTCATAGGAAAAAAACTGCATCTCTGGTGTTTCCATTCTATTCTTTAAGGGAGATCTACAAAAGCCCCTTTAAAAGGTAAACTAAAAATGAACCCCTTTAAGACATTGGTTTTATTGCTCCCCTGTGTCAAGAGGTACCTAATCACACCACGTTTCCTGTTCAATAAATTATCCCTCTTTTTCTTTCCTCAGAACATTGTATTTGAGCATTTCTTCCCTTGCTGTTGACACCTTTTCTTCTTCACAGGTATCAGTTGCTTTTTATTTCAAATGGTTCCATTAATAATGCAGGTTAAAACTGGAGCAGCTGTTTCCCACTTCCGTTTAGTTTTGAAGAACATTACCTTCTATCTCAGACCTGAAAAAAGGGTTGTGTGCTCAAAAGTCTATTTTGCCAAAAATTAGCTGATCTAACAAAATACTTTGTATCTCACCACTAAGCTTGCCTCACTGATACACGTTCAGGTCGTAACATCCACAGCACTACCACCAGAAATTTGGAGGCACAGCCCAACCTCTATTCCAGCCCTTACTGTTGAACACTGAAGACTTCCATTCTAATTTATGTCTTAACTACTGAAGTACTCAATACATCATGGGAGCAAGAGTAAACAGGCATGTCTATGTGAGCAGAATTACTGAGAGGTTTCACTTTCCCATTGTGAACTATATAAAAAAAAAAAAGTGAGATTTCATGAGAAGGAAAAAAATTGTGATGTAGTCAAGGATAAACACACAAACCACTTTGTCTATATACCACTGAAGTGAGTTTATCCACTCTGATTTACCACACAACCAGTAAAACCAGATGCTGCAAAAAACAAACCATCATCCAGTAGCAGATTGGTACAAGCAATATGGGCAATAAGCAGACTGACACAACATTCAGGTAAACAGCATTAAAGTACAAGCTACTATAAAGAAGACTGATGAGATAATTCAATATACAATTCAGAGCCAGTATAAAGATGGGGCAGTAGAGCTATTTTAAGTCAAGATTTTAACGCTGAATCTTCTGACTGAGAACTAATTTACTTTCAGACAAGGTCTGCTCATTTGAATTCCTTGTGAAACCAGATTTTTTTAATCAAAAATTTTTTAGGGATAACAAAAAGGCAACATCTATTTGAGGTTTTTATTTTGTATTAAACTGATTTTTTTTTAATTAACTTCTGATAAATTAAAACATTAACCAGGGGTTTTTTTGCATATGCTCTTTACAGAGACCTTTAAAATACTAGAGTTTTGTTTGCATTTGATCCAGAGAACTTAATTTTGAAACAGTAGTTCACCATGTACTTCTACTTTGAGCTTAATTCTCATATAAACAGATATCAGATAATTTTCAAACAGTGCTGGCCAAGAAAACAACAGTTCACAAATCAAATAAATATGCTTTCAACCATTATTGGATTAAAATAGTTATCACTTTAACAAGCAGACAGACAGCACTATACATGCCTTGTACATACAAAGGACATAATTAGGTCCATTTCCCTAAACAGAGAGGAATCGTACTGTCACGAAGCCTGAACGCAAGCATTTTTTGAGTCTTCTGGAAGCTGCTGAACAGAAGTATAAGCAAGTTTTAATCCTAGTTATGTCACTTGCAAAAGGAGCCAGGAGAACTTTAAACATAAATGAGTTAAGTGATTTGATGCATCCCAGTAAAAATATATTACTTTTTGTACAATGCTTAGAGATGCTGTTGCTCATTCTAAGAGAGAATGGCCTCGAGAAAATCCTGTCTTTACAGGAGGATTGGAAAAACACCAAGTATAAAGCATTGGGGCTACACATCAATGAAGCAGGAGAATACTGAAATCACTACATGATCAGTATCCAGGCTAGGTCTCAGGTGAAGTAAGGGTTCTGTAGAAAAACAGCACAATACTGTATGATGAAAGTTATCCTGCAGAAAATCTGCAAGAAAAATATCTGGCTTGGAAAATACTGCTGCAAGATTTTTATTTTTGAAAAATTGTGTAAAGCATAATTTGTTCTTCAGCTGGAAAAGATTATTATTACATGGTTTGCTTTCAATTTACAAGGCGAACATTTTTGCATACAACTAAGCAATCCATTGCTAAAACTATTCAAAACTTAAAAAATTATAAATATTTCCAGAATGTTATTAAAAATGCATCCATAGAAGGAGGCTGAATGAGCAAGCAGCCCTGACACTTTACAATTCTTGCATATTTGGTTTTGTAATTATTTTTGCAATCTAAAGGATCCATTTTCTAAAAACGTGTAGAAACAAGAAAGAGATCTCACCTACTGCTAACTTCTTCAGAGAAGGGTTAACTGTGAAGTTCCTACTGTGGCCTGTTTGGCATAGTATCTAACCAGCAGAGTATGTACTGCTTTTTTCCTCTCCATTAATTAAAGGAGTGAACTTAAAACAGTGTCCTCAAGAAAAGGAGGGAGTAGTACAGATGATACAAAGGTAAATGGCTTTTGAAGAGAAGGAGACAGTAATTACCTTGAAGGTAAAATGATAAGGGGTAAGTATGGAAGAGACAACAGGAGCAAGGTAAAGGTTCTGCAAAGGGATTATTATTGTGGAATGTCTAGGTGCCCTAAATAACAAATTCAGAAGAGAACAAGCTCCACCAGCTTTGCTGCTCATTCTGTGGCTATGAACCTGCATCCACTGCTCTGTAGGACACAGTCATTACATTTCAAGTTATTGGCCTCCATTTCTTACACATACACACAGAACTTCGCACAGGCTATATCCCAATTCGTCCAATTGCACTACCAAGAAATCCAGCTTACACTGCACTCGCTATTTAGTGAAAATGTTACTGAGCTGAAATGAGACATAGGTAAAATAACTACTAGTTTGTATATAACTTAAATAGAGTCATAGTTCTGTACTCACCCAAAAGCCAAGATGATTCCAAACTTCATAGAACAGTAAAACACTGTCATGTAAAACTTAATTTCAGTAAAAGAAAAAATTGAGGACAAGAAGGATTTAGAAGGTTAACAATGAGAAGAAACACAATAAGGCTCTTCAAAAAGATAAGAGATAGTAATACACCAACGAAAGAAATAAGCCTCTTAGGATAGAACAAACCTGCTTTTTGAGTTGAAAAAAAGATAAACAATTAGAGAGAACAGTGACTGAAGTACTATGTAGTATTTTCATAAATATTAAGTAAAGTTTATTACTGAGGCACTTCAATCATCTTCTGGACAAAAATCCAGAAATCTGGTGGGGCAGGGTTGTATTTAGCAAACGCTAAAGAGGAGAAAGCATGGCCAAAAGAGGAATTTAAAATTCAAATTTCACAAATTTTATTGTGCTTAACATCATGATTCATTCAACTACATAAAAATAATCAATGTGGAAAGTATCTACTCAGGCAATTCATGTCATTAATACCTTTTTGCATGAGTTAAAACAAATCCTTTAAAATTATCAGAACAACAAACACTGCAACTGAATTTAGATATTTTGACTCCAATAACTAGAAGATAGTGATGAGAATTTCCTTTCATCTATCTGCACATTGCCCTAGCACCAACATACTGCAACATAAGCTTGCTAAAACAGACAAACCAATCAGCCTGATTAGTCAGACTTACCCCAATGCTCTTTTTAAGCAGGTGAGTCTTAAGTGGGCATTCACTTCCAGAAAGAGGATGTAGAACTTGCCAATTAAAGCCAAAATTAACACTGAGACTTAAAAATATTTTTTACGGAATGCCAGTTTTGTAAACTAACTCAATGTTAGTTTCTTAAAACAACACCACAATTCAGTCCAGATCAGCTTCTTCACAGCCTATATGTTACTGCAGAAATGCCTATATCTTCACACAATGCTCTAGACTCAATAATTTAGAAAGTTCTTTAAAAATAAATCTAAAATATTTGCAGTTTTAACTCTCTGTATCATTCATATGCAGACTAATTCTAAGGTTAAATCATTAAGACTTTTTTGCAATTTTTCAAATGTCAACCATTACATCAATGCTTTTTAGGGTAATAAATTAGGCAATAATTTCTCATTTTTTGAATTTTCCTAACACTCATGTTTATCACTAAGAGCATTAACAAGTGATACAAATTAAAAACAAGTACTTTCAGCTAGCTGGCGGGGGGGAAAGAGAGAGAAGGAGGGAGGGCATGGGGCAGAGAGTATCAACTTCCCTGTCATCCAAATATCACTTCCTTGTATTTATTTGCCAGCTACATAAGTGTCAAGGACAATTCTGGGGCTACTATTTTTATCCGATGTAAAAACCACGAAGTGTTTAACCAGTAGTGTGCACAAATCCCACTCAGAAAAGTCAATTTTGTGTGTTTCTCATTTAAAGATATATATTTAAGCTGTATCTCAGTGGATAAGTAGACAGAAATTAATCGTTTGGTACAGGTTGTATCATACCACCTATTTTTCTGACAGTTAGGACAAACCTAGTATGAAAATAACTACACAGAATCCTACTACTATCAGCAATGGAACTGCCTTCACAGTTTAAACAGGTATAGAGTAAGGTGTATCCCTTATAACCCTAACTTTCCTCCTTGATCTTTATTAAAGGTACGGATTCTTAAGATTATTAAACTCAACTCAGCAATTCCTTAAACAAAATATCTTTCGAGGCACTTTCTAAACAGTGATTTGGAGTAAATAATGAACTCAAAATAAAGTCTATAGCACAGGAATAAAACAAACTCATCCTGGTGTTAACTCTACCATATTATATGACTACACACAGTACAATAAAGCATTTTAGAGTATTTCCCACAGCAAATGCAATTAAAATAGCCAGTAAACCTACAGAATTTGCTACCAAAATAATAAATACCGGATCTTAAGATAAACATGAATTCTTTAAACACAGGCACAGAGATGCACACAGAATCTCCTCATCGATCATAGCTCTCCCAAGTTGTTTCAACTATTCCCACAGTTGCCAATGTATTTACACTGTAATACACTGAACGCAACTGGAATATAAGGTATTTCCTAGTGCTATTATTAGCTCCCATCAGATAGATTTAAGATGAACAGGCACATACCTTACCCTTGTTGCTCCTGGTATTCAAAGGTACAACTGTACTATGAAGTCTGTCAACAAATATTTGCAGTTCTAAATAACCTGAAAGAGTAGGATACCCATATACAGGTATTCTAATCAGCTCTTCAATTTTATTGGACTGAATCATTTGTCTTCTATTGTTTATGAAAGACAGGCTGAAAACATTAACAGAATTAATCTCTGTGGACTCAGTTCTGAGCACTCATGTCCCATTAAACGGGAGCACACACTGCTCAACACCTCAGAAGATCGGAGATCACAGGGGACTGGTTAGGTAAACAGCTAACAGAATTGGAAGGCCAGGCTGTTAACTCATTTACCATATGCTTTGTTTTTGCCAACTCAATAGACCAGTGGACTTTCCTGTAAAGAGTTCTATTCTAAGGTGAGGAAATTTCCATTTCAGTATCTCCTGTGAATATTTTACTGTTCAAAGAAAGTATATAGAAGCCACATCTTTTTTCCTTAGTTAATATCTTCTAAACCAGAGTGAGTATTTTTTAAATGTGATTTTAAAACCAGATCCATATACTTAATAGGAGTTAACATGGAAGTAAATTAGGGCCTTCCAACCTTCTACTTCAGGTAACACCTTGCAAAAAAAAAAAAAAAAAAGAGAGACATCCTATATTCACAACAAAATTCACCACACTCACTGTTTCTAAAGCAAGATTTGTAGTAACATTTAACATAACTGAATAAAGAATTTAAATTAAAAACAGATGTCAGTACTGGCATGTTCAAAACCATGGAATTTTTCAAAGTTTTGTGATTCAGATAATTAACATTAAAATGTAACATGATTCTGCTGTGTGAATTTATCTCAGAGTTTTTAAGATATGAGCCTAGAAAATACACAGCAAAATCCTCTTATACTTCATTATGACAGACTTCAGGATCATAACCTGTACTACAAGAAAAACACTAAAATTATTCATAAAACAATTGTATCTAATAGAAAAATACTTTCTTTGCAAGATCAAATAATAAATATTCATAGTGTTCTCCTTCCAGATTAACAAGATATTTTTCCTTCCCAAAAATCTAGAATTAAGGGAAATTATCAGTGATGTAATTTAACTATAAGCATATGCAAAGTTGCACCTTTAAAAAAGGAAATAAAACTGTAACAGCCTATTTAGACACTGAAGTTGAATATACAAAAGCTGAGTACAAACTACAGGGCACCAAAAAAAATGCATTTCTAAACTGTCATAGCTACATTACCCATTTTCTTTCCAAAAACCCAAACTCAAAACAGCTCAGTTTCATATTGTTTTCATAATCCAGAACAGTAGCTGCACCAGTATTAAAAAGGCAACAGGCTCTACAAACATATTCCGCATTACAGTAAGAGTTTAATACTGAAATCACACAATTCTATGGCATAATCAGTGCAAATATTTCTGAAGTAATCACATGATAAATAGTACTCACTTTCAGGGCAGAAGAATGACAGGGTCACATCTGGCAATAAGAACACCAGACTGCATCCATTTCTTTTTTAAGATCGAGAGCTAATCAAACAGCCAGTCTACAAATTAAAACGTACTTCAACAGCAGTGTACTTTCTGCTGTTATTTCACTTCTGTCTAAACTAATAGAAAGACAAAGATATTTGTTCTGGACTACACTGGAGGGCAGAAAGATATAAATCAAATCCATCAAGCATCAAATCTAAATACTGTATCTGTGACTGAGAGAGAAATGTCTTTGCCATTTCTTCCCCCTCCCCCCCAACCTTACTCCGGATCAGTTTCCAAACATATTCTAACCTAGTTTTTGAGCGTTCCATCCACCTACTACTTCCCTTGTAATTCCCCCTTTAAGCCTCTTTTGCACAATTTACCCTAGTGACATGATTGAACTGTTTACTCAAACTGAGAAACTCCTCTCTGCCCTAATCAAGGAATACTTTAGGAAATCAAAGTAACAGCAACATTTTAAGCACTACTTTAATTCTATACTCCATGCAAAGCAGCTTGTTCCATTACCAACAACCACAGAAAAAATGCTACTGAAGTAAACAGTAGCTCTCTTCCCTAATGATTTTTCAGTATTACTGAATTAGGCAAAGATGGCAAAATAAAGGGCAAAACAGTAAGACAGTGCTCAACAATATATTGGAGCTACAGTTCAGAATTTAATTGCAAGTCTACACAATACCTCACTACAAATCCTAATATTTCCCTTTAAAACACAGGTTCTACTTAGTTCTAGTCAAAGAATCACATAAAACTCTCACTCTGCATATCCATCTATAAGTAAAAGAAAGCGGCACAGTCTTTTTTTCACCTAAAGATGTGGAATCATCTCCTGTCTTTTATATCATTGCCACATCACACGTTCTTTATGTCCTATATGGAAAACCTAACTATTTGTGGAAGCAAAGTAATTTCACTCTTCAACATAAAGTACTACTCATGTCTTTAATATATACTAATTTCACTAAACCCTCAGTGAATTAAAACAGCAAAATATTAAACAGTGACTGAAAAATCTCAGTAAATAAGCCACATTCCAGGTACTGGCATGAAACAGTAAGTTCTGAGAAATAGCCTCAAATATTGAATAAAACAAGAAATAATGACAAAACCACAAAAGTGTTTCTTTTATACTGAATACAACTTTTAGAGTTTTCTTAACATGCTGACTATAAAACTGAAACCATCTAACTATGTAAGGTAATTTTTAAATAATTTAACTAACACTCTCTAACTGCTGTGATTCTCCATTGTCACTGTAAGTAACTTTATTTGTTCTATTTGTATTTTAAAGTCATGAGTTGCCATATATTAATATCTAACATAATCATACTTTTAACTAAGCTTACAAAGCATTTTGATCAATACAAAAGTTTTTTCCTCATGAGTATGACACACCTCTTGCACCAAGGATTCCAAACCCAACAGCACAAACAAAAATCTGCTTTCTACCAGGCTGCAAAAGTTTCCCTTAATTCAACAAACAACAAAACTAGAAAGATTACACAACAGACTTATCACTACATCTGCACAGTCATCTCTGATTTCTGAATCTGCATATGAGTAGAAATTAATACTAAGCAGGAGATAGAAACTCATGATGTTAAAGCAATTAAATGAATTTCTTAAACAGCAGTCAAAATCTGACTTTTTTGCAGTCAGTCGTGAAATTCAGTGGGAAGAGATGCATATTCATAGCTTAAATATATAAAGAAAAATCCATTCTCAGCTTTCCGTACAAATCTGTGAATAACTCCAACTTCCTTAAACCGAATTAAAACTAACAAAAACTTCTTTCTATGAAAAGTGGAACTAAGGAACTAAAATGGCATCAAAGGCTAAAATGGCACACAGCATTTTTGAGGTTTATTGATAACCAAATCATAAGCACAAGAAGATAGCTTTGAGGTTGACAAGAAATGTGAAAAAAATCTATTAATTATGTCTAGAAATTAACAAGGGTCTTTAGATTCAAGTGTAGAAAAGAAGAAAAATACCAAAGCTTGGTAGCTACAGAAGGAACTAGGAACTAACTATAGGAAATTCTAAAGAAATAAAAGATCATGAATAAAAATAACATAAAAAGTCTAAACAACTAAAAATGGAGCAAGTTTAAAAAATTATATACTTGGAGAGATATAAGCTTTTTCTGCTATGTACTTTTGGAGAAGGACTGGAGAATTTGCATACTTAACCAAAAACCCCTTATGAGCAGGTGACATTTATCATTTGACACTCTATGATTGCTTTAGGACAGATGAATCCTGCAAGTGTTCTGTTCTTCCTTTGCATTTCTTTATCATGAACAAATGCATAGAACTAAGGTTTAAAAATATGCATCACTCATGCCTTAATATTTAATGAACAGAATATATAACCAAAACTGAAGATAACAAATTCTGCAATAGACACATGGTGAAATTAACTACTGAAAAGTCACATATAAATCTACTGAAAATTATTAACAAGTTTGAAGCTGTATTGTATTGAACAAGAGGATGCAACAATTTAATAAAGGACTAGGAAGAAACAACACTATGAAAAGCTATGCTGTTCTCCTAATGGAATAACTGGTACCAGTCAAGAAAGTATTACAGACAACATCCAAACAACTGTCAGATTTACTTGGAGATATAGGAACATGATCCTCTTCCCACAAATGAACAAAAGTCAGCAAAAAATGAACCCTCTTTTCCAATGACCTAATGAAGAAAAACAGTCATGAAAGCCACAGGCTTCAGGTTTGACTTACGGTCTGATTATGTTTGCATGATAAAAGTTTGAAATGCTAAGTACACAGTACTACAAATAGTCTATCAGAACTGTAAGAAACACTTTTATTTAAGGTCTTTGTTAGAAATTCACTGTTCTCAGTTTCCCAGCATTCAATGAAGATAAACTAATAGCAGTACTCCCAACTGGTCTGTATATAGTTTAGAGAAAGAACAGCTCTCCTTTCAGAGTTAAAACTAAAGACCGAAACTTGTGTTTGAAACACTGATAACTCATTATATCCCATACTAAAAAAAAGCATGTGCTAGCCATTCAGCACTATGACCTTCAGATGATTACAGAGTTTCTCAAAAATTGTAACAGAACACATTTCATACAACGGCAAGATGGATTCGTTACACAGCCCACAATTACAGCCTTGCAGTATAAACCAAACAGAACATGGAAAATGTTTTATCTAAGAATCACTACACACAGATACCACTGACATCTCATCTCTAAGAAGCTATGTTAAACATCTGAGAAAATATCTTCAGTTCAACTACTGAAATTTCAGTGAAACTAAATGGTAGCCTCTCAAACCCAAAGTAATTCAAAGTAGTCACTGGGTGTTAGGCTGTCAAAACAGAACAGCTAGTATACACAGGCTTTCATTGTTTTTGTTTGGAGCTATTAAAATTTTAACATACAGAGCCAATTCCTTGTTTCCTGGACTCCAATTACCATCCACAGATTGATTGGTGTAATTTCTGGTAAAAACTTCTTAGTTATGAGGGACTATTCATATCTTACTACTTCCCTTTCAGGAACGCAGAAGATAAAACAGGAACTCAGGGAATCATACCTGTATCTATCAAGTTCTAGGCTAATGCCATAAAGAACTGCAACATCTTTCCTGGAAGAGACAGACGATCATTAAACTTCTCAGTACCAATGCCAAAGTAAAAATGACTTTTAAAAAGACATTTTGGAAAGAAGATACTCTTGTTATTAGAGAGATCACCAGAGTCAGGCACAGACTACTTTAATATTACAGGGGTATCAAAACCTGGGAGTTAAATAAATAAAGTCTAGGTTATACGAGTGCAGTACATGAGCAGGAATGAGAACCAGGCTTAGAAAACAAAAAGCCTCAAAGGTGGTTTTATATATATATATAAAAAAAAAGGCAATCAAGCAAAATCAAAACAACTCACAACCTTTATTCTTTAGTCTCAATCAGATCATCATACCTCTTGATACAGGAATAAATATTTGAATATCACATCACAAAGAATTAGGATACTTCACAGAATTACTTGGCTTGCCTCGCACTGTGACACAGAATTGTATACTCAACATTCCCTTCACACTATTTGTGAAGTACAAAAATCCCAGGCATTCAGATTTTCCTGATAAGTTACTACTTCTCTTCAAAAAAATCATTTTTCCTCTTTCAAACATGCTCTGCTCTTTAGATACATGACCTAAGCAGGAATTCGAGGCTGCTGCTTTTTTTCCAGTTTTATTTTAACATGCTGAAGAACCTGTTAACAGGAAGTTCTCCATTTTCTTCCTCTCCTCCAAGCAAATTTGTGACATCTTCTGGACCATACTGCATGGATCTCAGAAGCATCACCATATACTGTTTAACAAATTCCCCCAGATAGTAAGAAAACATAGTTATTAAGATAAATTACACTTTTTTATTAATAAGGTTAATTCTGAATCCTTTGAAAGTATAATTTTCACCAGTCATATATCTAATTTCCAACCTATAACCATGATCTACTAAATCTCAGCTTCCAGCAGTCAAAGCTAAGAAGCCTGAAATAGGATTTTCTGACCCATAATAATTAACTAAAATAACAAATCATCGGTAATTTTTGCAGATTAAGATAACAAAATACAGCAACTACAATCTAAAGGTGGAGCCAAGAAGCTTAGATGCAAAGTTATAACTCAGGATTCTATCACAGAAGCACATTTTGGGGGATAGGCGGGGGGAGAAATAAAAATGGTTTTAGACCTTTCCATAAGATTACCTAGAAGAATGCATTATTACTGCAATATTACCAGAGTATCTTCAGATTTCATTAACTTTCCATTTACCTCCTCTCTTCGAAAACTGGCTCTGGTAAGTTCCTCATGTACAACACTTAACCTCAAGCACGTTAATGAGTTCCAATGATTCTGCAAGACTTTTGTTCATAGTTGGTATAATTAAATACGTAGTCGGTATAATTAAATACACAGTCAAGTATTTACATCATTAGGACATAAATAAGAAATAGGCCTAAGAGGGGAAGGGAACTCCTAGAAGTACTTGACTCTTCATAACTAAATCTTTTTTTTAAATCAGTCCTCATTAATTGGCCTTCATAGTTTTCAGTTTAATAATCACTAATATGATTTAATTTTTAGTGAAAAACTAAGGGAAACAGTGCTTCATTAAAATCCAGATAATATGCATCATCCTTCTTTCAGCCACTGCATTTTATTTTTTTGTATCTTTTATAAATTGGGGTCCTAATCTTTAAATTTTATTTCACTTGAGCATTTGATCTCTTCCCTGAATCTCAAATTCATGTTCTAACCTAAGACTTGTTAACAATTTCTGCACAGCTTCTTGAAAATAAGGCTCTTTCTAACCATTCCAATAGATGCAATCTTTGTCCATTCTCCACCCATCTGATTTTTCAATTACTGCAACATCCTCTTCTCTGGTATCGACAAATACAATTTCACCCACATATGCTTCTTGAGTGTTACCCTTACTCATCTCCGTATCCTTTTCTATCACATCAAACATTAGCTTCTTGACCTCACTTTCAAGGGCCTTCCTGGCTGATTCCAGCTCTTTTACCTCATTATACCAAAGCATCAACACTTGCTTTTCATGAGATTCCAAAACTCCCTTGAACATTTCAAGAAGTACTTTCTGTGTTCTCTTACGCTGCTTATGAGCTAATTTCCTGCGAACCTACAGAAGGTCCCCCCTCATTGCTATCCTTTGCTTGCAAGGCTTATCAAAAGAATCAGTTAAAATGATGAATTGACATCATTAAACATTGTGCTGATTAATATTTGCTTTTGCACAACTCTAGTGCCAGTTACTGACTCATCTTCTGCCGGGGCTGAACGTTAACTGAATTAGGGATGGTCATTTTACTCTGTACAAGCATGGTACCATGGGATCCTACTACGTGATTAATGGTTCTAGGTACTAAATAAATGCAAACAACAATAAAACGCAATCCAAATAACAGTTACAGACATCAAACATCTTAAATACTCCTAAAATTGTGACCTACTTCATATAAACAGGAAAAAAAATTGCAGACCAACTAGAAGTCATAGCAGATAGCTGAAACAGGAACAATCTATCCATTTATTATAGCAATAAATGAATGTTGGACATAAACATTAAAGCCTCCTCTGCCAGACTATTTCTTTACTGCAGAGAAATTGAACTGTATCATACCACAGATACTATCTTGGTTTCATGCGTATCCATTATTTTCCTACTCACTGCCACACAAAATCCCTACGCCTCCTATAGCAAATGCTTATTTGAAAACACTATTAAAGTAACAACACATTTTAGCTTCTTTGAAAGCAATCGAGCAGTTGAAAAACAGGTAGTATACCCCACACTCAAAGAAAACTTCAATTAATCTGTCAATCAGAGTTTACAAAGTGAGGTTTTCACATTCACGTAAGTCGGGCACCCATTATGAGAAAGAAACCTGCACTCAAGTGCTCACTTCTGAAGGATTTATAAAGCCGATAAAGATCCATAAAGAACACCCATCTTCATCGTCTTCACTCAAAGCTGGTTTCCCCAAATATGCCAAAAGCAAGACTGCCTCTGGACTCTCCAAGGCAACTGCTGTCATATTTCAGAAGTTCTTCAGTACATATCTAATATTCTAGACTCAAATCATGAAGTGGATGTCATTTCATTGCACAATGCTGAAAAAATATTGTTTACTTAATACAGAACTACAAAAAAAAAAGCACATTGAAGTATTTTTTGTGTACCAGTCTATGACAAGTGATTTGCACAGTACCTGCCTCCTAAACAAATACTTGATAAGCATAAGCATTATGTGAACAAATGCTATGATAAAATAGTTAAATTGTTTAGTAACTTTACCCATTCAAGTGATATTTGACGAAACATTGTAAACAATTTTCTTTCAAAATAGCTTCAAAGCTACTATTTAAATATATTTATATGACGAAACTTTTCTGTACAAAAGTCATCCAGATAGCAAAAAGGGTGCTATACTTTACAATGAGGAGTTTTAAATGGTTCTTTCCAGCAGACAATCTGATCAATGAGAATTAGGCAGAAGTCGTTAGAATTTGCTGCTTTTGGGGTTAGTGTATAATGTTTTAAAACACTATATTGCTTTGCACTTGCACATTAAAGAATCTTAAGGTATTCTACAAAGGAAGGTATCATTACAATATTAATTTGATGCAAATAAACTTTATTCCAATTTGATAAGCCAATTAACAGAGACAAAAAGTAAGTTTACTTAACCAAGACAACACAAGAGGTCCACAGCAAAAAACAAGAAAAATTCAGGCCTCACAATACTAGCTTTTTATCCCACTACAAGACTACACTTCTCTGAAAGATGCAAAAAGGAACAGAACCATGCATAAATGCACAAACTACAATGCCAGCAGGCAGTTTCAGCAGTCAAATGCCCTTCTTTAAGTCACAAAGCAGAGTTCTAACTACAGAAAAAACAAAAGGAAAAGGAATTAATGAATCTCACGTATAAGTTTCAAATTTCAATACTATTAAGATATAAATAGAAAAATAAGCACACTTGAAATTAAGCCCTTCCTTGTTCTTGTCACTCAGCATGAAGTGCAATACTGTTACCACTCTCCTCTTAGAACAGAACTTGTAGTAAGAAAAAAAAAAAAAAAATTAAGAATTTTATTGCAGATAATTCCATAAACATAAAGTCAGTGTAGAGAGGTCAGCATTTTAATGAAAACCTTCTGGGTTTCATTATTATATTACTCTTTTTTTTTTTTTCCTCTTCCCATCCAGCTGAAACACTGTCATGTATCAGAGGCGGAATTTATAAACTTTCTGCCAAGAGAACGCTGGGACTGGGGTACGTAAACTCACTAGGGGCAAAATGAAGCAAGCTGATTGGAATTTCAGCTTTCACTGAACAATTTGTTCATCAACACAAGGAAAAAGCTGAACATATCTGGACTTTGGGGGATTCTTTTTCTACCAACAAAAAATTTAAGTTACTGAAAAAGTATGTGCGTGCGCTTTTAACAATAAAAATTGAATCAGTAATGTGTTAAAGAACTTCCTCTCCATAAAAAGTAACTGCTTTACTCAATTGCTGCCTTCACCAAACATGCTAAAAGGCTGTTCTGCAAATATAAGGAATGAGGGATTTAACTACCGTATTAACAGAAATTCTCACCTAAATTAACCCAGTATAAGAATTAATTTAAATACACAAATGAACCTTTAGACATTTTCCCATAGCACTACTTCTTTTTTCACTGTATCTGTAGCATCAATGACAACTCTACATAAACAGTAATACACGAACCTCCTGTTTTCAAGCATTTATATGGAAACTGCCAAAAGCCCATATCATACATATGTGGACACTCTTCACCAAGAACTGAAACCTAAACACATTGATCATAGACTTTGCTTTACCCACCATTCCACAGTTCTGATGGTAAAATTTGCAATTTCAAAGGATCATGTTCCAGACATTATTTTGACGGGTATGCGCTTTAAAGAAGTTCTCTGCTTGGTTGGGATTGTGTAATCTCAAGCAACCTCCTGCTATTCTTACTCAGAAAAAAAATCAAACTGCAAACTGTAGCATGCAGACTTTTGATATAGCCAACTCTCAGATTTTTTATTGTGAATAATATTCTAGGTAAATAAATAAATAACCAGAAAGGAAGATAGAGCCACTTTTCCAGCGTTCAGCAAGATTAGAAAAATCCTATGTATGTTTATGCAAACTTCCTTGAAAAGTATTTACATTTCCAAATACATATGCAAATGAGGTCATAAATAAAAAAAAGAGATGCCATTTTAATAGCCATCAAGTGATAGTTTTCAAAACTGAAAAAATACTTCCTAAACAGATACTCAAAGGAACAAACCTGTATGCATCCTCAAATTAAATTACGTTCAATATTAAAAACAAACTGATAAAAAAAGTCTCAAGACAATGACTCACTCCTTCCTGGAAAAAATAGTAAAAAGGTCAGATGTTTATGAACTAGACAATTGCTGGAAAAATACAGATAAATATTATTTCTAACTAAGACTTGATATAATTGTTTTCATTCCTGAGCCAGAAGTAACTACACATACAATAATCAACTACTCGACCTTACATAACTTTCTATTTGGAAATCTCAGAGGTCTTCACAAGAATGAGATAAGCGGCACAATACTTGGGTGAAACAGACTGTAAGCTAACAGAGGTTAAGCATCTCATCCAACACCTTACCCAAGACAGAGGATATATCAGAGGCCATTTCATGCATCTGGAACTCTATGCAATTTCATACTTTAGCCACAAGACATATTCCTTGCACACACTTGCAGACTACAACAGGGTCACTGAATGAAAAAAGAATCCATACAGAGTACTGCTTGTACTCTTTAAATTAATAGGGATTGCCACTAAAGGCAAAGGAGAAATCCGCAAAAAAACCCATCAAGGTTTCATCTCATAAGCATCTACATATTAAATAAAATATTGCCTTTAACACAGTATATGTTAGCATACTGAAAAATGAGTTTACAAAACATTACGATTCAAAACCACAGAAGAATTTCTGCATGTGATATGAGCCACAGAATTATTTCAATGTTTTTTAAAATGTTCAAAAAAAAAGTTAACAATTCAGTGACTACATAACCACATCACCTTGCATTAATTGTACAGAAAGTTTCAGTATCAAATTGCTTTGAAACCCTTTAGAAAAAATGATTTTTGATCTAAATATAATTTACTGAACATAAAAATAAGAAACAACATTACAACAGAAACATGCTACATAATTGTTAGCTTTTAAAGTCAGTGATTTTTTTTTTCATATTTACATTCCATGGATATTTTCCATATAACTAAACATGATGATTTTTAATAATAGACAACATCACTACACACAATTTATCCTCTTCTATGCAAAGAGAATACACCATTTTAAGACAAGGAGCAAACCTAATGCGCCAGACAGGCAACAGTACCATGTGAAAAATTTCAAGAGCTTTTGAAAAACTACTAATACAATTGAAGATGATTTAGTCTTTTTGTAAATAGAAGTTGGTTTTAGGCATGGAATGAATTTTGTCTAAGGGAAGACTAAAAAGAGCACATCACAATGCATACTTTGATCTTTCTTTGGTCAACTGTAACTTATTTCTACAATAGTATTATACAGTGCCAGTGGTTTCTTAATTATAAAAAAGGGTGTGCTTCTGGCCCCAAGGAGCTCAAGACAATAGTATCATTAAATCTTCTATGCCTTTTTTTTTTTTTAAGCGTAAAATCTTAGCACAAAAGCCTTCAGCATAACTTTTGCTTTAAATATTTATCAAGAGGTGAGAAACAGATGGCTAGACTGGTTTTACAGACTGAAAATATTGTGACATGGTAGTTCAACCTCTTTTTCCACCAACTAAGAGGTTTACAGAGATTCCAAAAAAGAAAACATGCCTCAAAAAAGTTGAAAATCATCCCTTCAAACAGTGTCTTTCTTCTGGTAATGCTTCAAGTGATTTTTTTTAAGAGACAGCACTAACCGCTAACATTTAAGGAAGTTACTTTAATAACAAAAGTGCCAATCATGATGAGTTTCACTTGCCTCCATTCATTAAGCTAAGAATTTCACTACCATCCTTCAGTCTCCAAAGCTTGGTGAGCCTTTAATGTCAAAGCAATGTTAAGTTAATGCTATTTGTATGCTTTATATCCATTGCAAAAAGAACTCCAAAAGTACAGAGACATGTATGCTAAAGAGAGTCTCATGCTGATTCATGATTCTTTAACAAATCAGAACCCAACATTTTTATTTCCAAATATTTCAGGTTGCTACAAGTCAATTTTACTACCACTTATCTATTCTTGCCTTGGATGTCGCAGTACAGCTTGAGAGAGATCAGACCGGGCCATCTTATTAAGCAAGTATGCAAGTCTGTTGAGGACTGCATTGTGAAAATCCTCTTACCACTCGTGAACATAAGCATACTGCATATGAAAAAAAGCATGTTAAAAAGTTGAATCTCCAAAAAACTCATTTCAATAAACAGCAGCAATTTCCCTTTACCAATGAAGTGCAGCAGTGGTACTTTGCTATCACATGTCCTCTTTCATCAGATGATTGTGGCTTTACAAGTATTACATAGGAAAAAGTTAAATATTACATATAGGAAAATGAAGAACAGAGCAGTCCAATTCACAGAAAACACAGTTTCAATTGGATTACAGAAGACTGGGATCCAGACTTCTCAGTCCTCACTACTCTGTTCTAACCATTAAGAAGAGATTATCATGCAAGGCAGTTCCCTAAAGTATTTTCCCTTTTGTCCAGACGTATCATAAAGAATATGCTGCAGAGTGACCACAGAAACAAATGCACTAACAAGAATAAAACTATTTGTGGAATAAACTTTCACAATTGATGAAAAAATTGTTGTTGTGACAAAAAAGCATAAAAGGGAAACACGTTTCACACAGTGTAGAAAAAGTTGTAAAACGAAGCAGTCCTAATGATACAATAGCTTAAACAAATCAACATTTATTTTACTATTATTAGTTCACATTGTTTTATACAATGCTGTCAAAGAAAATGTATTCACTACTGGAAGCAGTAACACAACAGGGAGCATGCAGTGTAGCCAATATACATACTGAAAGGCACAAAGTGCATCTAACCACTTCAGCCCACACAAGATGTATATATATTGGCCAACACACACACACTTTGGAGAGTGGTGGTGTACTTGTAAAATGGTTGACTGAAAAACAAAAAGCCCTAGAAACTCCAAACAGAAAGAGCAGCTACAGCATTTAAATAATTAGAAAATATTGACTTATCAAAGAAAACCTTTCCACTGTCATGTCCCTGATATAACCATGAAAGACATTTAAAATAAAAGTAGCATATGCAGTATTTTAGTACCAGAAGAGCTATATTTAATAAGTGCTACATAAATATCAGACAGGAGTTGATTTCCTAATCCCCTAAACTTCCCCTGAAACCTTATCTCTAAGTTTATCCATGCACATTTCTTTCTTTATCAGAAGTAACAAAAAGACTCCAGGAAAAAAACATACATAACAAAATAATTCAGTACTGCCAGTCAGCATAAAGTATCAATAACTAGCATGAAGAGATGCAATTAGAGATGTCTGGGTTAAGAAGATTTTAAAACACCATATATACAAAATTATCAAATTTGCCTCAGTGTATCAGAGAAATCTCATGCATATGTGTAAAATGTTTATTAAACAACATTCAGAAATACTGTCATCTAGATTCTGAAAAATCCCACTGTATTACCATAGGTATAAAGGCTAATGAAGGGAGAGCCTCAGGCTCAAGGTCCCCAGTAAACCTGTGCAGAACAGCTCTCTGCAGCTGGAGTCTGTAATACCATGAGCTGCAAGTGTCCTGCTGCCATTAGCATCCCCAGCTTGGCTTCGGTTGCCTTCTGAAGCTGCAATGATGTTAGCAACAGTGAAAGATTAAGAAAAAAGGTAGAACATAACATAAACACATCCAACCTTTTATCCACACATTGTTCACAACTCTGTCTTTGAAGCTCCACTAATAACAGTTTCTTCCTGTGTTTTTAACCTAGATTGATGCTCATTTTTTTCATAAATAAGTTTTATGCCTGATGTCAAAACATCTTTATTTTCCCATCAAAAGATATCAAAATAATTTAGGATTTGACACGCTTTTCAATCAGCAAGAGGAGCACCGAACATTTTTTCTGTTGAGAAAGGAAATGGCTTGCTTTATAATATTCAATAATAGATAACAAGAAAAAAACAGATTCAACAGAAAAAAGTAACCCCTTTAAAAGGGACATAATATAAAACCTTTTATTATCAGAAGCTGGTTGTATAGTTACAGACTATTTTATGCATAAAGTTACCACATTAACAGAGCTGTTGGTATCTCCACTGAATCTAGCACAAACTACATTAATTTTGCAGAGAAATTAAAGTGTCACAGTAAAACTTTTAACTTAAATATTCTGACATGATTTCTTCAAATTAACACAAGTTAGAATTGGTGACTTAGGCAAAAAATTCCAGTATGTCTGGATAAAGTTCAGCTCTTTGCCTGACAACATGAATAAAATGCCTGTCATTCAAAGAAAGTGTGTAGTCAAGATCCACCTTTTTGTATATATTTCCTTTAACACAGAAGGAAGATAAACACTTTCTTACAGAACTGAACACAAGACAGAATACAACAACTTAAGCTGAAGGAAGAAAATAAAACTAAGTGGCTGTCAAAATGAACAGAGATAAGTAAGCTAAAACTTTCTTTTCTAAAGTGATGCATGCTTGTTCAAGAGCATATATCAGTCTTCTCTTAAAATACAAACTCCTGCTCTTCCAAAACACTGACCTATAATCTCTCATGTGAAGTATTCACAAGCGTGATCTACAAAGACATACTAATGCTGCCAATACAAATCGTGTATTTTATTTGGCACTATTAAAATTACAATAGCGAGATTTTTTTTTGGTTTTGTTAGCAGTGCTGTCAGTACTTCACAAGCCGATTTTATCTGGATTCTCACAGTGCCTATGATTCCCAGTTAAGTACTGTGCACTGCACAAAACGCTAACACAAAAGTAATCCTAAGTATCTTTCATGCAGGCTTCTCCATGTAGTAGACTCGATGCAAAACTATAACATCTCCATTTCGCATAACGTGCCACAATTTACTTGGCTGGCTTCAGGAGCTTTGCTGGCCCGTGACTCCTGTATCTCATGCACGTACCCTGACGGCAAAGCTGCAGCCCACCTTTGATCCCCAGCCTGGTGAAGGGAACCACAAGTCCTGGTCTTGAGCAGATCTCTGCTTCTCTACAGATCGAAAGCCCTATGCTACAAGCCCATCTCCCATCATATGACGTTACAGGAGATCAGGCTTCCCCCATAAAGGATTGGATCCACCTCAAAAAACAGAAAGGTACAATGCTAGTGCCAAACTAAAAGTTCCTGCACAGACTTCAAGCTACAATATTTAGCTTTCTCTATTTTTTTTTCTGAGAGAGCAAGAGTGTGTGCTTTACAATCTTTAGTCTTCATAAATAAATGGTCAGACTGCATTTAAAACAGGGACATTAAACCATCCTAGATACTATCATTTTTTTCTTAAGCTTTCCCACGACCAGAGTTACCAATTCAGCTTCATTTGTAGTAGTAACAGTAGGAAACGTAGTAGAAAAAAATAAGACATCGCACACCCCCCGTCCGTGGGCAGACATCAGTGCTTCACTCCGGAAGATTCCCCATCGGAGAAGCCCTCCCTTCTGTACTGCCCCCGGCAAAGCCAAAAGCGTCGGAGGAACAGTTTAAGATTTAAGAAAAGTAGAGATGTAATGCAGCACAGACACCTTCTGTCTCCTTGCTGCAAATTCTTCGTACATAAAAACACACACACACAAAAACAATACGGCATTAAGCCGTGTTCTGTGCTACGTTTTGAGACAAAGCTGCTTTCAATTAGGGGAGACAGCTCAAAATGATTTACTTGTCGGAGCAGTTCGGTGGTTTGTGGAAGCAGAGCCCGGACACACGGCTGGCTGCGCGCCGCCGGGACGGAGCGGGCCGCCGGGCGCTCCGCTCGCTTCGCCTCAGGGAGAGGCGGGAGGGGGGCGCGCGGGGCCGCCCCGCCCGCTCCGACTGCTGGGGGGCTGCGGAGGGGGCCGCGC
>NW_020447641.1:2265696-2289726 GCF_003343035.1 Apteryx rowi
GCCGCCGCGGCAGACAAGGGAGGGCGGTGAATCCCAGACACAATGAGAGGCGAGCGGGGACTCACCCACAGCTCCGTGCCCCAGCTCATGGCGGCTCCGCGGGCAGCGCCGGCCCCAGCAGAGGCGGCGGCAGGCACGGGGGTCGGGCGGCGACGGGCCGGGGAGGCTCCCGCTGAGCAGCGCCGGTGCCCTCGGTCACCGGGGAGAGGCGAGAGACGGCGGCGGCAGGAGCGGCGGCGGCTGGGGCTCCGGCTCCGCCTGGCGCAGGGAGGGGGAGCCGCGGAGGAGACTGGGAGAGGGGCGGGCCCGGCCGAGGCGGCGGCGGGGGGACGGAGCGGGGAGCGGCCGCTGCGCCCGGAGGAGTCTCGGCGGCGGCAGGGTCGGGGTCGGCGCGCGGCCAGGCCCCTGCGGGGGCCCCGGGAGCGAGCCCCCGTGGGGCGGCACTGCCGGCGCGCGGGTCGCTAACCGTTAACGAGCGCTGGGGGCGGCGGGGCGTTAACCGTTAACGAACAGGGGGGGGGGGGGGGGAAGAGCGGCGCGAAGGCTGCGAGCCGGCACGGAGCGGCGCGGCCGAGAAGGAGGCCGGGCCCCAGGCGCCGCCTGGCAGCCCGTCGCGGCGCGCTGAGCACAAATAACACCCGGGGGCTGAGCCGGGGTGAAAGGGAACGCGCTTTAGGAGTATCTGCAACGAGATCCCAGGGGCAGCGCGTCCCCCGGGCGCGCCGTCCTGCCGCGGCCTTTGTGCGGCGGCGGCGGCGGGCGGGTTGCGCAGGGCGCTGCTCCGGGAGCGGCCGTGCCCGCCGCGACGCGCTGCAGGAAGCGCTGCCCCGCCGCGGGGTTAAGCCTTCGCGACAGCCGCCCCTCCGATAAGGAGCGCTGAACAGGAAAGGAATCTGGTTTGTGAGTAAATCCCAAATTAACAAATCAGGTTATTTTTCATCTGATGCCAGTCTTGCATTTCCGGTTTTTGATGGAGTAACTTGAGTGATTCATATATTAGGACGGGGGGTTTCCTCAGCCCCTGAAAAAGGAGGTGTGTTAAATCCCAGTCAAAGATTTCTTTCCACCAAAATGTCCCTGTTATGTAATTATTAACAGAAAGCAAAGACTTTGAAAGTAATCTGATTAAAAGTTAGATTCCCCTCTCAATGAAGGCATCAATTTCTTAATTTTCCTCTCATTTTTAAAGTAAAACCATTTTTATAGGCTGTAATAACAACTCTGATAATACTGCTAAGTCTATCAAGCAAAACTGATTCAAATCCAAATTTTTTTTTTCATTTCCAAGTCATCTTTCAGGCAACGTTCTTTTGCATCATACTTAATTTAGGTTTAATCTTACAAAAAGAAAAGAGAGTTCTTCTATATGAATTTTTTTTTATTACCTAGGATATTAATATTAGGATTTACTAAAATAAGTGGATGATCTTGAGATCACAGGTCAATGTAATTTCTGGAGTGAAATGTTTAAGCTAGCCACATTACACTTAGAAATACATCTGGTCTGTGGGGATACACAAACTGAATAATTGTGTCACATTTTGTGGTGGCCTACAGTATGTCTCAAGCAAGCCAGTGGTCATATAACCCCAGTGTTTTAGACTGTGAAGATTAAATTCCAGATGTGGGCAGACTTCATTTAAACTCTGACATGTTAATTCAGAGGGTTTGTAAATTGCAAACATTACTGAAAATACTCACCAAGCTGAATACGTTTTGAGGATTTTGGTAGTCACTGCTAGGAAAAAATATGTTAAACAGTCAACTTGAATCAACTTTTTGTTTTGATACCAGGTCACGACACACAAAGCTTTATATGATTTTTCAGAAAATAAAATCAGATGGCATAATGCAATAACCTGGCTCAAAACATCATTAGGTAAAAACTAAAAGAATGCGCCCTTTGGATATCCTTCTCTCTCTCTTCTAAATTAATACCTATGCCATAAGTTACTGCATATGTAATAATTCTAGAAATGGTGATTTCAAAAAATATGTCATGCATTAAGCAGAATCCATTTACTAATGCGTCTCAGCCAAGGTTTGTAAACCCAACCAAAGATTTGGGCAGCTTTATTTTTGGATGTCCAATTTGGCACATCTTTAAAACAGCATAATTTTGAGAAACAAACGTGCACTGAACTTCTAAAACCTGGAGGTGAAATCCTGACTGTTAAAATGAAATAAAAACTTGCTGCTGGCTTCAGTATAGCCAGGATTTTTTAATTTTCTGATCATTTCTGGAAAATTGCCATTTTTCCAATGGTTTCAGCTTAGACATCTAAAAATTAAGCCCTGAAAAATCTTTTGAGTTAAAAATTTCAACCTTAGAAGCCCCAATAGAGTATATAGAATTAGACTAATGGGAAAAAACAAATCCTAAATTCTCAGAATTGCCAGGAGCTTTGAAAGTCAGGTGCTCATTTCAAGATTAAACATTTAGGCTTGTAAATTTGAAAAAGAATGGCCTTTCACACACATGAAGCATATATCAGGAGAGCTTTAAAGTATTTATGATACTTCTAGTTTGTAGATAACTGAACCTCCAGGTTCTTTCACTTAGCCCTAATTTTTAAGTTAACTAATTATTCTTATGTCTGCCAAATGTGCAAGGATAACACGCCAAGCATGTCTGGATTTGTTTTCAATTCAGAGCAATATAAAAAAATTGATCATTTTATGATCTCTAGCAATTTTAGGGGAAAGCAACTGCAGCTAGTATCACAGATACATAAACACAATATTTAGCTTCTCAGTGATGCGTGAAAAGCCTAATTCCAGCTGATGAGAGATTTCCCCAGGGCAACAGGAATCCGTCTTTCTCTGCAGCTCTCTTCAAAAGACACCTTTACAAGCCCTCGGTAGAGCAAGTGTCGGGAGCTGGATGGCGTTGCAGTGATTCTGGGTAACCTCACAACCACTGGAGCAGGCCAAGAGGCTGCTCTGAAACACAGTAAAACATGACAGGCGTTATCACAGCAACCTCTGGACTACAGGCCCTGTAAGACTATGTGTACACTATAAAAAGTGGTGATCAACAGATAATACTGAGCAGGCTTTGAACAAGCTAGCACTGGAGTAGGAAATGGTATAGCTACTGCAATCTGGCTAATTAGTCATGCTGAGAGGTTAACTACCAGAACTGGGAATTAAGGCTGATTAGGCCAGAAGCTGTACACACTGACACACTGTTTCTAGGACCCAGCCTAGTATCCCTGCATGGCAATGTGATGAGCCATTTAGCTGTATCAGTTCATTCAGAGCTAGCTCAGATCTTGGACCTTCCTTATGCAATGTAGAAATATACCTAGAGAACAAGCACAAAACCTGACTCAAAGGTACAGCTCACAATTATGAGAGATACTGTTAATAACCATTAGTTCTTCAGGTAAACTAAACAAAACATTTTGGGAAGAGTTGGATGATATATGTACTATAAAGAAATTGAGGAAATTTTTAATGCTTCCAAAATTTCTAGAAAGACAAATACTTTTTAATCAAATTTAGGCATAATAATATTTTAAAACATAAAATCAATTGAAGGTTTATAGTCTCTACAATATAGGTTCAAAGCCTTCATATAATGCCTTTTATACAGCTCTCCATATTACAGAATTCTAAAATTCACATTCAAATCCTGTTTCTTGTTAATAAATTTCAGTGGCTTTATTAGTATTTGATTTGAAATATGGGCATAACTGTTTTCAAGATTGGTGTCAGACTTTTAGTTTGCTTTTAATCAATCTACACTTCTTCCAAAAACAGAAGTTAGGTTCATATATGTATCTAAAGTAAATATGCACAGATGTGCATTTCACCCTTCTTCAAACTGGAACCACCTCCTCTTCATCAGTAAAGGAAAGAACATAGCTCATTACAATAATAAACTACAAAAATAAATTGGTTGTAAGTAATTTAAGCGACAAAGAACACTTAGATAAGTTAGCGCAGCCCCTGGAATTCATACATAAAGTACGAATTAAGACCACATAATAAAATCAAATTTAACTTATTGAAAATAAAATAGGAATATTAGCAGCATAACACTTATCTCAATCTCCACTAATTCAGAGAGAAGTCTGACATCCATTAACATGAGGCCCTTTTCCTGCTCAAGCATAGTCTTGTCTTTGGAGATTTCCATCCATATACAGAGCTATGCTCTTCTCTAATTTAGCAGTTCAGGATCAGAAATAATCTATCTGTAACATGAGGAAAACAGTATATTGCATCTATGAAAGATATTGCTAGAAATGTTATAATTAATCATTTAGAATTTTGACATTGTTTCCTTTATCAGGGATTGCAGTCAGCCTCCAGTTGGCTCTAGTCCTAGAAGTAATTTAACAAATATTACCCTACATGTTTTTATTCTCTCAGTCACATCTTTAAAAACATTAAAGACAAGTCTTCTGAAAAACAAAGATAAAAAAAGAAGAGTCTCACCCAAGACACTCAAGAAGAGGAATACACTAAAGATACATTTAAGTAATTTATACACCCAACAAAGGCTTCATGATAAATTGTGTTGTTCTAGTATCCTTGTAAACCATTATCATTTCTCTTTCCGGAAGATAATGGCAGCTTGTATTTATCTTAGAAAATTTACTGCTATATTTAGCTGTTTTCTCCATCACTGGCTAATTAATACAGGCTTTAAAATAAAACTGCCTGATTTTAATTTTAGGCTGAATCCACATCATTCCAGTTATTGTAACAGTTGTAGTATCTCGTTAATTCTGTTCACTTTTCACTACAATCTACTTGGGTTTACAAGTGTATCTAAGGATATTATTTTGGCAGAACAACAGTTTGCATGATTGATTAACTTGGAATGACAGAAAAAAAATCTTTCTGGCACTCTCTGTGGGCACACTTTCTAAAGAGAGAAGCAGCTTAGCTCTCAATAGCCACAGAAGTCAGCAGGATCAAACAAGTTATTACCAAATACCTCTTCCTTGGTGTTAGGGGCCAATAATCCTTTTCTCTGATAGCCAGCAGTCTCTTTGTCATATGAAAATTGGATTTTTCCTCCACAAAGAAAATAAGGAAGTGTTGCAAAAATCATAAGCATTTTTAAAGCACTGTGTTCTATTACAGCTTCCAAACCAAAAGAATTAAGCTTTTCTCCCTTGTTTTTACATGTACTGCCTCCTGTGATGAGGAGTCTAAGTACTCTCCTTTTAAACATATTAATGTTTAACACCTCTGTGTGGTGAGAGAATAATCATTATTTTACAGTTAAGGAAATACCTTGAGACAAAAGAATCAGTTATTTGACACTGGAGAACTTGTGTAGAGTTCCCCACAGATTTCCTGTCTCCCAGGCTAGTTATTTAACCCTAAGCAGCAGTATCCAAAGAGTTTGTAGCTGTGCATTTGACTAGAGGCTTACTATTTCAACTGTTCCTATTTCAACTGTTAGGCAAAATATTCAAACTTGGGCTCACAATTTTACTATGAGTGCTGTTTTATTTGAAGCAGAAAATCAGTAGGAAGCTTCACTAGACCACTCACTCCTCCCCTCCACCCAAGATCCCGTGTTTTCTGAAAGGACACTCAAATACCTTCATGCTTCAAGGCAGTAGGGAAACCACACTCCCAAGCTCAGCCTCTTCTTAGATTACCCAGTTCTATTTTTTTCCCCCCACCTCTGAGATTTTGTGTGAGGCACTATACCCCCCATATTTTTCAGTCTATGCTGGGATGCATTTTCTAGGGCAGAAGAAAGGTGCATTTGTTCTATTTTCCCCCAGCAAGCAAAACAAAGGCATCACCAGTGGTCAGAGAAAAGAAGTGAAAGGACACTACTTACATCAGCTGTAAGTAGGAGAGAAATGAGAACTTTCACCTACTTCCACCTTAACTTCTGAAATCTCCAGTTCACCTAACGCAGGTCTTCTCCATTCCTCCACCAGCCCCATGCACATTTTCTTACATTAAAAGAACATCAAGCTGTATCTAACACATGGAATTGAGTAATTATGGTGAATTCAAATAGTCAGAAATTTTTATTACTGTATTATCTTCCGGCATAAAGATGATTAGTTTCAAGATAACAACCAAAGACTTGAATAACAACCAAAGACTTAACTACTATCTGCATTGATTAGCTAGCAACTTTCAAGCAGAGTATATGGATTAACATACTGCATCAGTATTGAAACATGGTCTGTCATGGCACTAACTCAGGTTGTAGAAAAAATGAGTAGCTGAGGAACATGGAGCTAAGGATCAGCAACACCCATTTTCAGACTTGCTAGAATATTTTACTATCATCTGATAGTGCACTATGATCAGGAATACCAATATATTTATAAATGGGCAAATCTGTCCTAACATTTGAACATAACGAGTATCCTGTCTCACACATAAATCTGTTCAGTGGAATTTTAATCTAGAACCATAAAATTAATTACCACCTTAGACCATAAGGCTCAGCTAACAGGTTTGCAGCAGTTTCAGCAGATGTCTATCTGAAACCCAGATACCGACCTTGACAGCCACCTGCTGGTAAATAATGGAACAAGTAGTGTAACATAATGCCAAGTGCAAAAGAAACCCGTTTCTGGTGTAATTAATCGGATCGTATTTCAGTGAATGCAAATCAGGTATGAGTTACATTAACTTGAAGCTGAAAGGGTCAGTGATCACTTGAATGTCCTACCTTCCGTACCCCTGCAGATCTTGTGACTTCTCTCGTCTTCCAGAGCTTTGAAAGGAACTCATCACAGTGGTCAGCGGTTTACTTTCAAGTGTCCTTCCTCTGTTGCTGTTGTAAATCTGTGACGGTACCTCCTTTTCTCATGAGAAAGCTGATGTCTGTGTTGATAATACTACATTTACATTCTGGCATGAAAGGACTGGCAAAGGATCACAGTCTGGAAGGAAACTCAGAGTAAATCACATCCAAGAAAATTCCCTCCCTCTTTCTATTAATCACTTTAAAAGAGCATCAGGAATCAGTAAATAAATCAACATTTGAAATTAGAACAGAATGTGCTGTGCATAGAATATCCCAGTAAGCAAATCCATTACTCTCCTCTGTCATTTTCTCTCACGTTAATAAAGATACCTACAGCTCTGTCTATCATTCTTATTTGTCCCATGTGAGATTCTGACCAGAGACTATTTCATTAGCAGAAATTTTAAAATAATTCCGAAGAAAAAATAAAAATACAAATTACTTCACACAAAAATAAAATTACTTCATAAACATTACATGTTTGAGGCTCTATTTAACCAATTTTAAAGAGCAGCCCCTGCTCTTTGGACTTAAGATGCAGATTAAATCTAAAAGGTGGCCAACTATTAAGAGTCTATTAAGAGTCTTTTTCCTTTGGTCTCTTATATATTCTCTTTGCATAGAGTGAGATGAGCTTTTCCCCACAGATTTACTGCTACCTTGGACACTCTTCTTATGCCCAGATCTCCTCAGCTGACAGATTTTTGAAAATGAGGTACACAGAATGATTCAATTCCATTACTTGCTTTTTTGCCCACACTGTGCAGTACCACTGTTTTTCTTCCATAGGAAGATACTAGGAGAGTAAAGGTGATGAAATCAGTCTAAAAATCACATCTTAAGATCAGTGAAGAAATAGGAATAATCTTAATTTCAGGTCCTGCCTGGCTTCAACAGGTTATCCATGTAAATTTGGCTTTATAATCTGCTAACTAGATCGTATATGTGGTCCTGCATATTCCTACCAGATTGGGAGTAAACATTTCAGCAACTGACTGATCCATGATTCAACCTCTAGAGCAGAGCCTGAGGCCAGCAGAGCTGATGCCAATAGCCCAGCAGATGCTCTGTGAAGGGTTCAAGTCTTGGAGATGAGCTCCCCAGCAGGGAGGTGAGCAGGGAAGAGGTCAGCAAGGAACCTCTAGTGCTGTCATTGGCAACCTCTAAGCTCCATTTCCAGCCAACCCCAGGTGATCCCTAATATTTTTCCTTTTAAATTCGAAACCATCAAAATTGCAAACAGACTAAAGCCTACTAAAGCTAACTCTCCACTGATCTGTATTACAATCACTGCATGATCAGCTTTGAAAAAATCAAGTTACCAGAAATACTTGTGGAGTTCATCTCACAATAGCTTGTTTTATGAGGTCTAAGTAATTGTCATTTCCTATGTTTGACTTGTGGATTCTCTAGTGTCTAAAAACAGGCAAGCACCAATGAAGCTTACAGAACTTCCCATTCACTTTACCTTATTAAATATCAGACTGCCTATACACAACTCAGAAAGCTACTTCTTTTGTGTCTTTAATAACTAGCCTGTGAAAGAATTTATTGGGTCACTATTTCCTTTCACAGTAAAAAAAAGCCCACATTGCTTCCAGCACCAAATCCAAAAGCTGGCTGAATTTGAGGACTCGGTTGGTCCCTCTGGATTTATTCACCATTGAGGCAGGTTACAAAAATATATCCAAACATGGATACATATGAGAGAATTATTCCCGCATTCAGAAGTTTTATTCTGAGTTTGTAAAGCAGGTACTTTTAAGCATGTTCTTTTAACAGTCAATAGCACAGATGTCGTTTGAAGGCAATGTCCAATCCTCAGTCACTTTCTCACATAATTAAAAACACAACTAAAGAAATCAATGAAAAAGGTCTCTCTCTCTCCAGCCTTGTCTGCTACTATAGTTCCTCCCGCAAGACTATTTCATTCATGCCCTAGACCCTTTTCATCTCTGAAGGGAAGCTGATTTGGAGTAAACACTTCTGCCTATGCAGGTTCTTGAAGTATTGTGTTATATGCCCAGGTGGGCCATTTCTGTTTGTGCCCAGTTCTTTTATTGCCTTTTGGGGTACAGAAGTGAAAAGACTGTTCATTTTCCTGAGAGAAAAGTTTGAAAGGCTATTTTTGTTCCAGAACATCAACTAACACTAAGATATGTAACATAGCATAAGCATTTTCTACGTTTTGGAAAAGATAACTCACCAATGGCAGGGACAGACAATGTAGTCTTGTGTTTCCACATACTGCAGATAGAATACATACTTTTTTCACATTTAGTCAAAAATTGCCTCTTTCATTTTAATGATACAAACATTGATATACTAAACTATTTCAATTTGTTTAAAAAGCTTTAATTCCACTTAAACTTTTTATTGAAAACTAAGTTTTTAAAAACAATTTTGAAGTATTTCAAAAAACTGCCAAAAAAAATTTTTTTTAATGAAAACAGGATTGTTTTCAACAATTTCAAGTTTCACAACATAATTAGAACATATTGAAAGCAAGAAAATATTGTTATTCATAACTTAAAGGTAAATGAGTTAGCTTCATACAAGACTTACCCAACAATCCCAGACAATTAAGCTTTCATCGACAGAGAATATATATCAATATCAGAGAATATGGAAGATGTATGTAAGTACACATTTAAGAAAACACTATTCTACTGCCTTTTTTAAAAGTATTGATTTTTACATGCGTGAAAAATAATCATCTATACATGAAAACTTGCATCAGACAGTTGTTAGCATTGTAGTAGAAAAACCATTTTTGTTGCTCATATTCCTTCATCAGAGTTTATAAAATTTTTGGAAAGGAAGTTTGTCTTCAGCTGAGAACCTCTTTTACTGCAGGACAGGATGTAGAAGACTGTCAGGTTTCTTGTGTTACTAATTACTGATGAATTTAGTTCTCTTCCACAGATTACACTTTTATCAGATTAAGCTGTGCATGAAATAAAGAACATTAATTTGATTTCTAATTCAGCTGTGGGTTTTCACTCTACAGGCAACACAGTTAAACTTGAACACGACATTAATGAAACTGAGTCCTGGCCCATAATCCGGGATCCTGAGCACTGTGCTATTGCAAATAAATGCCTTCATCTCAGATAATGACTTTTATAACAAGGTGTTTGTTTTTCCAGTTACTTGCTCTCTAGATGAGTCACCATTCCACAGCCTGACATGAAGATAACATCTTGTTCCTTTACACAGTGCACCACCTTTTAGTTCTGTAGCATATGAAAGTGTTAACTTCAAAGCACAGCACAGACTGTTTAAATAACAACTTTATTATACCAGGCAGTGTAACATTGCCTAAACCTAAATAATGCTTGTAAAATGCTTTGAAGATATAAAGCTCTACAATTACTGACTAGTAACAGTATTGAATAATACCAAAACTGGTGAAATAATTCCTGCTGAAATGGGCATGGAAATTGTTCCAAGTTACCCCACAGAGGACTACTCCTCCCGCAGCATGAACTACCCTGGGCAGGGGGAGGGAGGAGGAGAGAAACCAAGCCCAGACCTTTCTAAGGTGAGGTTCTTCTGCCTTTGAAGAAAACGGAAATAGAGTTCAGTGACTCTAGTTTAACACTCACCACTTTCTAAGAAAAAAAGTAAGTATTACAAAAATCAACCACACAAACATTCAGCCTTAAAATGACATGTAATCTTTACATAACTTAACACACCTCTTAAAACATAAATCTTAACCCCAAAAATGTAAAGCATAATAGTTCCTTGTATTTAAAACTCAGAATAAAGAAACAAATCACACCAGTAGTGTCAATCCTTACTTGTACCTTCAGTTCAGGCTGTGTGACAGAAGTCTGTGTGTTGTACTCCTATAATTGACATTACAATAAATCACTTCCATGAAGAATTAAAATAATCAAATGTCTCTCATAGGCTACATTGTAGCCTAGATTATTCAAATTTCTACAGGGCTCATCCATATGGCAGAATCCATACGCTACTGGATGTATGAATGACTGAAGTATAGGATCTGACATATCCAGTTGGATTCACTGTCCTTTTGCTGTGAAACCTCCACTCCTCGAGCATCAGATCAGTTGTGCAATGGCAAAGTACCACAGAACAAAAATGCCCCCAATGCAGGCGCTGCCTGGATTTGTTTCTTTCCAGCAGTGTACAGTTCTAGTGTACTTGTCGCCCCAAGTACCCAAGACCCAGGATAACTCCTTCCAATGCCAATATTAAGTTCTCAGCAAAATTTATCTCATTTCCATAGCTATTTTGGCTTGGAACTGAAAAGAGAAATAGTCATTTTAATCAAAAAAATTAGACTAAGTGCAAAAAGCATCTTTTGAAGATGAACCTATCATTCCCGACTGCCAGCAAATTTTAAAAGGCCAACAACTAAGCCTCAGTGACACTCCTTTTTGTCATACCAGACATACTCAATTTTTACTCTAGTCACAGAGAACATACACTGAAAAGGACTTATAGCAAGTCCTATCAAAGAACTAGACAGTAATTTATCCATGGGCAAAGTCCATCTTAACACTGGCAAGTCCCCCACTGAGTCAGCTGCAAAATAGAAGTTTTTCATTTTAGATAGGTTTGTAGTACAACACTGAAAGTAAATCTATTGCTAATTAGCCAGTTTAACCACATCATTCTTAAGTACTGTTCATATTACAGTCCTTTCACATTGTTTTGTGCATAGTTTATACAGAAACATAATCCAACATTATGAAACTTTTTATAACTAAATGCAGGCATACATTCTGAAGATTACTGAATTCATAAATGTGCTTTGGTTTAGATGTAATTGAGTTTTGCTGGTCCACAATGAGCATCAAGTAACTTTACGTTCCTAATCTGGCTCGAGGCTTCAAAATTATGAAGAGATCAACACAGGTATTATTACACAAGGTCTTTCTTAATAGGGACACTTTTACAAACAATGAAGAGCACCATTCATAATTGTGGCTTTCAGAGGCTTTTTCCATTCTTGCAGAAATTCCCTTTTAGTGTTTCAATATTAAACTTGCAACTAAACATATTTAAGTAGTAAAATACAAATACCATTTTAGGTAGTTGATATTTAGAATCCTTAAGACGCTTCCTTAAAAAGTACTTCAGTGTGGTAAATACAAATTATTTGTTACCCACAATGTCACGCAGACATATGCTTTATTAAAGCAACAGAAAGGAAGGCTTTTGCAAGAAAGTCACTTAACAGTAGAAGCACTCTGAAACTGTCAGGCTGATTAGGGAAAATCCACAGAATCTAATAAGCTCTTTATATAAGAAACAGACACATCCTTATACACGTTTCTTCTGAGACAAAATACTGATACAGTTCACTAACCAAACTTTACACTATACATATCTAGCGTACCAAAAATGAGAAGTACCATAACTCCAGAAATAGTGTCTTCACTGAATAAGCAGTACATGGAAGCATCAGGAAGGAAAAAGTATTACAGAAGGCTTAGTTTGTTGAGAGACCAGTGAAATTGATTTCCCCCCCCCCCAACTGATAGAGTTTATTTTTCATACTTAAGCTGGAATGGCTGAATAAGTGAAGTAGTCTAAAGTTTTCTGATTATAATTAAAAAAAAAAAAAACTGACTCAATGTGAAATTAGTTCAATGGGAGACTAATGCAGATTCTAATTTCCCCAACCTCTGCCTGTGGTCTTTCACTTTAAAATACCTTCAGTTTAACAGTAGGTTATATCTGACCTCAGGATTTTTGTCCAACTTTTCAAGAGTCAAGATGACCAGGTTAAAAAGTTTAGTTTATAAATATTCATATAAGCAAAATGCACTTTCCAAGAGGAAAGAGAGCAGGACAAGCCCAGAAATACTGTTTGCAAATACATAAAAACCCTAGTGAACAGCAATGCCATCCAACAACACTCAGGCTGCAAAGACTTTGGTCGCAAGAAGTGTTCAATAGGTCAAAATGACAGCAGAGTTTAAATAGTCTTAAAGTTCTTCTTTATAACATTATAAATGCAATGAAGAAGACAGACTATTCATTAAATATAAAAGCAATTTTATAAAAACACATCAGAAGTTTATTGCTTGAAGAATACAGCATATGAAAAAAGCACAAGAATGTCCAAAAGAAAGGTCACAAGGATCCAAACATATTACACCATACATACCAGATGCAGTAAAATGTTAACCTGAATTCTGCATCAGAAAAAAAGCGTGAAAGTATATCTAATATTGTTTATTTAAAAGGAAAAGACTCAATTAAAATAGAAAGTGTGAAGGTGTTACAGTACAAATTAGAAAAGCCAACACTGCACATTAACATTGTATCACTAGACTAGATTTTCTACCTTTGGTACTTAAACCTTTACAGAAAACCACTTCCTTAGTCAAATTTTGCCTAACGTATTTCATGTAGTATCCATGATTTTATTTATTTAACTTAAACATTTAACAAATCTTTTTTCTGAGTTTTCACTGCATGAATGCATTTAAGGAAGCGTTCACATTTACTCAATAAGTAACTTAATGTATCTCAAATTTAAATCAAAAGTCACTATGTGACTGAGATCTGAAAATATACCAATTGTACCTTGTTCAGATCTTTACCTAAAAATGGGCACATTACTTTTTGTTTGCATCATTATGTAAACAGACTGCTGCAGCCCTCCTCAAGAATTCCGACTAGAGCAACTTGCTGAGGACCTAAGTTAAAAAAACAACCCACATTGTTATACGGCTATTGGATTATCTACAGCAGTATGCAAGTGGCTTTTCTATTCTGCTCAGATTAGTGTACCAGAAGATATGCCAATATTACTTCAAGTAACACATTAAAACTCAGTAATGGACACTACTGTGCTTTATTTCAACACAAAGAACAGCTGCTCATCCATTAATCAACAGAATTTTCAAATCAACTATCAAAAGGACTACTACATCATTTCCGTTCCATGTATTGCTGATCACTCTTGGGGAATAGTTTATCAAAAAACCTGGACTTACCTATAAACCAATTTGAATGAAGAAAATGCTATCTTTCAACAAGGTATCTTAGTAATCCAGTGGCAATCTAGTCTGGAAAAATGTTAGCATTATGCTGACAACAATGACTAATCAAGGTTAAATAAAATCCCTCTTTTACTGTAAGCATGCTCTTAGCTTCAGCTTTTGCCTTCGTAGGCTTGAACACTTAATCATTCCCAGTAACATCAGTGGAACTAAAATAGTTCTGTTTCATCAAGTTCCAGCTTTACATTTCAACAATATGAATATATCTGGACTACGCGAGAAATACCATCAACAACAGTTAACATTAAATTGGAGTGAAATAATAAGAATAATTAGTCCTCCAAACCAGGCAGTCTTTGAAATGAAATATTCAGTTAGTTAGGACTTTCAATGGATGTCATAATAAAACCACGGGTTTACTTTTTTCACCCCTATACAAAAAATGACTGAATTTGTACAACTCCTATTAAACATACCTTTTCCTAGCTTGGTGAAAATGTATCATTTTCAAATTTGTAACAAGTGTGGTATTTGAGCATATATAATATTTATTGCCATTTACATCCTCACTTTAAAAAGAACTAAGAATTCAGACTCTACTATACTGAACTCTGCCTTTTTCCCAGTAACAGATGTCTACTGTACCACTCCCCCAAAAAACAATTAAAAATTCTAAGTAAGATTTTATAGTTTAGTTAAAAGGGAAGAAATGCAAATGTGGATTTAGAGCTTTTTGTATAAATCTCACTATATTTTATAAACTTGTTTATTGTAACACTGTTTATTGATCAAATAAATGACGCACTGCTATCTAAAATTTCCATATACACCATTAAAAATCCAAAGTTGATATGATACTGAACCTTAAATCTTCAAGAGTTCAAAAAAAGACAGTTTATACATGTACAGCACAACAGCAGACACCCCTAGAATACCAATTGCCAGTCCATGATGCGTACAAAATTACAGGTAAGCATTCATTTCACTGTTTTCATTGTGCAGGAAAAATATTTCTTAGTGAAGACAAACTCAGCTGGTGAATTTCAGATATCATCTTCATCATCTTCATCCTGAGAGGATCCTGCCTGATTGGATGCACTGGCTGAGGCAGCAGCAAGCTGTGCTTGTTGAGCTGCTTGTTGCATCTGTAGCCATTCCTGCTGTGCCAGTTCTGCTTGCTGTTGTCTAGCCTAAAGACATGAATTCAATTGTTAGTCTTTCAATAACTTGTGAAGAATCTCTAGAGCACCTTAGCTTTAAAAGCAATTTTATTTGCACCTGCAGTTTCCAATAGGCCGTTTTGTATAACTTTTATTAATTGTACATACTTTCACAATTTGTACAAAAATGTTCAGCTAYCTTTAATCTAGAATATAAATGCCTTTTTGATACAGCCCTTTCATTCTTGCTGTTGACAAAATTTCTTCTACTGTACCCTGAAGAGGCCACCATTTGGAGCATTTACACTTACAAAAACAAGAGGCAGGAGCTACTGTACTTAAGTTCCATTTTAAGTATCGTGCAGAACCACTTCCTAATGGAAAAAACTAAGTGAGGCAAAGCAATGCAAAGTTTAAGCTTCAGCTTTAAGGGACCATAACATTCAATCAGTTCAGAGATGAGAACAATCCTGCTTTGTTGATTACAATACAAATACAAAAACTAACAAATGTGCTGTCCTCCAATCGTACTCCACAGACACGCTATTACAAAAACATCAAAAAAGCCATGTCTTGTTTTGCTAAGTTCGCAAATGAGGATGTGCAAATTGAGGATGTCTTTGTCGAGAATGGTACGTTCCTTTAATTACAGGTATGAAAGTTGCTAGCAAAACATTTCAAATAGTTCAGCTAGATGCCCACAAATTTTTCTATTGAGAGTTTTCACTTGTTTTCTGGCAGACACTATTATTTCAACAGTATTCTAGTCACTTGTGTTCAGGAACAGTTACAGCTTCAATTTTTGTTGTGTGTAAGCATTAGAAAGAATTCCTTGAAATTAAAATTCTTCAGACATTTTACTTTTCTCCTTTTGCAGGTCATCATTAAGATTGCAATAATTTCCTTTCCAACCCCATTTCACTCACTGAATTTTCCATTTTTTTCCAAAGCATCCACAAATTAGGCAGTTTTCCAGACTTCAAGATGCCCAAGGATGATGTTTTGGAAAGTGATCACAAAAACAGCTTTTCTACTTAGTATAAGTGAAAAAATAAGTCTTCCCACATTACAAGAAGTGTCACAATTCCTTGGTCTGTTCTAGCATAAAAAGAACAAACTTTTACAGGGGTAAAATCTCTTCTCAGTGAGGACTTTTCAGTATTTTCAACTTTAAGTGGTAGCAAAGTTACAAAGTTTGAAAACAATTTTTAAGACATTGTGAATTTTTAAATACAGGAAGACAACAGCATCTGTACTCCCACAGTAGGGGCATAAATATTTATCACACGCTAGATGACAATAGGGCTCCCTACTGACTTTGCTACAATGAAGTTTACTGTACACTCAACAAGGTGATGCACACGCATGCACCAAGAATCAGAGGCTCAGCACTTCACCCTGGACAGATCATTTTGTTCATGCTTACCCTGACATATTTATAACCACACCACTTTCTTAGACATTTGGAAAATAGGAAAAAGAAAGAAATTCCACTGGGTTGTACTGGCTAAGGGCCTTTATCAGGATCTGGTGAGCTTATTCTTTAAATGCTCAGGCTGTTTCACAGATGAACTTTACCTGCAATCTACAGTGAGTGATCCCTCCCCCACCCCCAAAATCACATCTGTGAAGGCCTTTATGTTATACAGATACCTATGGACATGCATTAACATTGGGATGTGTCATTCCACTGACTTCAGGTATTTACAGTCCTCCAAGATATAGGTGTCAAGCATTCACACTATTAACAGGAAAATATTTTAAAACTAGTGCAGGTACTTTTACCATTCAAGCAGTCAGCATTAGCATCATGATCTGGAATAATAAAAAGATGAAGCAGACAAACAAATATGCACTCAAGTAAATATTTTCAATAATAATTAAATAACCTTTTCCAACAGCATACCACAACTGATATTTCTGAAAACGAGACTGCCACCTTAGAACATAAACAAAGATTTTGCATATTAGCAAAGAATATTTTTTAAAAATGTATACGATCTTGTCAAACTTGTATGCATTGCCCTAATTTATAGACATTAACACACAGTATTACAAAATTCAAAAAAACCCCACATACCTCAAGAGAACATTCTTCAGAAAAAAATGTGGCTTACATAAGGTGGCAATTGTTTGTCTTTATTTTACTCAGGAGCTAGTATTTCCTCAACACAGCTTTTTGCTGCTTTTTATTTTGTGGACCATGTTAACTTATTTGAACAAAAATTAAGGAAAAAAAAACAGGTATCAAACTGTTACTTGTAAATCCAACCCTTATTTCAGAAGAAGCCATGTTGGTCTTTTTAATGCCAGCACAGGCAGACAAAAGTTAAGCACACATAAATTTGTCATAACTAAATCCCTGAAGGCTGATGAGAGCCATGTGGTATGCTGAAACTTCAACTGCCTTAAAATTCATCACACACTTAAGATTAACACAGGTGGCATCTCATAATATGAAAAACAGTTATTAGCGTTTTGGCAAGATATGAGAATAGTAAAGCCAGAAGAGAGGAGGTTGCAATAATCAGATGTGGTAACACAAATGAAAAAGCATTTTCATGAGAAGAAATTCAAGTAAGCAAATTGAGAAAATAAGGCTCATGCCTTGAGTGAGAGAGGAAAAACAAAGGAGATGCTTTTCACATCGCTTAGTTTAGAGAATGGTCTTATTTTCAAGCAAAGAGAAAAAGAGAGGGAAAGATGGTGTAGAAAGATAAATAAAACTGGCTTTTCAAAATTTAAACTTGGGGTTGTTTGCAAACTATCTGGAAAACCTGCGGAGGGGAGAAAAAGGTGGAGATGAAGGACTACGTACATGTGTCTTGCAAGGAATCACCTCCTTAAAATTTATGAATGAATTCACTCAATCAGAATCTTACCAAAAATAAAGGAAGAAGAGAAGGGACAAATTAGAAATTCCCAACAATTAAACATTTTTTTCAAACACTAAGAAAATATTTGTGCATTGATGGTCAGAAAAGATATTTCTACTTTTTAATGCCTCAAAACTGGTAATTTCCTAAAATACCAGCTGTCATTCCTGTATCTTGTCAGACAAGTAATTCTTAATGTATTCTCTACAATAGAATGGAAATACCTGCCTTAGTATCTGGGGGGGGGGGGGAAGGCTTTTTAAACATAGAAAATAAGTTAACTGTTTGTATCAAAGTTCTATGTGCCAAATTACAGAAGTAACATGAACTAGCATCTTATTTATTGTCTTTACTTTCCCTAATTCAAACAGGTCAAGGTCAACAGCATCTTACAAGCCATAGCAATCTACAAGGAACAGGATACTTCTAGAGGCTTGCACATGTTTTTGTGGCACTAGATCAACAGCATTAATTATTCCAACCTCATCAATACCAGTACTGTCTCACTTACTTTTGCAAATAATTCCTGTTGCTGCCTTAGAAGCTCTTCTTCTGGAATGCCGAGATTTTCCAAGCGTGAACTGGCCTTTCTCCTCTTTAGTGCTACTGTTTTGCATTCTTGTAAGACTTCTTTTACTTCACTGATATAGGAGCCAAAACCCAAACTTTCTAGTGCTGGAAAGAAAGAAAGAAAACACATTGTTCACCTTTTGTAAGATTTCTGACAGTAGGTATCAACTTGTTTATTCAAAAGAGATCTTCTAAAAAAAAAAAAAGTCACTTTGAGCATTTTTCTTTCATCAGCTGATGAAACACTGTTTTCATAATGATCTGACAGCTATTTTCCCTGTCTCTTCTCCTATGCCATTTAAGAGTTCATATTATCAGGCTAGAAAAATTAAAGGTAGTGCAGTACATCCAACTAGTCTGTACTTGAAGACAGCTCAGGAGATTCAGATACATTTCATACTTTCCCTAAAGAGGTAGGCATTATTCTCTGAAGACATCTTTCTCCCATGTTCTACCTATCAGAACCAAGCAGGAATTATACAACCAAGAAGTCCTTCCTGTCTGAACTGTTCACCTTTAATCTCTTGGGGATTCTATCCTTCCAGTTTTGCTGCACGTTTTCAACAGAAGGTAAATTAGCTACCTATTAGAGCAGAAATATGATGCATGGAAAGTGATTGCAGATCTTTCATTAAGACAGAAATAATGGATATTACCTTAGAACTATCCATTTTCGCATTTATTTCTTAATATCTAAACTCATATTTCAAATGTCAAAAGGTTAACAAGATCATATTTTTATATAAATATATATATATTTTTAAAAAATCTATAAACTATGTATGACCTTTTCTTTATTATTTTATTTCTAGAGAGAAATCCTTTTATTTAGCTCCACATGCAAATGCGTTCGGAAATAAATTCCTATGCTTTCATCGGACACAGAAAATACAAAAAGCAGCTATCTCCTACAACAACAGTCTTTTCAAGAATGGAAAATTAAGGCAAAGGATAAGAAAAAAAAAAAGAGTAGAGCAAGTGACAAAAGGCACACTGTTTCTTGATTCACCTATTTACCTCCAAATGCCTACACCCCCTCCAAGAGGAAGCTATTACAAAATATGCTAAAAATATTATATAAACACCAATTTTATTAGAAACAAGTCTCAGCTTATTATAACAGCTAGTACACCTCCAGTGTTTATACAAATTACAGTTCTCCCTACAGAATGATAGATCTTACTTTACTTCAACCTTATGTTACAAGCTATTCAAGAAATAGTACTAGAACAAACTACACAACAACAATCATCATCAATAACTTGTTATAACCAAACTCTCATTTACACTAATTCATACTACATTTTGATATCAATTTTGTAAGCGATCTTTTCCTACCCAGAAGTAAGGAGGCATGCCATTGTATTATATACCTAAACACTAACCCCAAGACATCCTGCAAGTTTTCAGCTTCCAAACTGTACTCAGGAGACAATTAGTGCATTGTCTTCAATACAACAGTGCAGCGCAGCTCTCTAATCATGCAGGACTAGCACTCCTTTAAGAGATATCATTTATTTGGAAAATGAATTTACACAATATCTATTTTTAAGAAAAATTAAAATACAGTCTAATTTAGATATAATTAAATGACTTTAAACACAGTATACCAAATCAGCCTCAGCCCACCCAGATACCAGAAACAAACAAAAAAAATAGTCCACAGTTTCCATAGAACCACCAAAATCATTCAATAACTTGTTTAACATGACCTCAGCAGACAGGAGGCAAATATGTTTCATGGTGCAGAACTGGTTGCTTAAGTGGCCAATAAATGCCTCCAAAATATTTAAGAGCTCACTGAATTTTAAAACTTAAATATATACACTAAACTATTCCAAGTCATAATTCATATTTTTTAAAGAATATAAAATTAAGAGCCCTACAAGTCTAACTTCACTAAGACAAACCATCACAGCACATACACAGATGTTCATCAAAAGAACATTCATGGTGATCAGGCTTGGCAATCTGCTGCATTAGAGTATGAAGAACTGCCTAATCTGAAGTGAACAGTGAAATATTTTTATAGAAATTTTAAATAACATAACAGATTATAGGCAATAGATTTTTAAATCTTTCTGAAACACATCAAGGCTTTACAGAATGCATGCATGGAAAGAATACAAATCCCTTTTTAAAAGCATGGTGCTAAAATGTGGGATAAATAGGTATTATTTCAGCAGAACTACTGTTCCACCAAAATTCAGAATCTTTCTACTTCTTTTAGAGACTCTTAAATCCACATGTCTATTCAGATTGCTTAAAGTTTGGTGTCTTACAGAGATTAGGATGATCACACCACATTTAAACAGCTGAATCCCAAAACACAGCATATTCAAGGAAAAAAAAGGAAACTTCTCATAATTTACAAACACCAACATCACAACTGTCATTTCTCCAGCTTCCTCCCTTCTTAAGGACTTAAGGGGCAGATCTCTGATTAATCAGTATAGCACAATTAGTTCTATGTTTGTTTTTAATACAGCCAGGTCATGCACATCTGTGACACTTTTACTTTTTATTTCCCTTTAAAATGAAAATAACTTCCAAAGTGAGATTCAAAACCTTAACCATTTTTTCCATTAAATGCTAAAGTAAACAGTATCGATATCCTAACAGTTCATGAAGAGATGCTATAAAATTTCTCATCAATTCACAGCCCACCTTACTGCTAGACAAAGCCCACCTACAGTAGCCCACCTACTGTAGACAAAGTAATCAACTTCAGGAAAATGCTGATTCAACATCTCACCATTTTCAGAAGTCAATGAAAGACTAATTTCTCATAAAATACTGCTTCTTCACATAAGAAACTCTCATAACTCCATCAGATTAGGCTATTTTCTATGCCAGGGCAGAAGTATTTTTGTTTTTTTACTAGAGCCCTGCACCCACAATTGGATTCCCAACAGTGCAATTCCACAGTAGACATGGAGACAATCTCCACGTACTGTTACATAGCCTTGGTGCTTTGGGCATTCTCCAGGCAAGCTGCTTTGTTTTGTTGCTGTTACTGAGCATTTGGCACAGTCTGAGCGCATCTACCAAATCAGATCTCTCATGGGATGCGAGCAGCCAGCGCTGTCCTTTCCCTGTGTTGGTTCATGGCATTGTGCTGGTCCAGTGTTTGTGCTACCACACAGTGAGACAGAGTGGGGAATTCATCTACCTGAACATAGCCCAGAAGGGAGGGGGGGGGTCTAGTTCAGCATGTGGCCACACAATCATTTTTGCTAGCACAGCAAAGGAACAAGCATCTTATGCACCACTGCTGCCTACAGTGACAAACTGTATTTTCACATTACCTCCAACACAGTCCAACTGCACGGTGTCACCAAAAGGTGCAGTTCTACCTTCTTTCTCCTTCCTCCTTCCCAGCGAAATGCCTTCCCTGCCCCTTGCACCAGATCTAGCAACTGCATGTCTACAAGAGTCAGATGAACAAGCTCACCTGACAGAAAACTATGCGTCCTCCCAATTCCCACTGCCCCAACTCACCCCTGTGGCTACGCGATCGCTAAATCCAGCTCCAGAGAGGGCACAGAAGAGTCCTTTAGGCAGCAGCTGCTATTTAGACTGGACCAGGTGTGATGTGATGTACCTTAGCCTCATTTTACTTCTAAATAAGCTGGTTTAAGCAATTGAGAGGACTAAGATATCTAGATGACCGTAAGACAACAACATATTTTTGTATTACTGAATTTGTTAGCATCATTGTGGCAAAACCATGCCAAGAGGTATTCGCACATCCTAGATGTTTGCTAATTTGAAGACCAAACTACAAAAATGCTGAAATGCTATGTCTATATACACATAACCTCACCATTTCCAAAATGACTGATCTAAATCCTCATGTTTCACAGAGGGATCATCTGCTAACTAATCAGTGTCTGGAAGAAGTGAATAGCACCTACACATCCTTAAAGATAAGAACAGCAGTAAATCCAGGAACAACTCCTTCCATCCCTGGAGCATTATAAAAAGGATAGATCTCCAAGTTTTATTTGGTAAAATCTGACTAAAATGGACATATCTAATTTGAAAACAACCCCCCTTTTTTTTTAAACCCTGGAATTTGATGACTCAAAAACATAGAAGAAGGCATAGACGAAATACTTGCTTGGGGATCACCTGCTGATGACATAGGCACAGTCCTAACATTTCAATTTCCACTTACTCTTACAGTTTTGGATATCCTATCAAAAAGTGTCCTTTGTTTTCAAAAATCCAGACTAATCCTAGGATAGCAATAAGTGAAAGTTTTCCAAGAACCACTTCTACTGGGCAGAAAAATACTTTAAGCAAATTATTTATTGTTCTCAACCTTAAAGACCATCTCTATTCTCACGTTAAGGACTGAACTCAAACCTTTTGGTGATCACTTGAAGAAACTTTATGTATAAGAAGCATCATACCAAAGTATACTTCCATGTGTAAGCACAAGTTTTACCCTTTAAATCCTGAACTTCTGTAATAGAACTGCTTTTCTGAACTTCCTGTTACCAATTTTAAAATGCATACTTTGTTTAACATTAAAGGTCATATACGGTGTGTATTTTCATCTGCTGTCCATAATCCAGTCAGGTACTGTAATGCTTCTGGTGAGCAAGTTGGCATCACAAAGGAATCTGATTTTTTTTTGTTTGTTTGGTTTAACTAGAGAATCTAGTAGGATGTTACCAAAACAAAACACACACCAAAAAAAACAAAACATATTTTTCCCCCCATTAACTTGATACCTTTGTAGCCCTGGAAACAGCTCTACTACAAATGGTACTCTTAGCAGCTCTACCAGGCAGCAGAATGAGACACTCTGGCCACTTTCAGTATTACTACTATTAATCTGTTTGCGTCAGACATGGATATCGACAACCTTTGCTCAAGCAGCAAAGCGAATGAAACAAGACACAAGAAGAGCCACACTGGAGATTTGAGTATAAGATAAAAAAATCTCCCTGTTTGTGGCAGAATCTAAAAAAAAAACGAATGACAAAGAGAGAGAACTCTCTTTTTACTCAGCAAAGGGAAGTGCAAGTCCACAGCAGAAAGAGATGCAATAGCATATGCCATGTTTAGATATTTTCCACAACAGATATGAATGCTTAATTTTTAAGCTATCAAGCTCCAAAGGTAGCCCTGCAAACGTATTTAACTCTTTATATAATGCAGACAAAGAGACTGGATTAAAGACTAGGCCCCACATACCCAATCAGACATACCCCTTTGTCAGCCTCCAGTCAGAGAGGCATTTAATCAGTTCAGGATCTTAAAGCATTCTGCAAGAGCAATCTGCGTGATCACTCTACAAAGCAGACTTCGTTCCGCGGGCGCAAGAAGCGCCGCAAGAAGCAGCGGCCCGCTGAGGCAGCCCCGGCGCCACACAAAGGCGGCCCACGCCTCCCCTCCGCGCCCGCCGCGGCCCTGCCGGCTGCCTCCCAGGCCGCCCCCGAGGGCGACTCGCCTTGAATGACGTGCTCGGGGGAGATGGTTTTCTTCTCCGACTTGTTGCAGATCTCGTTGGCCTCGGAGGAGATGAGGTGGATGAACTCGGTGCAGCAGTTCACCACCAGCTCCCGGGCGTCGTTGGCCACGCGCACGTTGGGGAGCGTCTCCTTGATCATCTTGTTGATGGCCGCCCGCGGGATGGTGAGGTCGTCGTCGTTGCCCGAGGACGAGGCCATGCC
>NW_020447641.1:2290526-2330484 GCF_003343035.1 Apteryx rowi
GTGGGGCCTAGCGAGTCCGTGAGTGCGGCCAAGGCATCCCGGCCCGGGAGGGAAGAGACAGCGCAGACCTTCAGCTAACGTTACGTTTGGGTCTAACAGGTCCCTCTTGGGGAGGCTCGGATGAAGGACAGCCTGCCTCCCGGCTTCAGGCACCTCCTCCTGCCGTGCTGAGTTTCATGTGATTTTCCTTTAAAAAAGGAAGCAAAGCCAGTTCGGAATTTTCAGTGTTGAAATTGCCCAAGGAAGGGAAGGGATTTACATTACTTTTTAGTGATGACATTTTAGTTTTGCAATAAATACAACAACATAGTAAGAAGGAATTTTATTTAGAGATCCTTTTTAAAAAACTGTTATTGTCCACTCCTTGTAGTCAGCAAGTAACCATTGCCTATAAAGCAAGCATTCATACTATTATATGTATATAAGAATATTAAAATATTCTAGTTTCAACTTTTTAAAGGACTGAGTTTTTTTCTTGTATGTTTTGTATGAAAGGATGCTGCTGCTGTGATTGAGGGATTACTATACTACTAAGCAAAGTGATAAAATATTTTTGATTTGAGAATCTATAAACAATTTACAGACAGTACACATCTCAGGTTGTGTTATATGTAATAAATGAAGGGGGTCAGATTAGTATTAAATACATAAATGTCAGTTAACGTTCACATTTCTATGAAAACAGATCTCTGTAAAAGGCAAGAGCTAAACCAACTAAACCTATAGTTAGAGGATTTTACTTTCAAGGTTCTGGAAACTGTAAAGTTCAAGATAAATGAATCAAGCTGAATATCTTAGCTAAGCTCAAACAAACATCTTGAATACCTTTTTAACAATTACAGAGCAAAGACATTTTAATAACAGCATACTGTGTTATCAATAGCTAGAACAAATGATTCAGATGTACACAGTATAAACTGGCATTTATTGTGAGGGTTTTCCCAGGTCAAAGCTCTTTCTGCTTCTCCACCTTAGCAGTTTGATAAAGCTAAGACTTGCACTGAAGACTGTCGTGATGAAAAACCATTTTGTAGAATATATCAATGGGTTGATCTCCATTTGGATCTGCATACTTCAGAGTTGTCATCGGAGTATACAAGGTGTCGGTCTGATAGCGAAAAGGTGGATTTTCTGCAAGAATTACCTTTACTGTATGCTGTCAAGAATGAGAAATCTTTAAAGAACCTTTATTAAAATAATAATGTAAAAAACTGGTTTTCAATTAGGCAGAGGAAGAGTGGAAGAATAAATTGTAGAGTTGTGTAAAACCCTGGATGAAATTTTTTAGAATTGAATTAGAATTTTTTCTTAGAACAATTTTTAAGTCAAAAGTACTTCTTATTTCTTATTAATCCTATTTCTGTTCATCTACACCATGGTGATGGCACCTTACACCTAAGCATCCTGAATAGTCCTTCAAAATTATCCCTGTATGCCCACAATAAATAGATACCTCCTATTACAGTTCACTGGAAAAGGATCAGAATGGTGCACTTTGCACCAAGACCTGGGAGGCTTCAGCTGACACCCAAGCTATCCCTTAGCGTCAGCACCTGAAATCGTTGTCCTCTCCCCCAACTTGCCTGAACTTTGCTTCCTGCAGAAAGCCCCAAAGACCAGAAACTATCTCCTTTTTTGTGACTTGCCGGTCTGGGGTAGCTGAGTGAACTTCACACTGATGGAGAGATGACTCTAGTGAGACAGAGAGGAGAGGGGCCTTAAATAATGGTGGGAACCCTGTGTCGCTGCCTGGTAACAGTGCAGAATGTCCAACCTTCACCAGCTAATGTGTAAGTACATCTATGCCCTCAAGGGTCTTTAAACTACAATTCACAATTGTCTTTTAAACTCTTCAGTAATTCTTAAATTACAAAAAAAAAAAAAGTTGATGAGTTACCTCTGCAACGTCCTCAGCACTTTGTCTCAGGCTCTGGAAAATTCGTTTGTAATTTTTAAGGTAAATGTTAGTAAACATCTCAGCTATTTCCTTGTCTGCGGCTGAAAGATCCATTTTCATTCCATCTTCAAAAGCTTTTCTTTCAAACTCTGTGACCACTGGGCCTGGTTCGATCAGACTTAACCTGTTCAAAGAGCAAAGATAAACTGGTTATTGATTCTTATCCATGGGAAACATTCCTAGCTATCCTTAAAAAGGAGAATATTGAATAGTTACAGTCTGAGTACACATTAGCAAGCAATAGTAAATGGTGCATTCTGTAATGGTGATCCATACCATATTATTGGCCTGAAGCTCCTACCCATCCATATGAAGATGTAGAAAAAAAGTACAGATTTAATTTCTGGGAAGCACTATAACTTATTTTGTGGCAGAAGTGAATACAGTTGTTACCTGCTGTCTGACAACTGTGGAATCTTTTGTGATGTGCAGTTTCCACGGGTTCCTCAGTTTGTTTCTCCTAGATAGTAGCAAGCTTTAAACATTTGTTTGCTAGCTCTGAATATATTTTAAAACTGTGTAAAATATAGTTTGCATCTGGGGATCAATACTTACTGCAGTTTAAACTTGAGCGCCTGTATAGCTAAACTTTCGCAGAATCCTTCCACAGCAAACTTAGATGCAGCATAAACATCATTAAATAAGATACCTGATGGTACAAACAAAACATCCTGAGAATGTGATTGTATGCAACATACTAATATTTTAGCTATACTAATAATTTAGTTTAAGAACCTCTTGTATTTTACCCAAATTTCTACAGTCTTGCTGGGAAAACATTAAAAAAAAATCCTTCTTTATGTCAATCTAATGAGCCAATTCTAGCAGTATTAAATATTGCTGATTTTTGCCACATGAACTCAGAATTACTTATTCTAGAAATGGGTGCTTGACTAAGGCTTCTCCTCCTCCTAGCTGATGCTGTCATCTCTTTGGATGATACTAAATATTTTGTAGTCTAACCTATGAAAGTGTCCATACATACAATACCACCTGCATTATTCATTGGCAAGACTTAATAGGATGTAGAGAAACACAGAAGCTGAGTGCAATGCAGGAAATAAGATTATGCAAGAGATCCAGCTTGCATCTGAAGGACTTTGAAAAAGTAGTACATCAATCCGCTTGAATGGATGGTAAGTATTGTATCAAACTATAACAACTCTTGCAATTTGACCTAGAACTCCTGCTCACCACAATAATCCAGGTAAGATCCTTGCAGTTATAGTAATAATTGAAACAAATATGGTTACACCAGATGGAACAGAAGAGTAGGAGCATGGCTACTTGTTCCTAAAATTAGACACCGTAGAGCTTTATGAGAGGAAAATCTTTAAAAAAAGGTGACAGAGTTGTCCAGGACATGATCAGATTTCATCACATATCTTTGTGCAAAGTGTAATAAATGTGTTTGCCTTTTAATCACTTCCAACAGGAAAGAGACTAGTAATATTGTTAAATCTTGTTTTCCAGAGAATCTCTAATAATTGTGTTTGGATTAAAAACTGATAGCCCTACTCCCATGAAAAAAGACAATCCACTCTGCAAGTTTTGTTGTTAAAGTGTCTTGAGAGTAGCTGCACAGTAAAATGCTACTAAGATGCGTTAAAAAAAAATCAGATCTAAGTGCTGTACTTCTCATGGTTGGAACTTGAGCATTACAGAGTGCAATAGTTTGATATGCTAGCTCCTACATTTTTTCAGGTGAAAAGAAGTAAGCTTTAGATTTTGAATACTGAACTCTTTGTTTATTTAAAACTAACAAAAAAAACCTTTGCCTTGTATTCCCATAACACTGTTTATTATAACTATATGGCCGCTCTTTCTCTTCTTCATGTCAGGTAAAATCTCCTTCAGGAGCCGAACTAGTCCAAAGAAGTTGGTATCCATCACAGTTTTCATTTCATCTATGGTCTGACATTCAATAGGTCCAATGAGTCCCTTTCCAGCATTGCTAACTGCACAAAATGGAAGACACAACAGTGAGCAATAACCTCCATAAGCAGTAACTTGTGATTTTTACTGGAAAGCATTTGAGAGTAAAATGAGAGAGAAAAATAAATGATTGAAACAAAAAGAGTGGTTATTCTGTTAGTAAAACTTTGTGAATATATTTGTCATTTCCATTATTTTTTTATTTTAAATTATGGTGTTAATACAATTTAAATTATTTGCTATTTTACTTTTTATCTAATTTATTTCTGATTAGTCCTTTTTATTTACATTACAAAAGGATTACAGGGAAATGAGCAATAATGATCTACATTTGTTTACAATTCAGTACTAAGAACTAGAAGCTACAGTCAATGCCCATAAGAATGAACAGAGGTCTTCAACTTATTTAACATGGCCACGTTCTGGTCCGCTTTCTGTTCATTTTTTTGTATTCTCATCTTCAAGAAAAAAAAAAAGCTTAAATCAGTTTTGCTACCAAAAAGTTTTTATTTGCGTCCTAGATATTTATAAGCAGGGAATATTGATAAAACACGCATTCTGCACTGAAAGTAGCATGTCAGATTAGAGTATATTCCAATTTGCCAAAGAACCTTGTTAATCACTGCTTTAGTGATTTATCAAAATTAAGGCAGACCCATGATTCTCTCTTAGATGAGATTTACTCATTGGTGGTGTAAGCAATTTCCATCTTACTAAGATATTAGCGTTTATTTTTACCAAAATGGTATAAAAACTCTTCTTGCTAAATGATATGTAAACATATAATTGTCAATACAAAATCAGAATACCCTTCTTTTATTTGCATTTGTTCTTTTACTTGCTAATTCCCAAGCACTATTGCTTTCTTACTATATGGATCTATTGCTATTGCTTTCTTAGTAAATAGGGCTGTGCTTCATCTGAAGGGAAGAAACAGTCTTGTAAATGAAGATGGGGATTTAGACTTACTACAAACTCTATCATCTTACCCCAAAAATTTCTTTTCTGAGACCATGTTTTTCCTTTGTAAAACAGGGAAAACAAACTTTCCTACTTCACAAGAGCATGGTGAGATTTAATCCACTCGTGTCTGCATAAGCTTTAAGAATCTTGAATAGAATACACTATGTAAATGTTATTATTTTGATCATTTAAAAATTACACTAATGAAACTTCCCCAGAGTATATGAGAGAGTTTTAAACAGAAAACTGATGTCAGTTCATAGCATACATATCTAACACTTGCCTAAGACATCAATCCTTCTGTCGGGGATACTGTTCACACAAGTCTTGATGGACTGTTCGTCACAGACATCTAGTTGTTTAACCTCCAGGGCCGTGCCCAGCCTGCCGCCTGCAGCCTCCTCGAGCGCCGCTCTCTTGGCCAGGTCCCGAATGGTGGCGTACACTGCAGTGCGCCAGGAGCAACAGTTAGCACAAACACTGCCACCAAAAAGGTCGTCTTCCTGAGCAGCATTAAAGAATAGTGCTTTCCCATCTATATCTTAAATACCAGCAATACAACCCCAATAAAACCTTAAAGTAGAAAGAATACATTTTCAGCATATAAATACTGCCACCAACTTCCCAGAATCTGGTTCTGAAACCCCCAAGGAATATAAAGGAGAATGAAACCACTACGTACAATGTGGAACTTCTGGCATATGGGGTTAATATCATTACCAAAACTTTTGATGATGGGTGCCAAAATTAGGCTGCTGAATCATTTTTTGGTACGTAAACATAGATTTCAGATTCTATATGCATTTTTTTAATCACAGCCAACATATTTAGCAGAGCAACTGTAATTTTATGAAAAAGTGGAAGACAGCTGCTTCCTCTGGATCTGAAAATGTTTATTTTTGTAAGGTACTTATCAAAATATAAATTAACTTTATCATTATTCTGACCTAATTACCCTGACAACTATGAAGCTGCATCCAATCTCTTGGCAGTAAAGCACAGTGAGAACAACTGTGAGGAACTGAATTTCCACACATGCTGTATTTGCCTTGTCATCCATTTTCAGTCATAGCAGATGTCCCATTTTGGGGCGGACAAATAAGTCCCAACCCTTTTGTTCAGCCTCATTTGCCTACGCAGCATTCGAATAATGAAACATGCTTTAAGGAAAAAAAATGCAAGTTTAAGAACTCTTTTCCTAAATCCATCTTTTTGTCCAGAAACTGGCACGTACATTTTGTTCAACAAAGGTTTTAGAAGCACCAAGCAAAGCTAGCTAGACCTCTCAATGTATATCCAGGCAGCATACTGCAGACATTTTCTATTATTTGTTTTTACACTACTGTCCTTTTTTTGTAATTGATTCACTTCAGGTAGGTGTTCAGTTTCAATATAGTTACAGAAATAACGTGCTTGCAGAAAGCAGTGTATTTTTATTGCATTTTATCTTCTTGGGAAAAGGGGGAACTAACAAGAAAGGAGTCACTAGACTGAATACAGTCACTTCTGTTAAATCACAGAAAAAAGTGACTACCTCAATTATCTTTTTATAAAGACAAATAACAGAAACATTTTTACCTTTAGATCTTTTCTGTTCATCTCTTGCCATTTTTACAGCTGAGGCCAGTCCAATTCCTGAGGAACAACCCGTAATGAGGACATTTCTTTTTGCCATTCTTTTCACTGAGTGGTATGAGCAAGAGTTCTTGCAACTCTGAGGAGCAAAAGCCTAAATGTAGCTACAACATAATGTCATCAGCCTTTAATGCTATCACCAGCTTTCCTGAGTCAACAAATTTGAAAACGCACACCTGGACACTGCATGATTAAGGGAATAATCATATATAATAGCTTATAATCTGCATTATCAATATGGAATAAATTTAATAAAGTTTTGTATTAAACTTTAAAATGAGACATTCATAAACTACATGGATATTTTCTAATAGTGGAATAACTGGTCTGCATGCTACTGGCAGGGAAAGCCTTGCCACAATTACAATCAGTCTGTAGTGTTGAGTCCTCCAGTCTCACGAAGGGGAAGCAAACGGCACCCAAAATGTGATCCCTCTGGTCAGTGTGCTCAGGCTTCATTCTTCTGTGCAACAGAACAGGGCATGGATTTATTCCCTGTTGTCTTACTGTTACAGAAATGTTTGCACCTAGAAGTCCTGATAGGCTTTATAGAAAAAGTAAATTGAAATTGGATTTAGAAAGAGTCAAACTGTTTAGACAGATTGCTCACATTTGTTTTTGTCCCTATTCCCATCCAAGAAAGGTGAAAGCAAGCAAGCAAGCACATCAGCAATGGAGAACAGCCAGGAAGATCTCGAACAGACCAGCTTTGCACATCCTCGCAATCCCTGAAACCTCTTTGAACACTTTCTGTTCACCAACTGACAGGCTGTAAAAATAAAAAAACAAAACACATACACACACACACACACACACCTAGCATGGTATCTGACTGTTTCAGTTTTGCAGAAAATATTCACAAGCTTCGGATACAAACTCTGAATTAAGTAGGGGGGCATCCAGACTGGCAATTTGGTGCAGTTCATCTTTAATACACAGCAGCCATAGACATGCTACAATGAAGAAAGAAAATCAGTCTCTTGTGAAATTTATAACCTATCCTGAGCAACAGAAAGAGAATTATCTTAATAAGCAATTAGCCTTCTGAATAGCATTCAGCTAACTGCAGTGCAATCTGTTACACACAGAAAAAGATGTTCCAAGAGTCAATAACCCCAGGTTAATGCAACAGAGTTCAGAAGAATGAACTTAGTGTTCCAGGGTTTCTGTAAATGTGAATTGGTTAGTAACTCAAGAAAAGTAGGACTCCACAGAAATATTTAACTGAAGTTACAATGTTAGGAAAAGAGATGCCTGTTTTCCAAACAAATGCATACACTTGGACAGTGTAACAAGTGGAACCATTATCTTCCCAGGCAAGCAACAAAATAACAAGACAGCATCTAAATTTAATGAGAAAATGTAATTATGATTCCACTTATTTATCAGGTTTGATGACCAGCTTTACTCGAGAAAGTAATGTCCGAATAAACAATTTCAGTACAAACACTATTTAGCTGATTCAGTTATTAGGCAACTGCTCATGCACATTTTTATTTAGTGCACTCAGGAGGGGCAAGCGAGGCTTTATGCAACAACATTAGTGGAATTCCGCTAGTGTTATGATGCAACTGTAATTAAGGATGGGTTTCATTTTCCACTTGAAATCCTAGTTTGAGAGGATCAAATATTCCTTTGCTTTAAAAGATCAGTCTTAAATTTGGTGCACAGATTTCTAGTCTGAAGGCAAAATGATGTGTTTAAAGGGGGAAAAAAAACCCCAACAACTTAAAAGCAGTTTAATGTTTTTCAATTATTACACTGGCCAACTTAACTCTAAAGCTTTTAATTTAGTATTACGTAGAGAAACAAATGGCTTGACTTGAAACATACATGTAAGTAAACTATTTTTTGCTACATTATTGTTTTCATAATGGCAAAATAAATAATGTGAAACTGCAGAAACGCATACTTTAGATGTGCGTATCTTGATCTTGTCCAAAGTAGCAAAATGTGTGTCTGGTTTTGTTTAACTACCAAAAGTAGACCAGCTGCACTTGTGAGTGTGTTTCCATAACTAGTGAAAGGGACCTACCTGCTACAGAGGAATTTAGCATGCTTCCCCCTGTACAGTTACTGAAATACAACAGCTAGTTTTGCTGCCCAAAATACCCTCTTAATACACAAAACACAAAATTTGGGCTTAGTCCTTAAATTGCAGTACATTCATTTTTGTTCCTCTTGCTCTATGTCAAATAGCTTTGCTAAAATGATTTTATGAATTATTTACAGCAATGGCTTAATGCATGCAAACCAGGTTTGCATTAATCAGACTCAGATTTAGGCAGTTTCTGACTCTTTCATAAATATAAATGTTAAGGATGAGGGTCACAGCCAAAACATTTGTATTAGCTGAATGTGTAATACATTTGGAAAGCTGGAAACAACCATATTTTGGAATGCATAGTTATGATGCCGCTTTATTCAACAGTAGCTTTTATATGGACTCTTCTGGAAAAAGAACTTCAACCTGTATGTCCCTGTCCTGTACCTTTTTACATCCAAAAGAAACCACTTCGAGTGAAGCAAGCAGGTTTTGCCAGAGTGTACATTTACGGTCTTGATCAAATCAGCATCCTAGAACATCTCACAAACATGTCAATTTTAATAAGATATTGTTTCTGCACATTGAATGTTTACAAAAAGAAAGAGAAAATATTTCAGAACAAAAACTGTAAATAAGGTAATATCATTGTGCTCTTAATTAAAAGTCAGATGGGGAACACAAGTACATGGATTAAAATCCTAGTAAAAAGACAACAGCTGAAATTCATTCCTACAGCTCAAGATACTTAAAAATAAACTTTATTTCTCAAAACAAAATAATAACTGATTGTATCAAGGCAATAATCTCAAAAACATTTGGAAAAATAAAAAGGTTGGCATCTATGTCAGTACAAATACATTCGTTATTTACAACTCTCCTATATTAAAATTTCCTCTTTGAATGCAGTGCTGCATTGCCAGCAACAGCTTTTGTGGGCTACCGCGTGTCCAATGGGAAACATTCCTTCCTTCACAATTCTTGCCCCTGAAACAAATTATCTGTGATCAGAATCTTTCTTTAAACTTCCTTACTGAATTTACCAAATCTAAGTACATTTGTTTCAAGATGTTACTTTTCATTATGAAGATTTCTCTTACAAAATTAGGCAAAGTAGCTGCAGAAGGTCTCAAGTCCATGGCTTCCTTCTCAAATTCTGTTATCTAGGCTACAAGTATTAATGTATTTTGATTACTCCTCTTGTGATTGAAGTTAATTTGCTTTCAAAATCAGGATCACTTAGAAAATTTTCAACATAAATTAACCTCTAGCACATAAGTAGGAAAACATTATGCAGAATAATTTGATAAGAAATATTATACAAATCTCTTTAAAAAAAAAAGTACAATTTAAAGTAGTATTGTCTTTTGGACTAACTGTTCTGTACAAGACTGAAGGTTCCAATAAAATTTGATTGGATTATTGTGTTTATGTTCCTAACAATTTAAGTTTCTAAAAATTCAGGAAATGTTTATGAAAACTCTGCCAACAGTATCAAAGTATTTCTGTCATGAGAGAAGGGGAAAAAAAAAGTCTATGATTTATACCAGTACAAATTGGGAAAAGTCTCATTAATATTAATATAATTATTCTGGTTTTACAACAATATGAATAAAAATGCGGCCAAGTGCATTACTGTTTTTTATTTTTAATTTCTAGGGGTTTGGCATGCTTAGAAAAAACAAAAAAAACAAGCTTACATTCTGGATTTAATTGTTTGACAGTCCACTTTTACAAATAAAAAACCCCCCAAACCCACCCCAAAATAACAGGAATGTTTGGAGATCAGCAAAAAGGTCTCTCTAAAACATGATCCATATCAGCTACGATTACATTAGCCAGTACTACGGCACAACAGAAACACATCTGTGAAGTAATGAGAAACCAGTTTGTGAGGAGAACCTGTTGCCCATCCTACATGCTTTTCAGGGGTTTTACTTCAGAGTGGCTTATCTGGTCCTGCAGACTTACTGACCATTAGTAGCTGGAACTCCTTCAGTGCACTTGTACAGTACCTCTTCTGGTTTGTTTTCATCAGAAAATAATCTAGTTCATAATGCTTAGATATCTGGTATCATCACCTTATACTATGGCTCCTGTTAATTATACATACAATAGCCGTTATGTTGTACCCATTCACTCTTAGCTAGGTGATTATTCTTTAAGGAGAATGCTATTTATAGAGTACACAGACATCTATAGGTAGTACATAATGCGCTTATGGCTAATGAACAAAAGGTTATTATACTAACTTCTAATTATTTTTATACTATATATTAGATGCCTCATCATCCTCATAGTTTTCTGGATTTTAAAATAATACTAATACACAACAAAAATGTATGTATTTGTGCAAAAATATATTTTTTAAAAACGATGAACTAAAATGCGTGGCTATGTGTATATTAATTGGGACTGAGTTGCAGTGACATACCTAACTCTTACATGACACTGAATCCTCCTACTGTCCTTCCCATCTAACTCTTTCACATGGCCAAACAAACAAACAAACACACACACACTGTGGTTCTGTAATATACAGGAATGTGTGTTTTAGGCCTTCTAGGCCTAAATTTATATGAATTTCTTTAACTGTTTCTTGTTTCTCAATAATTACAAAACACAAAGTAAAAGAGAATAATATAAAAATAGAACTGGGTAATTAGTTTCACTTTCTTCATTGCTGTTGGTAAAAGATCCTCTGAATACAAAAGATTGTTTTTGTGTACAGAACTTGCCTTAAATATTTTATGTATGACACATAGTTAAATCAACTTACCTTGTCAAGCAACCCTTCACTTGCAGCACGAACCATTCCATCTCTGACCTGAAGTTGTGGCTGCAGATTACTGACAGTATCTTGAGCCTCTTCTAACTCTCTCTTCACCTGTTGCAACCGTCCACTGAGATGGTAAGAACCAGATTTTTGGTATTCTGTCGATATTTGCCATTTTGCTTGGTCTTTCTGATGAGCAATCTTCTCAAATTTAAGAAATATGACAAAAGCATTGTAAGATTTACTTTATATAAATCTCTGTCAATCTAAGTACTTATCCTATCTCACTTGATATATCAATTTTCAAACTTACCATTATTAACATAATTTTATTTCTCATTTCAGGAAGAAACTGTGGCCACATAAGATTAGTATGCCATAAGAAAGAGTCCTCTACCATTGTTATTTAAATCAATTTCTAACCAGGAAAGGACTCCAAATTCCCACCAAAAAAAAAGAAAAAGCCATTCTGAATGTTCAACAAGATTTTTCTACTTCCTTTATTTGGAATACTTAAAACTTCCAGGGGTAGTAGAGTTCTGTTTTGTAACAAGATCTTCATCACAGATCAAAGCAAAGCAAGAATGAGTCAGCTGAAAAATCTGGGATCTGGTTATTTTCTGAGTCCCAAAAGAGCAGAGTAGCCCAGGGGAGAAATAAACCCCTGTGAAGAAACAGAAAGCAATTCCTATCCTGAACTAATATGTTTGCTCTATAAGCAGGCAAGAAAACGTATTAGAGGGAAAAAGAAAGAGACAAGACTACACACACACACACACACAGGTGCACATACAGATCCCTTCCACAAATACATTGAGTGCATATAGTGAGCAATTAAGTGTTCAGAAATCCCTATCTAGAACTAGCACAGAAAGTTTCTGTGGAAGATTGGTCAGTCTGCAAGAAATAATTGTGTTACTAATGGAGAAGTTTTTTTCTTATAACATGCTTATATATATAATTTTTAGACAAAGAAGCAACCCTATAGTATTCTAAATGGAGCCAGATCCTCTCTGTGATATATTCCACTTCTATATAGAATGCTTCTGAAATCCAGTGTGAAATCCAGTGACTTAACTATGCTGAAAATAATCTTTAAATTCCACTTCCTTCATTCCGAATCTCTCAAGGCAGATGATTGGAATAGGTATATTTTCACAGTCTTGCCTATACCATTCCTGGAACTCTCTCTTTTTTCCTGGTATTCCTTGGAAAAAATGACGACAGTGCAATTTCCTGAATGCTATGAGAAGCTGTGTTGAACCTAGATATGAAACAAAACCCTTCCTTTATGTAATATACAGGAGGAAAAAAAACAACAACAACAAAAAAACCTTTGTAACACAGATCTCCAAGGTTACTTTTAATTAGATGCATAAGCATGTTAGTATTTTCAGTTCAAAAGTATGAGTTATAAGTGTCTTACAGTCTGATGGACAGATTTTAGGAACAAATCTCATTTCGAAAACTGCTTTTTCAAAACTGGACATGAAATAGTGATTAATCAGTGATTTAAATAAGCTTATATTAATAATACACTGTCAAATTCCAAGACCTGAAAAAATGGTAAACATCTAAGACTTAAGTCTAGGATAGCCTGAAAAAAATCTGAATCGGAATACACATTCTCTGGTTTTATTTTCCATTTCCTAAAATTCACCCAAAAGACTGTCTCCAGAAGCCCAGGCAGATCTGGTGAAGGACCTGTAGAAGAGCAGGGTAGCATTTACCACAATGAAAAAATACATGTCTCAGTTATAGCACCCCTTTAAACACAAGAGATTTTAAACTCAGTAAGATCAATTTGGAAGTATAAATTAAAATTGGAGTAAGGCATCCCCTTAGTTGAGTGAACCAGTGAGAGCTGCAAAAATATAGCTTGCCCAGAGAACCTGACTAAAAATGTTTTCCCTCCTCCCTCAACATTTTCCAGCATAAATGGTAAATGGCAGAGAGAATGTGATTAGAGTTGTGAACTTCTTAGATGGTACATTTATATAGGTAACTCTAGGGATTTTAATTTTTCTTTGAGTTTTTATTTATGCAACCTTTTTCTGGTTAAGATTTTCATTCAGGAGTATTTATTTGATCAGAAAGACAAGGTGTATAACAAGAAAATATCCTTAAGTGAACTCACATCACTCTCACTGTGAGAGGAGGAAGAGTCTGGTAATATGCCGAATTCTCTCTCTTAGGATTTAGTCACTTCATGATGTGAAGACAATCCCTGCATACATGAGTTTATTTTTGGACAAATGTGGATCTTAGATTTTTAGAAGATAACTCTAACTGCTAAAGACTTCCTTGAGGACTTAGGTGAACCAACTCATTACCTCTGAAATCTCTGCTTATACACAAAAGACCCAGAAGCCATAAATGGCCTTCAAGGAACAGTTACTCTTTCTGTATCCAAATAATATTAGCTGATTGGAAGCAGTTGTCACAAAACATCACCTGCTGCTTCAAAAAATGTGTATGCTTATTCTTTTAATTTAGACTCCTTTTTTGTCTGAGAAGGAAGTGTTCAGTCAGCAGTTGTACTGCAGCTATGTAGGAAACCCTCTCCTTCAGAATCACCCCCAGAGTGTTAGAAAGAGTTGGAAATGATATGTTAATGACATGTATGCAGGGTGGCAAGTAGCAGCAGGTAGATGGTTCATGAGTGTCCTAAATAATCATTTTAAGAGAAGTCAAAAGAGCAGATATAACATTACTTCCTTTTGCAGTGAAAGAACCCTCATATTTAGCAGGGACACAGCTAAACCACAGTGCTCCAGAAAACAGATCAAATGCCTCTGGTAACTGCACAGAAAGGAAAACTTCTCACATGTCTTATCCCTAGGAAGAGAAAAAACAGACAAATCCAACGTAATTAAAATGGCAGGAGCCATTTCAGTTGTGGTATTTACCTCTAGCTGACAAGCATCTTTTAACAAATCTAATTCTGCAGAAAGCTTTTTTATCTCAGATTGCATTCGTGCTTCTAGTTGAGCTTCACGAGCCTGGGCAGCACCAAGTTCTTCTGCCAAACGATTTGCACGAGATTCCTGAAAGATAGTTAGTGATATTATGAATCATGCCTGTAAATGAAAAATGGTGTAAATGCAAACTATTATTTAAACCTGAACAATCATGGGAGGTAAGTGAATCTGAGTTCGTGTTTTAGGTGAGGAAGCATGGAGAGGTCAGCCATTTCCCTATTTGTTCATATGGAATCAGCAGCTGAACAAGGCCTAAAACATGGCAGTCAACAAGTTGCAAACTACTTGTTTAGTTCCTAGGACTAAGCCTAGCAAATAAAAGCAGTATAGAGTCACACTCCCTTGACTAGATATTTGCTTGCAGAAATGTGGCTGTACATTACATAGTCAAGCAAGAAACCTTAGAATTTAGAATACTTCTTAGAGATTACACACAACAGGAAATGACTACCTCAGCCAGGTGGTTATGAAGCTGCTTTTACAAAATGTTATTATTATTTTTAAGCTCTTTGCGTGAGAACACTCTTCCAAAACTTGGTTAGGACTGTATAGCTGTGCCACTAGAGGTTTCTAGAGACTGATAACTGGCAAATCAGGAAGACAAAATAACTATGTTTTTGCAAATGAATGCTCCTTTCTACCTTACAATGTTCTCTCATTTTCTTTCTAAATTTTTTTTATTGACTAGTATTACAATTCTACATCTGCATTCTATTGACATACGTGTCTTCACAATTAGCAACTACACCCATTTGATAAAGAGGGAGAAGAGAGAGAAATAAAGAGACTAACTCATGTTAAAACAGGTAGCCCGTATCCAGACTCAGGAACAGAATTGACACTCCTGTATTTAAGACTACTATCTTAAGCAGAAGAGCAATCTTCTGGTTTTATTTACTATGTCTTGTTTTGCAAGAAAGCCATGAAAATTGCTGATTTATACACATTTAACTATTAGGCAAAGGTAGTTATCATGCTTCAGTGAACCTCACAGTTCTTCAGTGAAAAACATGGAGAAATGCACATCCTTTCTTTCCATTTTCTCTGCACTGGCTACTAACCCGTAGTATCATAAAAGAGAGGAGTAGCTATATTCAAGAGAGAACAGGAACTGCAGCTGGGTCTGACCTGTGTATGGGAAAAAGGAAAGACAGTGGGCAGACAGCTATTGTGTGAGGTTCTGACTCAGTCCAGTTCCTTGCATATATTTAGTTATGGAAACATTTCAGCTATTTCCCATTTCTGTTCCACGCAACAAAGGAAATATCACTTTTTGCTGGGCAGTTTGGTAAATTTGGTTGTATATCTATTTTTTGCTGGCAATAGCATCTTTAAATTTGGACATTTCTTCTGTCCATAGTTACCGAGAAAAGATCTTTGAAATTTTCTCTTTCAGAACTGAAACAAAGCTGCCATTTATGGTAAAAGTCAAAGGGAAAAGAAAACCTAGACGCTCCCAGCCCAAAACAAAACTACAACATGCTTCACTGTTACAAACTTCAAACTGCAAAGTAAATGTACCCTTTCCAGAAACAAACCTTTTTTCAATAGCTAATTCTACTACTACTGAAAGCGTCTTCTGAAAGTTGAAATGCTGAGTCACCTTTTCTCGGGACAGATGGTTTACTTCTTCCAATTCATGTGAGAGCCTGTCTGCTTCTCTTTGAGCCTGAACTAGCATTCGACGAGTCTCCAGCAGTTCTGAGCGAGTCTGCTGCAGCTGTTCTCGTTCCAGCCTCAATTGCTGACCCAAATCTAATGCTTCCTTGTACTGGTCTCCAATGCAATTCTCCTGATCTTTCACTGTCTGTAATAGGTAAATAACACCAGATCTCAAAGAATACATACATGGAACACTTGCATTTGTCCCTCCTTGGGGGGAAAAAACAAAACAAAACAAACCCTATCAAACACACAAAACTCAAAAAATGTAACCATTCCTTTTGATAATTACAGACTCTTGAAGGTTGCAAAGACAAGATGCATCATACCATACCTGATCTATGGTCCATCTAAGTCCAGGGTGGTATCTCTCATATCAGGCCAATACAGATAAAAGGAAGATGCAACAACACTTTATAGTGAACATTTGCATAGTAACACACTCATAAAAATAGTGTATTTTTAACCCATATTAATTATTTGTAGGTTCAGGCCTGAAAACAAAGATTTGTATAATTCATAAAGTAAAATTTACCTACATCCTCTATTCTATCTGTATGCACCTGTTCGCTATACAAAAGTTATCTTTTCTAGTTCCCATAAGCACCCTCAGTCTCAGTACTCTTTTGATGCAATTATTCCCACAAGCTAGACAGTTAAAGCATAAGATGCTCTCACCATACAGCATCTTATTTCATTTCATTTCAGGGAAGACCTTCTCCATATCCAGTGCATCAGGTTCCGAAAGAATGAGGTAATCAGTATTTTTTCAAATTTCTCCACAAAACAAAACATTAAAAGTGTACCATTAAGTTTGTTTATTTTTATACCATTAAACTGGTTTAATTTTAATTAAGATTCATCAAATCCCAGGATATACAACTGCAATTACTTGGGGAGAAGTAGTGACATTGTCATTTTTAAAGAGACGCTATACAGTTCTTTCTAGACAGTTATGGTAAATAGTAAAAACTGATAATCTGTTTAAAACGAACTTCAACCAAGAATTTCAGTAGATAATTTCACAATATTTGCAAGCACCATGTTTAGGGAGAAGACTGTTTTCTTACCTTATTTATTAAACAGCCACACAGACTACATACAAAGAACTGTTCAGTGAATTGTGAATAAAATATCCTGTGTATCCAAGTAACACTTTACCTTTTCAAAAGCTGCTAGCCTTTGTTGTTTTCTTTCAATTTTTTTCTTCAGCTGATTTATTTCTTGATCTCTCTGGAGCAGTTCAAACTCTTTTTCACGAAGCTCATCTTTAGAATGCTGGAGTTTGCCATCTAAGCTCTCAATCTGAACACAAAATGCAATTAAATCAGAACAGATATTTTACTGAAATCAGGACAATAAAAATAATAATAATAATAACAACTTAGAAGTGCTGTCAGTATTACCTCTGACTTTGGGTTTCCTTGCCAATTTTTATATTTTATTTTAACAACATTTTCTTATTTTAAAAGAGCAGTTTGAGAGCTATATTTTATTAAGTAAAAAGCTACACTTTATTTATTTATACTGGCATTTTCCTGTAATAGTTTAAGTGATAAAAAAAATATTTTTGCTGGCACAATATTAAGGTACTCCCCTCTTCCTTCTCCTCACAATAAGATAGATGTCTTGCTTTTCTGGATTAAGCCTGGCTAGCTATTGTGTCCCAGGACCAGACATTCCTATATCATTAATAGCCCTATGGTAGCAGAACTGGGTTTTTAAGCAAGAATTACCTGTTTATTGCATTCCTTAATTTCTAACTCTGATTTCTCTAAATTGCCTTCTAATCGAATTATCTGTTGTTCCATTTCTCCCCTATGTTCACGAACTGTCATATCCAACTGTGTAATCTAGAGGTAAAATGGAAAAAAAAGAAATATTTTATTTTGCCCTACTATGCAGAATTTAAGAAATAATGTTACAAAATATGATAGTATAAGGAATGAAACTAATCCCTTTTAGTCTCAAGAATATGCTCTCAAGCAGTCAATATAAAAATGCAACTCATCCATCTCTGGACTTATTTTCCCCTCCTTTTCTCTTTATATTCGGCCGCTATTTTTAAATAAGTCCATAACTGAATATATTTGGTCCTCAGATACACAGAATGCAAACTGAATTCTCAGTTTAAACTGAACTCACTGAGTATCTTATTAGTCCTTCATGTTAGAAAATGTCTAACTTTGCCAAAGCAAAAAAAATCCTTTTGTTTTGATGAATTCCTGGAGCAGCTCCCAGAGCAGTGTGGTAAGAATATATTGAAAGCTCTGGCCTCCTTATTTTCAGTCAACAGAATTTTTTCTTTTTTTTGTGTTATTTGGATACAGAGGCTGCTAACTCCTGCAGGAAGTAGCTATTAGAAGGTTAATTACAAGTGACAGAAGAACAGTTCTTCTACAAGGGGAATCAGATCCTGAAGTCAGACCAAAAGACTGAAAATATATCAAGTGAGCTACAGAAATTTATTCACAGCAAAGATACTACTTTGTATTTAGAGGCTGCTTTATATCTAATCAGATATGCTCCAGTGGAAACATGGAAAGGAATCTGTCATCTCAGAATGCACTTCAATGCAGATCTTTCCTTCATTTTATCAAACATCAAGGAGAAACCATCTGCCCTGTAACTTTATTACTAAGAAATCATGCAACAGATTTACATGAGGTTTCTGTTCTGTCAAAATAGTAGTCTGCAACCACTTAATCATAATCAAATGTATGCTCTCAAAGGAGCATAACCTGATCTGTCCTGTTACCACAAGGCTTGAGGAACATACAGGTAGCTTTGAGGTTGACACCCTGGCTATATTAACAATACAGTTTGGAACGATGTGTTAAAGCTATTAAATCTAATGGTCATTTTATAAATTATCTACTACATAATAGGAACAGTTGTCAGTAACACACTTAGAACGATCTGACCTGAGCTGCTCTTTGTTTCAGTTCCCAATTCCTTTCTTTCAGTGCTTGCTCCATGTCCAGGAGTTCTTGCTTTTTGTCTTCCATTTCTCCCTTGCAGTACCTGAAATTCCAATACATTTATTTGCTTAACTGCACATTCAATTCAATTGCTTAGTTTCAAGTATCCAGTTTGAAAATTATTAGATCTATTCCATATTCAAAGTAAAATTACTCTAAAATGTAAATCAACTAACATTGCAAAAAAAAGCAAACCCAAATGGAGTAATTCCGTAAACCGTCTTCAAGATTTCCCAATAACTTCTTTATTCAAGTTATTTAATTGGTTATTAGGACAATATATTGTTAAATAAATATATTCCCATATTGCTAAAAAAAAGAACAGCATAGAAGAAAGTGTCATTTTATCATCATAGAAGAAAATGGACAACTTAATTGTAAAAGAAAGTAATTCCTCTTACTATTATTTCACAGCTTTGGGATTCAGAAAGTAATTTTAACACATTTTAAAACTGTACCCCAAAACAAGAATTCAGCATCACTTTTAGAAATTAAAAGTGAGCCAAGGTGCTACTGTAACAAGTTATCCAACAGCCACAAACCAGCCAAAAATTAGAGAGCTGCTTAAAAGATAAAAAAACATCCGAGCTACCAGGCAACTGTTTTGCTATTTCCAAGACAAAACTAATGGAATTAAGTTTTCAAGACAGAAAAGATACCAGCTTACCTGAGCTCAGCTGTTAGATCCTTGATAACAACATGCTTCTCCTCCAGAGAGGACTGTGCCTTCTGTAATGCATCTTGCAATTCCTGAAGCTGTTTTAAAGTGATTTTTAATTCTCCATGGGCATTCTGTAATGAAGATTCTAGTTCTACTATTTTCTGTAAGGCTTCCCTATGGCAAGTCTCGCTTTGAAGCAGCTTATCTTCCAATTCATTCACTATTATGATTTAAAAAAAAAAAAGAAGAAAAAAGAAAAACAGAAAAGTTTAATGATCAGTAAGTCAGCTTCTTTATGCAATACCACTGCCTATTAGCATCCGTAGTCATAACCAATTTCCACTATCACTATTTTTAAGAAAATCTAGAAAAACAGTAACTACTGGGGTTGTAACAACCACCCTTTCATGGCACCGTAGCCTTCACTCTTTTTATTCAGCTCAGAATCTGTAATACACTTAAAATATGAGGACACATCTAAAGCATTTGGCCAAGGGGAAAACGCAGAGAAACCACAGCAACTGTAGTGCTATGTAAAAATGCAAACAGAATTGCTGGCAAGCCTCTGGTTTAAAGGAATAGTAAAATCAAATGGACAAGGGTGGGAAGTTTGTTTGTTTCCATAGATTCTCTTGTGAATTTTTTTAAGAGCTGATTTTTTGTGAATAGAATATACCTTTGTTAAATCTATGTCTTGTTTGATTAACACATTAAGAAACCACTTTACCAATTTACAGGGACAATCTGCTCAGTCCTTTCATTTGCAGTAAAGGTACATCCCACACAAGTGAGAGTTTGCAGAGGCTATCTTAAGAAGTATATATAATATTTTACTATGTAATTACCAGCAAAATAAAAAATTATGAGTAAAAAAACCCCTCAAAACTGTCATATTTTAGGTCTCTTGTGGTACTTGATTATAAAATAACAGGGAAAGATCTATCTATTCTAATATATAAAGCATAGAGAAATTGCATTATGAATGGAAGCCTTAAAAACAATGTAGCTAAGTTACCCTCATTTGTCTTTTTACTGAGTTCTGATCGTCTTTCTTCCAAAATAACATCCAATTGATTTATCTGCATTGTTTTGTCTTCACCATCTTGTTTCAATTGCACTACTACTTTTTCCACACCAGTAAGTTCAGCCTTGCACTGATCCATCTCCAATTTAACCTCCCTGATTAAGAAAAGCAAGCAGAGCAAAATGTAATGGATCTTGCAATATTAAAAGCAACATATATATAACCTTATATGTTCTGAGAAGACAGACGCACTTGTGAATAGCATAATACTAAAGAATCCACCGGGATTCTGTTCACAGATCTGCAACAGATTTACTAGGAAACCTGTTAACTTCAATTCAAGAAGTTTAAGCTGTTTAGGAAAAGACAATACTATGTAAGTGTCATTGTTATTACTCCCATCAGTTAGGCAAGTAACTGAAACAATGACAGGAATAAAATTAAGCTTTCTTGCAATCAAAAGTGTATTCTTTGAGTCTACCAATTTCTCCTAGGATTTAGCATCTAATATTACAAGCAACTTCATAATACAATTCAATTCATAAATATATCAAGTGCTATCTTAAGACTAATTAAGTTGTCTGGACAGGCATTTACTCCATTGAAGACCCTTCCAGAACCTCATGTCTCTACTGGTTATAAACTTTCCTTCTGACTTCCAGGCTGTGCTCATACAGAGACTGTTTGACTACATAGCTAATACCATTTCAACAACATTTTACTAAAGAGCAATCTTTCTAATCAATATGTGCATCTGTAGAATATACCAGTCAGTTATTTTAAACCTACCTGATTGTGCTAGTAAGTTCAGCCACCTTTTGTCTTTTTAAATCTGCTTCCTGAGAAGCTAGGCAAAATTTCCCCTCTGCCTTTCTCAACTCATCTTCTGCATATGCTTTCTGTTTCTGAAGCTCTTGTTCCAAGTTAGATACCTATTTAAAATTGTATTCAAAAAGCGTTGGCACTTCTAAATTACATTTCAAACAAATATACAACCTTCTCTTGCAACTGACACTGAGAATTTTAAGACAAACAGTTTCCTTAGAGTCTAAAATTGCACATAAATTAACACTAGAAATATGCAGTCACATTTGAAAGACAAGTAGTTTCTAGTACATATAGCTAGGCTCAACTTTCTCAATTTCAATATATCTCTCCCTAATTCAAGTCTAGGGCTTGATTTTCCAAGTATTCAGCCACTCTAATGCTAGTTAGATAGCATAGAAGCTGGTAACAAAAAAATTACCACTAAAATACTTATTTTAGACAGATCTGAAATAACAACCATCAACTCAGTAAGTTATTAAATAAACATACAGATGCTGTTACAAAACACATATAAAAACATTTAAATATCTGTCCTTACTTATACTATTCTCACCATACTGTACCTGTTTTTCAAGTTTAATTTGATTATCTTCCAGTTCCCCATTTCTAATAGTTTCTTGCTGTAACATTTGCTGCTGGTGATGCAAAGTTTGTTGTAGGAGAACATTTTGTTCACTCGTGTCCTGAAGATTTTGGCTTTTTAGTTTTATTTCTTTTTGTAACCAACAAACCTGAAAATATATTCACTTTCCATTACAATAAAACACTTCACTTTGTGCTAATTCATCATTCAGCTATGTTTTTTTAAGTACGGAAAGAAGTCATTTAATTCTTGCTTTCTCATCAGATCTAAACTGGTCATATTTTAAAAACAAATGTAATCAAGATTTTTCATTTATAAATTATTATTTCTGCACAAAACTCAGAGGTGAAAGACCTTCCTTTCTGTTACTCTTCCTACTTTATTTCTCAGAGTCCCTTTTCTCCCCTCAAGACGCTGTCCCCAGTCCTCCCCTTTCTTTCTTCCTGTCTCTGTCATTGGTAAAACCACCAGGGATTCTGAGTGCCTGACTTATCACACGTTGAGTAGTCTGTTTTATCAATGATGGATGCTGAGCGTTTTCTGAAAAATCATGTTCTTGGGGGGAAAAAAGAAAAAAACAAAACATTAACTGCTTGCTCCAGGATAGAAGTAGTAACTCTGTTAGTTACTTATGAAAATACTGGTCATGATTGCAAAACCTCAGTTGCTACCCTTGAGTTTCACAGAGCATCCAGTCTCTCCATATGCAGCATGATGAAGAACAATGGATTTTAGGGCTTAGAAAGAAACAGTGGGTATCACAGGTTTATGCATAACACAGACCATAGATTTCTATCCAGTTAATTCTGTATAAAGTCCAGTAACCTAGGTTTGATTAATGCGTGTCTCTCAGTAGGTAATGCAGAACTGACTTACACATGAATGGTCTCCTGTTTCCCTTTATAATTAGTCATCCACACTACTTAAAACAAAAAGAAAACCCATCACACTAACTTCAGTCTTTCTTGCTTTCATATAGTAATGGAAAGTGTGATAAAATTCAATGGTTGGAATTTGGAAAGTTTTCTTGTGTCCAGGATTTCTTCCCCAGTAGGATGCTCACAACACAAACATATCATATGCACATAAGTTTATACAGTAATAGCTATCTCCATCTCAATTTTTTTCAAGACAGTGCTTTCCTTCACTTAATCCTGATTGTTTTACTTCTTTCAGCATCTTTTTCCTCCTGGTATTTCTTCACCTTAAGCTTATTCAACGTTCTCTAGTCACACTTTTCACTCTTTTAGCTTCACAAAACATAGTCTTTTCTCAGCTTCCTTCCTTTTCACAACTCCTGCTGCAAATGTTTCATCTCTTCTTTCAAAGACAAACTTTTAGATTACATCATTCATAATAGCAGTTTTCTCTGTAATACAGAAAAGTTGTTAAAATAAACTGTTACCTCTTCAGATTTCTTTTTAAGCTGATTTTCAAATATCTCCTTATTTTCTTCTGACTGACTCAAATACAGTGCAAATTCTTCCTTACATATGTCCAGCGCTGACTGAAGTTGCCTCACCTAGTTACATGTAACGGACCACTTAAAATTAGCGAATTTCTGATTAACGAGTTGGAAGTCTAAAAAAATGTTAAAACTCACCTTTGTGTAAAATGTCTGACAAGCTACATTTTAATCTAAGTAGTGTTAAAACAGGCATGGAATATTATGATAAGTTTCAAAGAATTGAAATAACATTTAGAAATGAAAATTATTTATGAAATTAAATTACAATATTTTAGACTGTGTTTAAATCATGTAAGGCTACCATACTGACAAGATATTCCAGTATGCGTCACTAGCTAGAATTTAAAAACAAACATATGCACAATACCAAGTCACTTAATCTGTAATAAAGCATGGTGTATAAGTTTTACATACAGAATTTTATTTGTAAGTTTGGAGTGGTCATATGTGAATTGTGACAAGTCTTTTTCAAGAATGAGATTCAGATCTTAATACATCACCTCTCAAAAGGCTACTCAAGAGCATATATTTTTGTTTTCTGCTGTGAGAGACAGTGCCTGAGTTTCACCAGAAAGGAAAGCAACAGCTTTAATATAAAACATGAAACGTAATTTCTTATGGTAGCAATGCCAATACTAAACTATCTGCTTTTTTACTGTTAATTTGTATTTGAGTAATCTCAAACAAATACTTTGTAATCTTGGAGAGATATAAAAATTATAAAGAACAAATCTCCAGAGATCTTAAGCCACAGTGATTAAACTTTTCCCACTGTTTGGTTTCAGTGCTAAGACAACATTTCTCATCAACTCATTTCAACATCAATTGTGCTGATAAGCTTTGGTGGATGGGCTAATGCTTTCAATGCTACCAATTTACTAAACCATACCATACTACCATGTTTCTTCTGAGAAACCTTTCTATCTGAAGTTAAAACTTTATTAATGTGAACAATTTTTAAAAAGAAAAATTTATACTTTTATTAAAGGATAAAAAACAGAAATGTAAAACAGTTTCTTCTGAAAAAAAAAAAAAAAAAAAAAAAAAAAAGGATAATTGGAAGGCTTCAGGTCAATGATTTCCAAAATATTTACATGAGACAAATTTCTATGAAGTAGCCTTTAACATAGCTTGTCCATAAAGGATAAAAGGAATGAACTGCATCATTATTGCAGTTTAAAGACTATTAATTGAAAATTACAAGAATTTACTAACTTTGATTGTTTCTTCAGTTAACTGACTTTGCAATATCTTCAATCCTTCATCTTTCTTGAAATTTTGTTTCTCCATTTCCTGTTTGTACACATATTTTTTCAAGGGAACAAAACATTAATATAGTTGCAGTAATAAAAGTTAATGTGCTAAAAACTCATACTAGGAATCAGGAAAAAAAATCAGTGTATTTAAAACACAATTGCTTTTATATTGTACTTGTGTACATCACACTTCTAACTGAATTTGGCTCCTAATAAGTGTCCCTTTATATTCAGTTGTGAATAGGAATTCTAAAAGGAGTGCAGATTGCCATAGTACAGTCATCTTAGTTCTCCACCTTGTGCAGAATAGATGCAATAGCTCTTTATTTAGACCTCTTTCCTTTGATTGCAGCAAGAAGCCCAAGGTACAAACCAGAGGCATAACCAGAATGCTGAGAGAGCAAACAATGGAGGGTCATTAAAGTTTGTACAGCTTAGAGTAGTTTGGGGACTAAAATAGATTCCATCAATGACTCAAAAAAGAATTAAGCAGCAGCAAAAGACATAAGTATCTTTCATCTTCTCCCATTTTTCACATGTCCTTGGATATGCTTTTCATCCCTAAATGTCACTTGTTTGATTTGCATTTTGAGGAAATCAAGAGCCAGCCTTACCTCCCTGCTTTCTATCAGCAGCCCATCCAATGATTCAATGTGATGCTGTTTACATATAACATCTTGTTGTAAAACAGACAATGTTTTTTCTTGTTCAATGAATTGTTGGTGTTTCTTATCCAGCTGTGTCTGAAGCTGTCCATAAACAATTATTCATTTATTATTTTGATAAGCTTTTTCAGAGAACTATACATCTAATTATGTCATTCAATTCCATTCACCCACCACCTTGAAAATGAAAATTGAACAGGTTCATGCTATCAGTAATATAGCACAATATTATAAATATCAAGAAACTCCAAATCCTTAATATTTAAAAGCAACAGGAGAAGCAAAAGAATCAGGGCAGGCAGAGTGTAATTACTGTTTATATTGTCATCAGCTGAAAAAAGAAAGACACATACCTCTTCTTTTAGTAAAATGTGACAAGCTGCTTTAACAGCTAGCCAACGTTATACATCATATCACGTTATACATATATCACACGAAATGACTGAATTCTTACATAAAGACTGAAAAATCCTACTAAGGGTTCTTGCTGAACACAGATATTCCTAAGACTCAGCCTGGCAAAGGTTCAGCAAACAAATGAATAGTGACAGAAGCTATCGTTTTCTCTGTTCTAGATGTTTTTCTTTGGACTTAAGAGCAACAGTAATCTTCCTAGGCCTGTATTTCTCTTCAGTTTCCCCTTAGTGTGCAGATGATGGACTTATGGGGAATGACTTCCAAGGATTTCAGGGGATTAAGGAAAGACGTTGCTATGGAAGGATATCTGACTACCTGTTTTGAACAGGAAAGAGGATATCCATATCTCAGAGAGGTGTTGTGACATTGTTGAGTGTCAGACAGAAAATAAACTAAAATCAGGAAATGCACAGAGTGTTGATTGGGTGTCTGCCTCAGAATTGCTGAACAAACAAAGAAATTATTCAACATAGGAGAAAAGTTACCAAGTATATCACTCATACATATTAGCACAAAAGGTCTTACTAGTTCAATCTGTTTCTCCATCTCTTTGTGCTGCTCAAGGTGAATCAACTTTGCTTTTTCAAAAGCTGAAGCTATTTGCTCATGTTCTTCACTGATGGTTCTTTCCAACTTATGAATGTGGCTGTTCTTTTCCTGGGAAACGGCAACAGAAAAACCTTGATAAAAGTATTTAACTCTGATACCAAATAGTGTATTACTTTGTAATCAAGTTCCTAGACTTCATAAAGGAACAACACAGAGAATACTAAAGTTATAGACAGCATGTTTCATCTCAAAGAATATCAAGCCTACAATATACGTATAGAATGCCCCTAAATGCAGCCACTACACACAGACAGGATGCCTGCCAAGGTGGACTACTGGCACAGATTACAGCAACTGGAGGAAGGAACTTCTGACAGATAAAAAGACAAAAAGAATTTCTAAGTTCACATAGATGTATTGAATTTTTAAAATACAAGTTTCCATTTGAAAGGGACCACAGATATTGTTGCCTTTTCTAGCAACCCTAGATCCTACCCCGTTAAGAGTTTATTTAACAATACCAGGACCTGAATTTCAAGCGATCCAAATGTTAACCTATCTTCCTCACTGCTTCCCACGTACAAGACTTTTTTTGCAAGGGTCAATATGTATTTCTTAAAAATATGCAACTTAAAAACAGCAACAGGAAAAAAAAAAGTGATTTGCCCAATGTCACATTTAACATTTGGAATCCATCTCTGCTATCTCTTACCCTAATAATTTCACACAGAAGACTGCTTGAGAATTTCAGAGAAAGAAAGAAAACATTGCCAGCACAGTACATTATAACTTTTCCCATGCTCTTTTCTATTTGTCCTATATCCCAAATCAATCATGTATATGTTACTTTAGGAGTAACTTTGCTCTAATGGAAAAATAAGGTAGTTTTACTAAATTGGTATTAAATACAAGAAAATTTAGACAGTGAGCTGAAAGGAAAGAAAATCTCAAAATTGTAATAGTGTGAATAAAATCCTGGTCTCACTGAAACAAATGGCAACACCACTAATGATTTTGATAGGACCAGGTTTTCATTTTACAAGTAATATATCCATTAACAACTTAGTATTTGTGTTCAAAGTTTAAAAAAAAAGATATTTGAAGTGAGATTACTCAGGCTTTTAAAACTGTAGTGCCTAAAAATTGGATGGACTGTCTAGCACATCCAAAAGTCTATCCATTTTGAGTATTGTAATAATACCATTTTAACTTAAACTTTAATCTCCATTTATTTAATTTTACAGAGATGTAGCTTCTCACTATTTTACCATGAGTTCCTTTTCCAACTCAGTATTTCTTGCTGCAGCCGAAGAATAAGCAACAGTCTTTTCTTCCAACTGTTTCTCAAGTGCAGAAAGTTGAGAAGATTTCTTTGCTACCTAAAAACAAATATGGCATAAAACAGTGCGAAGACAATTGTTTCAGGTTTATTCAAATATCTGTTATTTGTATATATATTTTTATAATCAATTCTGTTTTAGCTACTATAATTTATTAGTATTTTTAATGCTTTATTTATTTTTGTATCATTTATTAATCATTATTACTTACAGAGAAGAATTCAGGACAATTTACCTCAAACACACAACTCATAATAACTATCAATGTCATAAAAGCGAATTAGCTATTAAGGATTTATAGCATTTCATGGCTACTATGAGGAAATATTGCAAGTCAAAGTATGCTGAAATTCTAAAAACACATTAGCACCAGAATGTAAATATTAGCATTTCAACTTATTTAACCAGAGAACAGCTAGTTAAAGCTTAGTTTCTTTTGCAATTCCACAGGAACAATGTTGATTTCTGGCAACTATATTAACATTTAATGAGGAAAAATACTTAAAACTGTTCTTTCAAAATCTATTCCTTGAGATAAGTATATACGTAATTCAAGCATATTAAAGCCACAAGACCATGCATACTTCCCACATAACAATCTAAATTGCAGTAATAAAGCCCACTAACTACTTCAGCTTTAAACCAGAGATTTCTGACAACAGAAAAATTAAGACTGCTACCTTTAAATTTTCTTGCTTGCTCAAGAGCTTGTTATTTCCAATTTTTCTTAAATAAGCTGGACTTAAAAATTAATATGGCAATTACAGTTTTCCATAAAAATTGTCTTATCTTTGATTACTGAACAAAACAAAAAGTGACACATTTTTCCAGTGCCACTAACAACTTACTTCTCGCTCTAATTTACTAGTTTTTGAAGCCTTCTCCAATAGTTCTTCTTGTATGATTTGAAACTGACTGGCTCTCTGAGCCATGCTGGTCTTCAAAGAAGAGTTCTCATGATTCACTTTGGTCAGTTCAGTGCATAACTCTTCTATCTCTTTCTTGAATCTTTGCCTCTCCTTTTCAAATTGTTTGCTGATGAGTTCCAACTGTTGACATTTTCTCCTCTCTCAAAATTAGAAAAATATAAACCTAAGATTTATTTACAGAAGAGCATACAAACCAGCAATCAAGTTAACAATCATACATCCCATCAAAAGAGAAATAAAATTTAACTGCAGCACGCTGAACTAATAAATATAGTATTCAGACACAAGACTTTTTAATTTTTTCCTCTAATGTAACTACATACTGTGACTCAAGAAAAAAACACAAACATCAAAAAATTGAAGGCAATGCCCTGAAGTCATTTTGTCATACAGTCCTAACAGTAATTGCAGAAGCAAAAGAAATTCAGTGACAGCAGGATACAGACAAAAGAATCAAAGAAAATATGCAGACCTTGGCATAAACAGCATAAGGAAAAAAGACATATTTCCATTTCAACACAGTTGGTAGCTAAAACAAGTAACAAGCTGCACAAGTAACTCTTAACTCACACACACACACAAAATATAATAATAATATTGTGCCTGGAGAACACCACAATTTCCAGAAGCAATTACTAGAAAAGCAATTCTAACCCCACAAAAATTTGAACTCCTATTCTGTGGTTTAATCAGAAGGAATTGTACAGCCAGTTCAGTAAGTTTACCTGCTTGATTTCCAGTCAATTTGACAGGCTCTGTTTCCATGACACATAATCTGCTACTTTCTTGTCCTTCGTTATCATTAGAAAGATACTCTGCTATCTTACATGCAGTTAAGTTTGTGTGAAGCTTTTGAATTTCTGCTTCTTTCACTGCCAATTTCAGTCTATCACAAAAAAGAAGGTAAGTATTTAATATTCTCTGTATGTGCTAGTTCTAAAATCTCCTAATTATCTGCCTATTCTTGCCATAATTCAGTAACCAGAAAGTTATACCTCAGGTCTGCAACCAAAGATTTATTTGATTCACAACAAGAGTCTGAGAGAGCTTCTTTTGTGGAGGAACTGGGCAGCTGATGTTTCAAGTGGTGCCATTTAAACTAAAAGTTAAGGGAAAACCAAAATCAATGCAAAATTGACTTTTTGTTGCTTCACAGCATGATTAATTCAAGTATTCTACTAGCAGATCATTTTTAAGACAAACATGCCAGGATGTTAAAAGTTTGGGTAACCTGACCTTTAAAATTCTTCTAAATAAGTGAGTGGGAATTATAGGCATCAAGTCCCCCTAAGACTGAGGCCTCTCCTTTATATATCTACATACAGGCACTGAAGCACAAACATTTTTGCCATTAAAGATTAAATAGAGATATTATAAGAAATTCCACTTTTTGAACTTTTCACATCATACTTCCTTTCAGATTTCAATGACTGCATTTAATATCATTTTCCCCCTCATGTTACAGAGCTTCTGAATATTCCATTAAATTACTGAAATAATTCCTATTTTTCCAAAAATAATAAATATAATTTATGTTCCAAAAAGGGCCAAAAAACAATTCTTTAAGGACCCTCCAAATAAACCTCTATAGTTACAACAGACCAAAACATCGCATTTCATACAAAATTACCATACTGTCTGTAGCAGAAGCCACTTTGACAATTCCAAAACCATAAGAAAGAATACGTTTCATTTTGTTTTCAATACAACTACTCACATTTATACTTAAAAATAATAGAAATCAGATGTGCTCTGTGCTCCTGACCTTGAATGTTTCTCCCTAGCCCTGCTGTCTACTTTGACTTCCCAAAGAGTTCCTCCAAAAATTCCAGTCACAACTTTGTGTTTCTTTACCTGACTTTCCCAACCACAATCAGTTTAGTTATGAAGTTCACCAGTGCAAGCCTCAGGCTGATATGCCAGGCTTCATTATGTTAAAACAAAAGTTAATTTGCAGTCAGGGAAAGCACGCCTTCTCTTTCCAAACAAAAATATTTCCTACAAACATCTCTCTAGTTCTAATTCTTCCATTACTGCTGTTGAGGTTGACACATCAATTGTGGCTGTGTGACACTGTCATACTGTTCAACTGAGGAGCCTCAGTATCATATAGTAGGATATCACGTTTTGGAGAATATACTTTCATCTGAAGAATCGATACATAGGACAGAAGAACAGAAAGCGCCATTTTAAATGCATGCTCATTAATCAACTCCAAAGCACCTATTCCTCATTCTTGAATAGGACAACAAAGTAGCAAAACACTTCATCCATGCATCTTGAAAACAAAAGCAACTGTACTCAGGTTATCCCTCCAAAACTTCACAGAATTTCCACGCAACACCAATTAGAATCGTTCAAGATGCACAATACAATTTATAATGATATATAAGCTACCGTACCTCTTCAGATGTACTTAGAGACAACTGGGAAATAATGGTTTCCAGTGTGCTGAGCTCTTTCCTTGAATCCTCAATTTCTTGATGACATAATTTCAGGTGGTCATGTTGCTGTGCTGTAAGTGCTTTCAGCTCTGCATTTTCACTTATTAAAGCATTTTTCTCTTTAAGTACTATTTCTTTGTCACTAAGTTCTCTCTCAAGCTTGAGGATCTTCTGGTTAGACTGAGTCAGCAGTGATACTGTTTCAGCATTCTTTGACTCTAGATTCTTAATTCCTTCTTTTGTGCTATGATTCTCTTCCCTTGATTGCCTAAAAGAGTACATAAATATTCAAAAGGCATAGCTAAACATAGAGAAGTAGACTAGGATTCTCATTCTTAAAAGTACTAGGAGAAGAATGCCCCATAACATACTGCTTCTTCACTAGTTTCCTTCCTCTCAAAATCTAGGATTAACTCCATACAAAGGACAGAGGAGTTTTTACGGCTTTACTAAATTTTCACTCTTCCTAAGGACCAAGATTCAAACTGCTATGGGCAAACAGCAGAGAATGAACTCTTTCTCACCCTTAGCAAGTTATTGCAGTTTTAAGCACTATCAGGAGAGTCAGTGGTAGGAGATACATCAAGGTGGCTTTAACTGTGCTGAAGAAAAGGGAATTCAAGAAGAGGATAAAATAACTGTATAACTTCCAATAATAATAGATGAAGATAATGTATTAAGACTGAGCTAATCTAGTATTCTGTTACTAACAAGAAGGGGAGGGATCCTATTTCTCCCCTCCCTGCTGTATCTGACCGTACAGCAAGCCAATTATATTTTTAACCCATCAGAAATTATTAACTTTTTAATGTATCTGCTTGCCTGGCAAGTTGAATTGGCTCAGCAAAAGGCCTGATGAGAGCCAAACCCGGTGCAAATTAGCAGAGAGAAGAGGGCAGTCTAGAAGAGAGGTCACTGTCAGCAGCAGACAGCTGTTAAACAGGCTCAAGTTAGTGTGGGGATGCCCACACCGCCCACCTTTGGCAATATGGCCTAGAGAGCAACTACTGTTAAGACAAGAATGTGAGTGTGGACGCTGTGTGTGAATGGGACACCCAAAACTGTCTGAGAGGGTGTTTGCCCCAAACTGATAATACTAGAGGAAGACAACCATCAGCTGGATTTAACAATAATGAGGGAATTACAAAATTCCGAAACAAAGGAGGAGTCAACTTGAAAAGAAATATATAGAAAGCAGGACAATTTTTGACAGTGGGGAAAGACCTTGGAGTGGGAACAGAGCAACAGCCAAAACCTGCTTTGACACTGCCAGAAGTTGCCCTGCCTGCATCCCAACCTCTGTTCAGACCTGAATGCAGCCTCCCCACTGGATACTGAGAGCAGCCTGCACTCCAGCTAGCAGGATGGGGTGCAACAAGCAGGGACCCACACCTGTGGGTGCGCGTAAGCAAACTTGTAGGGTGCTTTCTCACTGGCATGTACACTGGCAGACTGTAGGGAGCAGAAGAGATATAAAGCCAGAGCACCCACATCTCCCATAGGAGCTATGCACAAGCAGGGGAATCTCCACTCCCAGAAAAGGGGTGGGGAGGGGAAAATTGATCTCAAATATTCACTGGTGCTGGTCCTGATTCGGTTTAAACTACATGAATTGGAAAGTAGTTTCCCAGAGACAATTGTAACATGTAATTTCTTCCCATATAACTGTACAGAAATTTTTAAAATCTTTGCCTTACCTTAGTTGCTCTTCTAGGATTTCTAAATCCTTTCTGTAGCTGACACACTTTTCATTCAACTTCTCTTTTTCTTTTTCACAATTAATTAAATATTTTTCCAAGACTTCTTCTTCAGCTTGAACCTTAAAAAGCAACTTTTCATTACTAGTAATCTAAAATTCCACAGCCAACAGGCTTTTTAAAAAAATACTATAAACAGTATGTTGCTGCTTTTTTTCTTGTAAGCAGTACATAATTCTATTGCTCACTAGTTTGAGGACTAGGAGAGCAAAAAAAAAAAAGTTGTTTTTCTTTTCTTCTGACATTTGGGGAAAAGTAATATTATTTTGGTTTAGTATTTTTAGGACAGTATATTTAGGTAATGTCCTCCCACAAAGAAAGAAGTCTAATCAAATCAAAATTCTCCTTAAGAGGTAACTATCTCAAGCCTGTACAATTTAATGTTACCTGCTAAGCAGGTAACATTAACAGCTTTGACCCCTGGAACTTTGGGAGATGACTTCATTTTCATCTTAGCTCTTCTCTAGTGTACGTTTCAGTGGACAGCTTATGTGGAGCCAAAAAGGTTCTTTAAAAGCGATCACACACCTTTAAACTTAGAACTCCTGACTGACAAGCAAGAGACAGAAAAGAAACAGCAGCAGCGATAGGCTACCTCAGGGATGCAGACCGGCTAGACTGTGCAAAGACAGTTTAACACCGGATAGCTGAAGTTAGCAGAAAAAGTAGTTGTTTACCCTGCCCCACCTCTCTTAAGACTTGCCAACAAGCAAGTCCACTAATGAACCCATTACTGTTTACTGCCCAGCACATTGGAAGAAACAAGGCACGTCAAAAATAACTGAGGGGAAAAAAAAGAAACACATACCTTTTCCAATTTTTCAGTTATTTTCTCTTTATACTTTTTGAAAGCTTTTGTCAGCTCCTCAGCATTCAGCAAAGCTTCATTTCTTTGCTGTTCTGCTCTGAAAATAAGTATAACAACTTTAAAAATCATAGTTTCAGTAATTATATAACTATCTCTTCCAGTTACCCAAACCCAGAAAACACAACAACAAAATTAACAGCCTTTGGTAACTTTCTTTCTCCTTTCAACTTTTCAATTCTTAGGTTAAAAAACCTGTTTCATATGAGGCACATTCTTTTTTTAAATTTCATTTTTGCATATTAACATAAACTAAATCCAAATAATAAGAATGTAGAAAAAACTTCTGATGCTTCTCAAAAAGTTTGTGATTCAAGTCATCATGCAGCCCCCTTGTCCCTACCACTAAAAGGCACTTCCAGGGATTGAGATAGTGTGTATGATAAAGTACCAGAAGACAAGAGTACCCCTTGAAATTCAAAGGGCTTAAGGGGGACTAGAAGTGGTTTTGATGCTGAAGGGAGCTCTGTGTGACTGGAGTTATGCTGGGACTGACAGGAACTGATCACAGGATAAATTATTTGGGGATACTGAAGAGACGGCATCAATAATGGTAAAGGAAACAGACACTGGGGTGATATGAGGGTGAGCAACCGTTCAAAGAAGATATCCAGACCGCCTGTTATTTCTCTTTATTCCTCTTTCTACCTCCCTCTTACCTTCCTCCATCATTACTCACTTGGGAAGAAGTTGGAGCAGTAGCCTTGGGACAGCTTAAGGATGCAACCCGTTCAGGACATCCAACACAAACACAACAATTACTGCTGCTCACTAAGAATTTCTTCTCTTTCACTGAGGGAACTTTGGGGACAGGGCAAGGGCCTCACCTAAGTACAGCCTACCCCTAGATCAGTGTTTCTCAGTCTGAGGACCATTACCCATTTGGAGATGGCAAAAGCATTCAGAAAGAAGGGGATAAAGGGACTTCAAGATAATGAAAAATATAGTGCCAGTCAGAAGCACAGAGTGAATAATAAGTGGCTGTAATTACTGATTGAAAGCAAGTTGTAATTATTGTTTACACTAATCAAAACATTGTATGTTGCCTTTAACACCCGGTAGAAGCTCAGTTTTTCAAAGGTACCCAAATATTGACACCTGCAACTAGTAACTAACTACAGCTAGTTCTAGCACCACATGCCCTAAACAGTGAGCATAAAACAACACACATTTCTTCAGCAGTAGTGCCAGGCTAGCATTATTGTCTCTTGCATAGCTATGGGAAGGCCAGAGCTAATTCAGGGGGTAGACAGACAAACCAGACAAGGGTTTCACACTCAAAAGACTTGAGAAATGCTTTCCTAAATCATGAATTCAGTTATCCTTTTGCCCAAGGTAATGCAGTTAAATGAAAAGAGTCCTACCTGCCCAATTAATTTATTCCTCTGCTTTCTTTAAAATTACATTTTGAGGGTGATAGGATTGTGGATGGTAACCTCCCAACAGTTCAAAGAAATGATCTATCCTTCCCAGTAGCCACACAACTACTAGGTTCAATGAAAAGAATGCAATAGGAAAGGAAGGTGAAGATGAGGGGAAATGACAGCATCCTTTTCAACTGTAACACACATGTAGATAAGATTAAGCATAACAAAACCATTCTCTCATGTAAGTTGTGTTTTTATTGCTTCTCCTCTCCCCCTAGTAATACCACACTGGGGAATAGTTCTGTTGACTGCAAGTATATACTTGAACTACAGAAAAATAAGCATATGCTGTAGGTGCTTGCAAGACAAACTGAAAAATAATCCAGGTAAAATACATTCTGGACACATTTCAACTCTCAACAGTACTACATCTATTTTGAGGAGAAAAACAGGTGATAGATTGGCTAGGCAGATAAACTATATTTTAGTGCACAGTATCAACTTGCAACTATGAGCAAACTTCAAGATTAAAAAATAGTGCCATTTTTAAAGGCACCTTTATAAAGAATGATAATTTTCCCCATTTTTTTTTTTAAATAACACATCCATAAATCTGAGGGATAATTTGATTCCACAAAGTAAACATCCACCAATGGGAATAAACACGCATTAGTACAGACTTTTGTATTCAGTTTATTAAAATCACAGTACCTCTTTCCTTGCTTGCTTCGTTCAACTAACTCCATTTTCAGATTTTTATAGTCCTCTTTATATCTTTGTAACACGTGCTCTCTTTCCACTACCATTTTCTGGCTTTGCTCTAGTTTATCTTCTGTATCTCTAGCAAATGAACATAAGGTATAACTAAAAAACAGGAACATTTTTGTTTAAAAAAATTTTTATCTTTCTCTTCTGCATATGATGTTTCAGAAGAACTAGTCTAACATGCTGCAAATCTCAGAACTAGGGACCCTCAGTTTCCAGGCTAACCAGAGAACACCCCAAGAGTGCATGTCTGGTCTGGAGGGGTATTCAAATGTCATCAGTAGGCCTCAAGTGTCATTGATGCCAAGGATTCAGATGACAGACTTTGTGTCACAAGAAAGATCTGAACACAGAAATCACTATTTTTCTGGGAATAGGTATAGTCATACCTACGCACATACACAGCACATACAGCACTCAGCACATACACATGGCAAACCCACCGAACAATATTTAAAAACAAATATTTTACTTGCTTTATGAAAACAGGCTTATTGAGGTATTATTTGAATACCACATAGCTTCAGGTATTAAGAAACTGACAGCCAACTGTGTCTTCCAATCTCTGGATATTTTGCTTACATTGGCTTTATTTGGCCAATTGTCTTGATTGACATACTCAAGAAGAAAGAATCTGTTATCTGCTGCAAAATCACATCTGAAAATATGTATGTTTGCTTACTACATAAGTTATGTAGTCACATAGTGCACAAACACTTGACTTAGTTATAAGGGCACACTCATGTTTAGCGTAGATTATAAACTCGTCCCTTTAACAGCTTTTTCTATTTTCCTCCATTTCTTAAAGTACATTCTCCATAAATAAGGTATCAGTACAAATGAAAAATGTCTCCTCTCAAATGTGGCTTTGAAGTGAAAATTTCAAAACCCAGACCTGGTGACCCTCATGGAACTATCACTATGTGATCTTGAGAGAAGAATTTAAAAAAAAAGTTGTGATCGACAAGCAGACCAAAATAAAACATTGATTAAAAAGTACATTTACTACCTCAGAATTTTATCTTGAGCTGAAACTTCTGCTTCCAAATTTACAATCTGTTCTTCTAATTTAGGAATGCTGGCTGACCGTGTACCTAAAGCCGATTCAAGATAAGAAATCTGAAATATAAACATATTTGGGGTTTCATTAACACTTGCATATATATACCTTCAGATAAGTGCACAAGAAGTATCTGTTTATTGAAGGGCACAGTGCCTTTAACTTTGCTGTAGAAGATGCTTGTTCATATACACAAATTGACCTCCAACTTTCTGCTCATTTAATACCTTCCCAGTTCCCTAGCACCATTCCAATATGACACACTGTCTAGCAGAATGGTTTCTTTATATGTTGATCTTGTCCCTTGCTTTTTCCTCCCACAAGTTCATGTTTCTCTATTTGTCCTTCCCATGCCAGAACATCAAGTATTTTGTTTATCTACTTATTTGCACTTAAAGATAACACTTCTCAAACAAAAAGTGTTAAGCATAGCTACATTTTATTATTGTTACATTTACACCAAATACAAGAATATAATTGCTGTATGGAAAAAAGTATATATAAAAGTATATGCTAAATAGTAAAGATTCATTATCTACAATTCATCTTCACTTTTTCTAAATAGCAATGTTATTCTAACTCAAAAGATAAACATTTTTCACTTCTTAGACACAGTATAACTACTGTGTTATTACTCACATTAACATAGCTCAGAAAAATATACCTAGCCACATGAATGTGCAATACCAATTATATCATTGAACTATTTTCTCACATAATTTGTTCTTCCATCTCTTCATTATCTAACTACATTTTATGATGTGAGGGGCAGGAACAGTTTTTTCCCCCCCTTTCATATAGCACTTGGCACAACAAGTTCTCATTCTATGACTTATTCTCATTCTACAACTTACTGGCTTTAAAATAAAATTTTGGAACATGAATAGACAGATTTTATAATTAATACAGTTGTTTTGCTCATGGAAAAATAGATTCCAAACTATTCTGTCCTAAAATTAATGACAAACACCACTTTAACTATTAAAAAAACACTTAAACAGAATAAGCCAAGACAGAAAAATAACACGTTTTGCCTGCAATTATGAACTCAAAAATCACGGTCACTAGTGATATTTATTTGGAAAATGAATAATTAAAGATACATACTCTTGTTTTTGACTGCATCAATTCAAAGTTGATTGTTTCAACTTTATTTTTTAGGTAGTGGTTCTGAGAAGTCAAAGATGCATTTTGTTCATGAAGTGCATTCAGTTTCTCCTTAAGATGCTTATTTTCTTGTTCCACAGTTTTACTGGAAGTTGTAGATACTGAGTAGGACTAGACATTAAAAAAATATATATACACACACATATACACACACAAGCAATATATACACCAAAGAACCACTACATTATGTTTAAGAAATGATCATTGACATAGCAGCAATACTGCACAGTTCAATGCTAAAGTGTATCAACTCAAAGACATAAAAGCAAAAAGTATTCATAAACTTATAAAAGAATATATAACAAAATATAGTAAAAATAAGTAATGAAGAGCAATATTTACTTTGGATTTTCTTTGAAAATTTCTCTCCTGGCAAGATGTTTTACCAGCATTTTTCTTACAATTGGAAGAACCTTGATAGTTGCTATTAGGTTGAACAAGATCCTCCAGAGTGAGGTCTGCAGCCTCTTCAAGGTGGTCAGAATGTTCACTTGCACTAGTGCTAGGAGGGAGGTAAAAAGTCATTACCTCAGTTTTCTTTAATACTTTTCCTTTCTTTCTTAAGGTATTCAAAAGCAAAACACAAAAAAAGCTACTTGCAGTAATCCTTAACATGAACAAGATGGATTTAAACTACATGAGACAGTCTTCTGTTCTCATTCCCAAACACACTCATACCTGGAAAGTTCTTCCCCTACGGTTTGCAGATCCCTTTCAGTTCTCCTCAGCTGATTCCGTAATGACTCTACATTTGCAAGCAGTTCTTCATCATCATCATCACTTTTAGAGTGAGTCCACATTCTGTATTCCTTTAGCACTATACATATGGCTAAAATAACACTTAATATTAAAGCACTTATAAAAGTACTTCAACACTATTTGCAAAGATACACTTTCAAAGATACTGAAATAAGGACACAAACTTTTTGAACCAAAAGTGCAAATTAATTCTGAAGGCTGTATTTCCTGTTGTTACAATACACCTTGAACATTCACAAGTCAGGCCTGGGGATCTCTAGGAGCTGGAAAAAACACAGTCACTTACAAAGCCGCTGGGAATCTACCCACACAAGGGTTACTGCTGCATCGCGGGTGGGAGAGCACTGGTTTGACAACTAATAAATTTGCACAGAGTAAGTCACACATACTCAGCACATCACTACCTGAACAGCCAGAACATATATGCAATATCCTTCACTCTCTAGCTCACCGGTTATCAGAATACTCAAACACAAATCCCATTCTTATCTGTAAGTCGTTGGACACAGCTCCCGAGGGGGGAATGACAACCTAAAACTAGCCTCGCTTGCCAACGAGCCGCCAGGCTCAGAGCAGACCGGGGGCGAAGCGGTCCGTGAGCAGGGCTTGACGAGGTGTTTTGATGGGAAACGGTCAAAGTTTGCTCTGGGGAGGGGAAAGCGGGCGCTGAGTGGCAGCGAGGGCAGCAGCGGCCGCCGCCCCGCGGGGACCCGGCAGCGGAGGGAAGCGCCCCGACGCCCCTCACCGTGGGCCCGGGCAGGCCTAGGGCCGCCGGGCGCCCGCCTCAGCGCTCCCCCACCACCAGCCCTCGGCCGGCCAGCCGCCCGCCCCGGAGCGGAGCAGAGCAGAGCAGAGCAGAGGCTACCAGCCGCCTCTAGGGCTACACCAACAGCCGCTCCCGCCCCGGGCCGGCCCCCTCCGAGCGCCCCTAGGCTCCGTCCTTACTCCGCTTTGAACTGCGCGGGCCGTTGGCGCCTCGGCCCACGTCCTCCACCAGTGCCTCATGGCGCATGCGCAACACCCCGCCGCCGCCTCGCTCCCCGCCATGACCGGGGCGGGGCGGGGCTGCGGCGCTCGGCGAGCCGCGGCGCGGGCAGCCTATCGCCGCGCTGCGCCGCGG
>NW_020447641.1:2331529-2375005 GCF_003343035.1 Apteryx rowi
AACTGAGTTGCTAATCTTGATTATTTCCTAATTGCTTTAAGTTACATGCAAAATGGAACAGGAATCAAAGATGGAGGTGATCAAGCTCTGCTCACAGTCCTGTCTAAGCAAAATTAAAGTTTTTTAAAAAATCCTATTTTAGAAAGACAGTGCAAAGTAATGATAATGGCCCTTTCAAATTTATTACAAAGAGAACAAATGTCTTTAACAGGGAACTTACTTCTTCTACTCAGAGATAAATTTCTCTGCACTAATGGTAATAGTATTGATTCATCTTTCCAGTTGAATGTGTAGAAAAGGAATGCTATTCATGTGTTACTGGAAAGAGTTTGGGGAGTTTTTTTAATAGTTATCCTCAATTTAGTGGCTAAAGCACCAGAATATTTAAAGTGGAGATGCAGGTCATTCTCCAACGACATAATGCAGTAAGTGCTATGCTGATACAAAGTTTTGATTCAGTATGTTCAGACTGTATCATAGCCTTAAAGGTATATCACTACATATGTCTTTAATTTGATCAACTGTTAGCAGCTCATTTTCTCTTTTGGTGCATCTCCAGTCTTACTTTCAGTCAGGGCAAACTTTGCCCTTGATTTCAGCAGTAGATGACTTCTATACTCATAACTCACTGGAAAACGCCCCCGCACACCTCCACACACCCTGGCATGGACCAGGTTTAGTAATGTCATTGTAAATGTGATCCCTCTCTGCCCCCCGCCCAGTTACTACCTTTCCTGTTGAGAATTTCTACAACACAACCTATGTAGTGATACAACTGTAGCCATGTTAGTACTGTTAAAACAGCACAGTTTTGTTATGTTGTATACAGTTACTATGAAACTTTGAACTCTCATAGACAGATTCACCTTTTAAATTCTTCCTGCAACAGTTCCCTTACTTAGAAACTTATCTTCAGCAATGCAGACAGGAATTTCACTGTTTTTTTTGTTGTTGTTGTTTCATAGGTTTTAGATGGAGCAGGATTGGATGTTGATTTTCATCTACTGTCTCCAAAAGGTGAAACTCTAGTTTTTGATCAAAGAAAATCAGATGGAGTTCATACGTAAGTTTTACCTTTTTATAAACACTTAATGCTTTTTACATGGATCTTACCATAAGCTGAAGGATATTTTTGTTTTAATGATAGCTGTTAATAGTGAACAAAAGTAATTACTGTGGAGTTGAAAAAGGTATCCACAATCTAATATTAAAAACATGTTGTCAGTCATATAAATAAGGGGAAAAGTCCCCTATTTCTCTTTTTATCAAGGCATTAAATTAGAGTATAAGAATCCCACTGATATTATAGATTTTTCTTAGTCATTCACAATGTTTCAAAAGCCAAATAAAGGAAAAAGTAAAAGTAAGCTGCTGCTATCTTCATCATATTAAGACTTAAGAGTAGGCAGGGTTGGTTTTACTGTGACTGTGCAATCTGTAATGTGTCTTTAAATTTCTTATTTTTATATAAAAAGTTTACTGAGTTATTCCTAAATGCATGCTTGTCCCTCTTAAAGAGGAAAACTTGCTAATAAAACTCATCATTTCAGGACCAGTGCTAAAAATGTAATTAATTTAACAATATTTTGTTTATATATACAGTGTAGAAACAGAAGATGGTGATTACATGTTCTGCTTTGACAACACATTCAGTACCATTTCTGAGAAGGTTATTTTTTTTGAACTGATCCTGGACAACATGGGAGAAGATGGAGGACAAGATCAAGAGGACTGGAAGAAGTACGTTACAGGCACAGATCTCCTGGATATGAAACTGGAAGACATTCTGGTAAGTATTCAATCCTAAATTCTTCTGAATGTAAGAATATTTAGAAAAACTCGCTGTCATTCAGCCATTCAGTCTTGGTCTGATACATCATCCTGGAAGCTATTCCACTTGCCTGAAGTTCTACTGATACATGAAGCCCAATACCATGGATTTCTTGCTTCCACACAGAAGCTTGAGAATAGTTTTTGGAATAAAATTTCAGTCAGCTAGAAGAAGCTGTATAGATTTAGAAGTTGTTCTGCTTCCCATTCAAGCTTCCTTTTTCCTTACTGCTAAAATGGGATATTTTTCCCTAGTATCAATAAAATGAATATTTATAATATTAAAATATTGCTTAATCTCAGTGATGGAATTGGAATCACTGCATAGATTTCATCATGTTTGAAAATATAGTATTGGGCAAGTCTCTTGTTCCCATCTTTGCACAGGTGCCTCAGCCAGCATATGAGTTATTATTTCTATCTTAGACAATTTAGGAATTACTTTATTAGATTTTTTTAATCAATTTTATTTCCATCTTTTCCATCTCATAAACAATCTAGCTAGATCAGGAAATAATCTATACCACACTGCACGTTCACCTTTGCAGGCATTCAGAGGACATCTGAGAGAGTAGTGGTGAACCGCTAATAGGGCTGCTGAGCATGGTAGTATTACTGCTAAAGCAAGTGGAGAGAAGTAGGTGCTCTAAGTTACTCATCTGGCAGAGATACTGCACATAATGTCCTGAGGCACTGAGCAACTGCAGGGGGAAACTGTTCTCAGCTGATCCCAAGAAAATCTGTGAGGGACCTGCTCTCCTTGGCTGCTTTGCTTCTCATTTTTAATTCTTAAAGCTTACTTGAGTCAAACTGCTTCCAGTTTGTGACAACAGCAGCCACAGTTAGGATTTTCAGTTACTGTGAATGGTAAAGTTTGCTTAAACTATACACTGGTCCTGTGCGATGTAGGAAGATGACTGCCTCCCAGTCAAAGCTCTGTTTCCTTCCATGATCACTAAACGTTCAGATTACTGCAGAAGCAGAGGACTGCTTGGTGTTTCTGTAGCGTGTAGCACTGTGTTCAGCAGGATGCAGTAAAAGCCACTGTTTGTTTGCTGGTAGTTACAGACAGTAGGTATCCTGTTTAAAAAAAGTAAAATTGGCATCCAGAAAGACTCATTTTGAATACTTACTGAAGACAATCAGGTATAAGGAATGATGTTGTTTGTTGTGTCCTATTTATAGGAATAAACTAAAGCCAGATTTTCTAATGACAAAACAAACTTAATGTTTGAGATGCCAAATGTGTTGTAGATATATGAGGTATTTTTACATAGTTTAAGCCAAACACTGGATCTGAAAGTCAGACAGCCCTTCCAGTGACAAAGTGACAAAGCCAATTAGAGAAAACAAAGTCTAGAGGGGGGATTGCGAAGGAAACCCCTCTTACGCTAATCACAAGTAATATTCTAATGGATCTGAGAGTTAGTGTTGGGTATGTAAAAATATTTTTTCCAAAAGAAAAACAAATGCGGAACTTGTCTTCATTTGAGGTCCTTGCAGATCTTTAAAGCATGTAATTTTTGTGAAGTTAACACTAGTGTTTGATACCATTGTTTACCTAGTCAAGCTATTATATTACTTTTTGGAATTTCTGTGAGGACTTGCACAAATACTTAGCAGTTAAAGTCCTTAATTGCTAAAGTGCTTAAAGATAAACAAGACATTTTCTGGGGAAAATGGAGAAATATCTTATTTGTAAAGTTCTTTTATGCTGCTGGTGACATACGATCTTTAGTATTACCATAAAATTATCTGGCGTCCAAAAATAGCTTTTTTTGAAATGTTTTATGTTTAATATGGAGCAAGGAAAATGTCCATGGAGAAAAAGTTACTGATGGGGGGGTTTTTTACTTTTTTTTTTAATTTATACCATTCATCTACTATACTGTTACTGCACACATTACTCTTTTCACTAAAAGTTACCTCAGGTCCCATGGTGACAGCAAGAACTTAAGGCCTAGAAAATTGACACTTGATGAGATTTGCCTTTAGGTTGTGACTATCCATTATGCTGTGGATGAAACATAACAGTTTATAGGACCAAGTGTTTACTCTGTAAACCCTAAACACAGAGCGGATCTGGAGCAGCTGTTCTTAGGGCCAGAATGTTTATGTACTTCCTTGAGGCGAACTGTGCATTATTCATCTCCTTTATAGGATCTCTAGTCATCCTATTGACAAGATTTTTTTAAAAGTCAAAATTCTGCTTTAGTATCAAAGTTGAAGCAGTAGTTTATGGCCATTACAATTAAAGCAGAAGAAAAGAGATGGGAATGTAACATTACAATACCTCTTTTTTTTCTTTTTTTTTTTTTTTCCCCCTCCCCTACAGCTATAGACCTGTTTGGGTTAAAAGGTGCCTTAATCAGATTATTCATCAGAAAACAACTACCTTTGTTTTGCAACTCACTAGTACATTACTTGTTTTGGGTCTAATTTTTTTTTTTTACAGATAATTGCTTTTTACTTGCCTGAATACCTGGAATCACAGTTCCCCAAGATACAATGGAATATAAAAAAAATGGTTTTAGGTTTGACTTCTATCACACCTCCTATCCTCCAGTATGTGATGTCTGGGGGGAACAAGGTATTACTACTTGACCATAATGCCATGTTAATTAAGCCTTGTTAGGTGACAAATAATAAACAGGTTAGATGAATTAATGAAAACCCAGTGATAAAATATAGGTTTTATAAATGAAGTTAACTGTCTACTAGGTAAGAAATTAATACTGTATTACTACATTATTATTTAATACTTTCTATGTACTGCAAGCTATCTGTTTATATGAAATGTCCTTTTTTCCTCCTTCTAAAAATATTCTTTTGTTATTTACTAGGAATCCATCAACAGCGTCAAAGCTAGACTAAGCAAAAGTGTCCAGATTCAGACCCTACTCAGAGCATTTGAAGCTCGTGACCGAAATATACAAGAAAGCAACTTTGACAGAGTGAATTTCTGGTCCATGGTCAACTTGGGAGTAATGGCGGTGGTATCAGCTGTTCAGGTTTATATGTTGAAAAGTCTCTTCGAAGATAAGAGGAAAAGTAGAACTTAATATTCAGTATGATCATAAAGATATACAGGTGGGGGGAAGCAATAAATTGCTACAGGAAAGAAACAAAGAAAAACGTGACCTTTCAGATTCTTTTGAACAGCAGTAGACACATCAGGTTTCTAAGTCATATGGGGCTTTTTAACATGAACAAAATGCCTTGCCCCAAGCTCTTCCATCTTTGCAAGTGCTATTAACAAACAATTGTTTTTCATGCTTTTAGCATTTGTTAATCATTGTTAATGACTAGCTTATGCATAGCACAAAGGATGTGGGTTCATATGCAAAGTAATGTTAATACTGTCATCTTTTTGTTTGCATAAAACTTTAAATGGTAACTTAGATTTGGTTTGTTTGATGTTAAACATTGAGTGAATTTAAATCTGTGCCTACATGTTTACAAGATTGGGGCTCACAGAGTAGTCTGTGGTTACCATCATTTATCGTCAAAGCGAAGTGTTTTTTAAAAATACTCAGCTTTTGTTGTACAGCATCATGTAGAAACACTGGGCTAACATTGTGAGAACAAAATTATAGCTTTTTCATTTTTTTATATACAGATGGCTAAAATCAGCACTTTAAAGATAAACACTGTCAATGTGAAATTGAGTAATTGAGTCAGCGTTGAAAAGAATTAGAGAAAATAGGTGCAATTCCTGTTCATAATTTTTTCTGTCTTGTTTTGCAATCCCATTTTCCTTTTTGGCTGTTACATGAGATCCAAGATAAACTGACTATATATGGTGCACAGATGGATGCACACACAAATTGAAGCATGGTTTCTGAACTCTTAGTAATAGATGTGATCTATGTGTGATCACATCTAGATGTGAATTCATGTAATGCATTTTCAAGAAGTCATTTCTCATATTTTTTCCCTTTTATTTGCCAATTTTTTATTAGTATTTTTCTACTACATGTCTAAGACTAATGCAGCAATTAAGAGGGTGACTTGCATATGCATCAAAAAAGCATAGCTGCACATCTAAATTTTTCCTTTTTGCTCACCCTAATAGGTCTCTTAGCTGTGTAAGTACATTCTGTTCATATGAGCAGTGTTTGTAAATCTAGCTGTTTGTATGAGTAAGGAGGCATGAATTAAGGAAGCAATAAGGACAGGCTTCAAATTTTAGGATTAAATGAACATGTAACATGACTTAACTAAGGCAAAGCTATCCTCAAATTGCTGGCTTTTAATAGTACATTGTGAGTATGGAAAACTTGCCAAAAACCTTAAGTATATAAGAATGAACTTTTTTTAATAGTTCAAACTTAGCCATTTTTACAATGTGCCAAGTCATTGAAATTCCCTACAGAAATGAACTAACTACATCATTTCATCACAAAGTGTTTTAAAGACAATGAGTGTATTAGTGTTCTGCTTGTTCTTGGTTCGTCTGGGTATTAACAGCAGAATTGCAACTTTGAGACTTTCTGGGATAAAATTATTTTAGGGCGATAAGACAGGGTCAATATATGAATGAACAAACTTCATTCAAATGAAGTAGATGCTAGCAAGGGCTACAGTACACAGGAGCTGCGCTTCAACTTCAGACAATGGGACCTAGCAATAATATTTCTGGATAGTTTTTATAAATTAAAGTATTATTCCTTACAGAACTTATTACAGAGGATGCCAAAGGCTGCTGAGCTACTTGTCCCTTCTGCAAAGCTGCGTCCAAAATAAGACTGTTTCCCTTCAGTGTTCTGCATATCTTCTTTTCCCACATGATGCGTTCTATTCTCAACTGCTTGGAATTGGCAAGCTTATTAATTTGGTCAGGATAAAGCCTAGGAAAGATTAACTCTTTCTCCCAGTGTGGCAAATATTTTTCTGCCATTTCCGCCACATCTCCTGGCAGCAAAGTATCGTGTATCTATAACAGGACATAAGCCAAAGCTCACTGGAGTCAACTTTCAAGGTTTGGATCAGGTCCCCTCAGGGCAGGCAAATCAAGATTCTTCCTTTTGCTAGAAGAAAGAGGAGATCTATCTTCACTTGCATCGCCAAAAGTGTGATGCTACAAACCATCTGCACAATACTGTAACAGCTCTGTGAAACTCTCTGACATCTACCTCTTACATTTAAGCTACTAGATTCTAGCTTTCAGCTTAGACCTCCAACAGATGAGCTCTGCCAAGTTTTCCTAGAGCACCTCTCAAGGGATTAGGTCCACAGCTAATCTGCTCTGCCTCTCTGCCAGAGGTTAAACATCCAGTGCCAAAACAAGCCAGAATGTGCTTGCGCTTCACTTATCCTAGTTCAGTGTGGTATATTAGTTTAAGTTGCCTATGAATGCAGGCTTCTGATAAGACACCAGACTAAACTGCAGCAGCTTCTTTGATTAGGGACAGCAGTCTCTGGTACAGGGAAAATAATGCAACAATTATGGGCAGAGTTCATCTGGATGAAAGGATTATTTTCTAACTAAGAACTCTTACTGAATTTCTCCCCATTCAAGTTTGGCTGGTTATAGAAAATTTTAAACAGGGAATAAACTATAAAGGTTAACTGTGCTTTGACTTTAGCAGCTGGAAAATGTTTATCATAAGTGAAAGATTTGGCATTTAAACTTGCAGTTAAATAAAATTTCAACAGAATTTTGAAGAGCAGTCAAGTTGTATTTGATTGTATAAAATGTACAAAGGAAAACATCAATCTACAATAGTTTTTTTCTTAATGGATTTTTTATTCAGAATTAAATGTTTTTAGACTTGCAGATATTGAATAAGATTATGCAAAACCCTGAAATTTTCAATAAATGAAGCTTAAACTTGTGTTTGTGTTCTTCATTTTATAGTAAAGGAAAAATGCAAAAGATTGAGCATGCTAGGCTAACAAGAACTTTGAGTTATGCAGCTTTTAATTTCTTCCCTCATGCAAATGACTGTAGATTTACATAGCCATCAGATCAGAATTTGACACCAACCTCTGTAATCTCTGTAAGAAAGTGCAGATATTTAGTTCTGAAGTGACATCAGATGTATGTCAGCTAATGAGCCTTCAATTTTTCAGTATTTGCACTTTCATTAATAATGGTATTTTGTATTACAGCTGCAGTATATCCCTCCCAAGCTGAGTGGCTTTCAGTTATGCATGCAATGAGGTTAGGAACAATGCTGGGAAGGATAGCAGGCGCTGTCTTGTGCAACGTTGCAGCAGAGATCAGTAATACTACTGAGACTAGTAATAGATAAGACAGTTCCAAATGACAGTAATTAGAATTACTCTTAATACAGTGCTTGTGCAAAGTACAAAGCAACATGCAGTTACTGCAGTAATATATCTTTGTCAATGGCCTGATTACATCATAGACAACTAATTCATGCCAAAAGAAATAAGCACTGAATTTGTTATGCACCCTCCCCACCCTTTGCCATGTAAGAATGTAGAAATACTGTGACATTACTAGTTATAAATTTGCATGCAATGAGGCATTCTCTATCTTCTGAAAGGGGCAACGTAGCATTCACCATCTGTTGTGGAAAGCCTTTCTTACCATTGTTACTCTCTTCCATGATAGGAACTCTTTTCTCCATCTGTTAAAACTTATTCCTAAAGTTTAGGGGCTCTCCCTATTTAAAACTTCACCTGAACCTTCCAGACAGAATTCAAGATGTACTATCATGTAACATATCTGTATGTAGAATAAACTAACTATTCCATTACTCAGGGCCATTCTAAAGGAAAAAGAATTCCACCTCACTAGAATCAGTAATGTGAATTCACAAGATCTTCAGCTTCTATTAACAGCTACCACTATAAAAAAATCTTATGCAACTACTTATTTGGGACAGACAAGGAATTTACTGTCCATTTAATCACTATGAAAGAAGTAATATTGTCAGTGTTTTAAATGCAGTGATAGTTAAACCAAAATTATTACTCTTGTAAACAATCTTGCAAAAAAGATGACAAAAATATTCTTACCTAAAATTGGATTTCCGGTTAAAGGTAAAGCCTTGCATTTGCATTTTGAGAAAAATCCCACTAAAATAATCCATTTTAAATAATGAGTGAAGTAAATTTTAAGAATTGATGAGCTGGTAAAATTGGAGCAAATGGCTGGTAGAAGACACTCAAAAGGAGGCTAGTTCATTGTTTGGTAGTATTATCAGTGCCAAATGACCATGGCATATCAAGGGAATCTAAAAATTGTACCAATTTGCAGTCCTGATTTTGCAAGTGTTCAAACCAGCAAGAGCATGGCTAAAGTCTGTTCTTCTGGTTTGAAATACTAGAGTTACTAATGTATACAAAACCTCACAGATCAGTTTCACTTACTTACCTCTAATCTGGCTTCCAAATTTTTTTTAATATCCTCTACATATTACCAAGTGGGAATGGTAGCATCTTGCACCAAAGCTCTCTTCAAGCTTCCAACAGCATAAGCAAAACTGCTTTTGCTGCCCCACAGTGCAGGATCTAGGTCTAGACCAGGTCCAGTTTGCCCCTTCTTCATGAAAAGGTGGAGCTACACCAGCAAAGCTAAAGTCTAAGCCTGAGCCCAGAGAATCAAATTAATTGCTTCAATTGCAGTAGCTTTTGTCCCACAAACCTAACCTCTTCCCTGGCATTAGAAGTCAGCATGGCTTTCTTGGAAAGCGGTGTTAAGAATTGGGTCTTGGCTATTTTGCTGCCCCAGGAGACTGCTTGCTTTGCTTATACTTAGAAAAAGGCCTGCTCCTTTTAGATATAGCGCTGCTGTGGCCATACCAGTCTCTTATCTCCTTTCAGAGTGTTGCAGAAAATAAAAGTAGTAGCCTACAGTACTTCTTCACTCGCTGCAGGTACATCAATTAAATTGCACACACTGTCTCAGATGATTCCCCTCACTGATTAGTTTTCTATTTATTATTTTTACTTAAATAGGCTATCTGTAAGAGAGCACTCTGCTTTAACAAAGAAGAAACTGTATTAATCCACCACATGTGTTTTGGAAACAGAAAGCAAACGCAGGATTGGAGAACTCAACAGAACAAGCAGCAAATGAGCTTTAATAACTATTGCTGTCAGCACACAAGTACAGTAACAAATTTGGCAAGTTAACTCAAGCGACTTTGTACCCTGACCGAGTTCTCAGGTTCTTGGAGCACCAAGCTTCCAGCATAGCAAACACAGCATCCAGCTCCCCAAACCAGCAAACTGCCTCTTCTAAATGGTGGGTCCTATATTATCCAGAGGACTACAGATCCTTCTAAGTGAACCTAATTTACAGCCAGACTTGAACTGAGTCAGTGCCCATCAGAAATGGCACTGAGGTCCCCGAATCTAACCAGCCTGTCTGAATGCAGCAGGGAAGAGTAGATACTGTGGACTCTGATTAATCACTTGTTACAGTGGTCCAGTTCCCATGCTATCTGGTACTACTTTCTTCACAACTATCTAGTAACTCATATTCCTCCAGAGCAAAAATGTTCACACTGTACTCAGCTGGATTAGATTCATACTTGCCTCACGTTAAAACCAGCACCATAGTGGCATTTTATCTGGTGAAATGCTTCTTTAGAAATACACCGAAATTAGCATAAGCAGCACTAGATGCCAGTCTCTGTCTGGTCAACATGCTCTAGTGTCGAGGCTCCAGCAAAATTAACTCTTGGGAAACCATCTGTTTTAATTGTTTTAGAGCAGAAGGGGAAATCCCTGGTTCCAGCAAAACTGCACATACCACACTGACACTGGCAAACTAAAGCAGTTCCGCATTCGACACAAGAGACAGTAAAAGCCTCAGGCCAGCCTAAGTCAAGATAGTTTGGTACTAAATCAGCACCTCTGACTTAGGGAAACTACTTGTCTAGCTGGTTTAGTTACTAACAAGTAATACTCAAGTCCCAAGTGTCTCACGTTAAGAAAAAGTGAGAGGTATTATTCCTGAGGAACTGATTAATGGGAATTTGTATGCTCATGATATCACAAAAAAGACAGCAGCAAATTGAAACTGAAAAATGACTTTACTGCTGAAAACCAGTGACCGTCTGTCTTCACAAACACTTTTTAGAAAGGATTTTACAGATGAACTTTGGCTTGATATGTTGTTCTAACTTGTGTGCATGTTTGTACATCTGCAGTTAACAAGCAGTATGTAAGTCACATGCAATTATGAAAAGAATATAATAAAAAATATTTTTTTTTTCAGAGGCAAACAGCATAATCTGATTACCCACTAAGTGCTTCCAGAAATTCTCTCATTTTCCTCCTCTAAAGAAACAATTTATCTTACAAAAGTAAGTACTTGCATTCCTGATCAGGTATCATCAACATATTAAAAAATAAACAACTAGGGAAAAACAGAAGGAAAACAGAAAAATAATAAAACAGATTATAATAATAATAATACTATAATAATATGCAAGACAAATCAGAGCTTGTTTACCATTGCAGAAGACTGTTGTGAAACTCAGATCTGCCCGGAAGCCTGGTAACCACATTGCTCAAGTAATGAAACAGCAGCTTCCTTTTTCTCCTGTGTTGTGAGCTGGGGAGGTAGATACAATAAAATACCAAGGTACGATGTTAGGTTGCTGAACGGGGCAATTGCCAGCCGAGGGAACAGTGCTTTGAAACGGTCCATGTGCAGGGAAAACGATCAAAAGCCCTTGTGGACAAAGACATGATAAACGTGTTCCACGGTGCCCTCTCCCTTTCCTGGTCTCTCAAAGAGCACCTCTGTGAGAAAGGACACCTTCAGCCTTAACTTCCCCATATGCACAACGCCAGCGCCCTCGTGCCCGGGGCTGGCACGAGGCCGCTGCAGCTCGCGTACCCCACAGCGCAGCGCAGCGCAGCATAGCACAGCGCTTCCTGTGTTTATTCAAGCCCATTTGCCAGTTTGCAGCACTACCCTCAGAGAGGCCGTAGCCAGAGTGGTACAGTGGTAAGACTACCTTATTAAAAATATTATTTAATCAGCCACAGCAATTACCTTTTTTGAGATTTTTTTTTTAAAACAAATATTTACATGTAAATCTGTCTTAAAGACTCATTATCCCCAGTAATGAACTAACTTCTTTAAAAACTAAGTGCTTCTATGTCTTGCCTGGTTCCAAAGAACAGTTCACTTTTTTTAGACTTCAACTTTAAAACTTCCTAACTTCTGCACTCTGCTGCAGATAGGAGATAATGCTAGGAGAGGAGATGCACAACGCAGGTATTGCTGAGCAATGGCTTACCTGAAGCCCTTCCTTTTCTTCAGACTTCTTTCTCTCCCCAGTAGTACCCTATGACAGAAACCCACTATTCATACAGGAGAAATGCTAACAGAGAGGTGAATAAGCAGTGTATAAATAAAATTATTGCAGAGCAGATCTAAAGCTATCCACCTTATTGCAGGATTTCTTTGTTCAATGTTGTTCTCAAAACCAACCATTTAGTTAAGGTAACTGTTGGTTTTGAAAGCAGGTGAAAATAATAATAAATAAAATCTAATAGTAAACACCCCTATGCTGCTTAATTTTCACTAGAAGCATCTGCATTATGTTATCTTCTCTCATGCTATCAGTTACTATAGCTGAGGACGGTTAATAAGACTTGGAAACCAGTAGAGCTCACAAGCCCAAGGTTAGGATGTACCAAGTTTCTGGAAACAAGAGATCCTTCATAACTCTCCATCTGCTACCTGCCCAATTGGCATACCAGTGTATAAGGTAGGCAGAGAGTTGACCAGAGAACAGCTGTAATAGCACATAGCTACTCTATAGTCTGTATCTTTATTTCAAACCAAACGTTATGTTCAAGGTACCTGACATTAGCTATTTTCTAATTAAGGTCATTTTTCTATTATGCACGAGGATTTTAAGGAGTGGCGAATCTCAGCTGAAGTCACCAAAGATGCCCACAACTGTCCACAAAAAAAGCTTGTCACAGTTTGTTGAACCCTAGTCCCAGCCAGTTAATGAGAAAACTCCTGATTACATTCTCTGGAGAGATGGGAGAAGGGCAGAACCGAACCCTCCCATGCCACCCTGCCCCACACTGCCTCTCCTAAAAGCATTCTTCCCCGTATCTTCTCTTCCACAGGATGACAGCACAAGCCTGGGAAGAAGGAAGCAGGCTCAGGTACCAGTAGCCAAACCAATGGAAGTTCCCACTCTAAAGTTCAGCACTTACCTCTCAATGACTGCTGTGCAGGTGAGCACTTAGACGACTTGGGTTTTTGTACTAAAAGCTTCACCTTCTGTAAGGAAGGAACTTTTGTCACTTTTGTCACCTTTGCACTTTTATTGATTCTTAGTCCTATCTCTAATCCTTCTTCTCAGGCTCACCCTTCCCTCCCGCTCCCACTACAAATATATTTTTGTATGCTATAGCCTGAAAATCTCTGCAATTGTTCATTCGTTACTTCCTCTTCCCTGAATTTCCAACCGCTGCCTATAGATCTCCAGAATTTGACTATCTTACTGCTTTCTGATTGCTGCTGTCATGCAACCAATTTGTCAAGTTATGAATATAGAGCTAGAGCAAGCAAGTGAAGAACACATAAAGTAGGCAATGCATAACATTCTTAGTTACATTCATGAACAAGAGTAAAGTGTATGTAGCAAAGCAAAAACTACCAAGTTACATGATGACATGAGCGAATGCAATAGTAGCAACAACTTTCTGAGTATTCAATAGGACATGGCAGAGCACAATGAAGTTCTTAGAAATGGTGCTTACAGAAGAACAAGCTTGATTTAGAGCAAGATAGAACTATTGATTAGCTTCTTGCCATAAAGCAGGTTTTGAAGAACTATGCAGAACATAAATGAGCTTATAAGAGTAATCCTGCAGATTTCAAACAGGTCTCTAAACATTTTGCAGGACAACTTTTGTCAGGTTTTGAAAATGTACAGCATCAAATCCCAAGAATCTAGCTGGACTAAGAGTGAGCGCTTCAAAACAACAACGATCCTAAAACAGTAACGCACATATTAACCGTAGGTGTTAACACTGTGAGATGCATTAAGAACAATCATGTCACCTTTAGGATCACAATAAAGTTAATGTTACTGCACTGGACATGGAGCTTTTAAACAGAAGACTAGGAAACCAAAAACATGTGGAATGCAATTAACACAGAACACAAAATACCCAATGAGGAAAAGAACAGAAGACTGTCACACTCAGAAGCTGGAAACAAACTAGGACAAGTGAAAAATAAATGCACATTAGGATCAATGAGCAGATTAGGCAAAAATGACATTAAAAGAACTGGATGAGCTACAACTGTATTTGAAAAACTAAAATCAGGAAGGCAAAATATTCTGGTATGAATAAAAATCAGAACAACTATTTGTCTTATGGTGTATGGATTTCATGAAGAAATATGAAGAAATCTCATAAGAGAAAAAACAGCAGAGATGAACTAGCTGAGAGGAATATTTAAGGGATTCAGAATTACAGAACAGAAAGTAAAGAATGTCATAGCCATGCCACTATACTGCCCCAGAAGGTGAAAATTTTGATGTATGTCAAGAATGATCCCAAAGGGATACCACAAATGGAATTAGGTAACAGGAATTAAAAACAGAATATGAAGGATGCATTGGACACACTTAAGACATATATAAGGCATACATAATCCAAAAGTTTGAGTGAAGTTTACAATATAAAATCCACCATTTCACTGTTGCTGAAGGAAGTGAAAGAACAGCAAAAGTGTCAAATTCCAAGCTCATTCTCAGTCTGTGCGCTTCTATCTGTACTCTCTTGCTTTACTTTCTTTCCCCTGCATTACCTTTCTCAAAAGATGGTCATTACCCTTTTAACTTTCTTCGGGGACTCCAAAGGATTCCACTTCTTTCTCTGTCCTCCCCTTCTTTATATCTCACCTGCAGATGATCCAATTTGCAAAAATCAACTTGCCTATGAACTTTAGGTTGGCAAATCAGATTTAAAAAACAAACAAACAAACTCCTTACTACATCCTTCTGACTAAACTAAGATCTCAATACATCTTTCTGACACCTCCACATGGGTGGTTTAGGCATCAACTTAGGCATCAACTTTAGGCATCAATCAAGTTCAGCATAGCCCAAACAGAACTTAAAACTTTCCACCTCAAGCCTTTTTCTCTATTTCTAGAGAATATCATTTTCTGCCATCATACCACCTAACTCAGCTAGATGTGGAGCAACTGGGGAAGTGGCATGGTTTAAAGCCTGAAAACTTTACCTGCATAGCATTTGCAAGATTCATCCTTTCCCTTTTGTGCACAGAACTGATGTTCTTGTCCAGTTCATCGCTGTGTTCTGACTATAGCTCCATCTCCAGTCTTGACATGTTTCATCTCAATTCGCCAATTTCCTTCTAAAATACAACACTGAAGATCACTTTAGTGGGATGTTTCAAATACTTGCCCATTTTTCTGATTATCTCCACTTACCTCCCCTACTCCTCCCTTGATCACAACTGTTTTTCTTCACTTTCAAGGCCCTTTTTTGGATTATTTCCAACTTTTTTATGCTAAATGAAAATATTAACCTTCATTTCACAAATCATGCTGTTTTTCAAAATTCCTTTGTATTCAAACAAATTCAACATGTACTCAAAAAGTCCCCTATGCCTATAAAAGCATAGTTATTTTTCAAAATTCCTCTTGAAGTTGTTTTGTTGGGAACAATGACTTGGCAAGCAGTTTGCTATGACCGTTGTTTTAAAACGCTTAACAATAAATAATGTGCCATTATTTCTTTGCTGTCTTGTTCATCTACCTGATGCCTACATTTTTAGAATGGCCTCAAGACAAAGAGTTCGCCTATCTAAATACTATGGTAATACAAATAATACATAATAGGAAAATATTAAATCTGACACACATGGAAATGATTCTGAATCAATGACCACATCCAGGCTGGATTACCTCCATTTACGCACATGCACACATACAATAATCAAGTCACACTAATAAGAAATCATTATGTACAGCAAAATTTGTGTTTGTCCTTTAGACACTCCATTACCGCACACATCAAAATTCACATAAATAAGAGAAAGGCATTTGCAGGTGTGCTTTAATTACTACCCTAGCTGTATCTTCAGCAGCACCACTGCAGCATTTCCAAATACATGACCTTGTAACAAAGTATCCCTCAAGCATAGCTGGAACACAAGTTAGTGTCTATGTGCAGGGCAAATGCTCCAGGGTCACACAGGAAAGCTATAGATAGAGGAACAGCAGATGGGAGGAAGCTACCAAGTATGTATTTCACAATACGGAATCAAAACTCATTCTCCTCTCTCAAAAAATACACACATTTAATGTTGGTCTTTTAATTCTAAGAAAAAAAAAAACAATTCCAAAAATACAAACTGAACATCAGAGTCAAGTCAACCACCATAATAAAATGAAACAATGACATTCACAATAATTAAGTCTATGGACAGCTTAAGTTTGACAAATATTTTCTTCCCCCCACACCTCTAAAGTCCCCAAGTACATTCCAATATTTATCTTCAATTGAATCTTCACTGAAAATACTGCTGGTGTTCAGTTAGAATTAAAGGACTTGGATAAAGTGAAATAATAGACAGATACAGATGGTGTGAGTAAGGTTACAAAGGCTTTACATTTTGCATTACCCCAAGATATAAACATTCAAAAATTAACATGAAGTTGCTGTGTTATCAAAATATTGCAGCTATAGGCAAGGCAACATTAAATTAATAGCTGAGGGTGTGAGAAAAAAAAACATTTTAGTGAAGGTAAACAGAAGTGTCATTTTTTAATTAGCGTTTTTATAAAGCTAATTTTATTACCTGGCCAGCCATAAACCAAGCACAGGATAACAAAGTTTTCTCTGCTTCCTTTGGCTATAAGGTGACAGAAAAAAAGCACCTTTTCAAGATGTTCAAGATGAGCAGAAATAGAGTCAAATAATCAAGTAATGGAATAAATAAGTACTAACTCAGGCAATACGCTTTAAACCAGTTTGTCATTTATAAACGTTACATAATTTTATTTTGGTGGTAAACCATAAGCATATAAGAAAATTAACTTTATGCAGTACAGTAAATAACCACCAAAGTAAAAATATTCTTCTGTTTACTCTTTGGCTAAAACCCCTCAAAAGTAGCAGACAAAGAAAAAACATCTAATACTGGCAAAAGACTTTTTTGACTTTTTTTTCACAAGTAAAATAAACTTATCAATTTAAAACTTGGTACATTTTATAAAAACGAAAGAGGTAATGTTGTAATAAAACCAGTAATGTTACTTCAAATGGCAACATACTGTTTGTTGACCCTGTGCAATAATACACTTTGTTCATACTACATTTATCAAAATATGACTAACTGTTTCTATAGGTATGTAGGAATCTTGTGTGTGACTCCTGTCAACTTAGCTCATAACTGGGAGACAAAATTTACAATCAATGTGCCACAATAACTTTAAAAGTGTTACTTCTAGTAATGTTCAAAATGTTCAAATCCTGCATTATTTTTTAACAGTTAATTCACAAGGAAAAGAATGGAATATATTACCTAGAGCATATGGACATCAATGACTGCACCCATTGCCAGAACACACTGCACTGCTTTGACACTTTTCCTTAGTACACAGAAAGCAACAGCACCCAATAAGCCTGAGAAGAAATGCTGCTGTGTAAATACTGGCAACTATTCCTGATAAAAGAATTATGGGATGTATATTCAAAAGCTGCCCAATCCCATAATTTGTATTGCATAGGTCACAATCACACATATATACACACACACAAGTATGTGTGTGCATATATACATATGTATATACACACACATACGCACACACACACACACACAAAGAATATATTAAGAAGACAATGCAGTCTGGTCACAGAGCAATTTACAGGCTCAATATATTTTTTTTCTTTTTTTTTTTTTACACTTTGCTTGAAAGAAAACTTCAGTATTTTACAGTCTTCAGTAGGCATTATATACACTGCACTTATGAAATCTAGAAAGTATTGAAATAGAAATACAATTCTGCAAACATTTGGGTAAGAAAACAAACCAAAACTTTTCAAAGATTTGTGCTATCTACATAATATTTTTTCTAAATCACAATAACTGTATCCATGGAATGTTCTCTAGAAAATGTCTTTTTTTTTTTAAACACCATGCACATTTTTAAGCAATTGTAACCCAAAATATCCCAACCTAAAACAATCTAACAACGTTCAGATTAAAAAATTTAAGTTTCAGATCAGATTTTAAAAAGATAAGTCTTTATCACAAGAGCTGTAATGATAACAATTACATGTTAAGGCTAAATTGGTTTTGTTTTGTTTTTAGAAACACATTAAAGACACGCTTCTCTCATGGCTCTGTGTTACGAACTGTACTTACAGATGACAGTGCAGTGAACATAATGTTCAGTCCTACAGTCAGGATGCAGTTGCTCCTTCCCACTCCACAAGATACTGCACCTTTCCATCAAGTGTCACCCGGCGAGCCAAAACACGGTATTTTTCACCACAAGCTATTCTACCTGCTGCACCAAAATAACTAGTAATTGAGTTCTTTAGATGATTGAGCTGTAATTCCTGATCTGCTAAATTGTTAAGAATCTCTGTATTGAGTTCATCATACTGATAATCTTCTTTGCTCTCATCATCTTTCACAATTTCTGAATTCTGAGTCTGGAGTGCTTTTCGTGGAAAGCGACCTCTTCTTCTCAAATGTGGTATTGCAGCAGGCCAAGTTCTTCCTGTACGAGTCCTTTTTCTTGAGTCAGATAAACTAACAATAAAAAAATGCCAGCATTAACTCCAAGACACCTATTCAAAATGTGCACTTTAGTATCAGTTATTTTCATACAGCTCAGTCATGACTTCCTTCTGTTATATTTTTCACTGATACAAATATTTATGTGCTGATATATAGATGACAAACGTAGCACTTTAAAAGTAAAGATTATTTACATGAGAAAAATTGTAGTTATTTAATAAAATGTCAAAAGTTTAGCTAAATGATACTAACTCATGCCTAGAGATATGTTAGGAGCACTATTTTAATACAGCTCAATTCCATTCTTAAGAAAATAAAAAAAACTGTCTTCAGAGGACTCTGCACCAAATATGTTTAAATTTGTAAATTAAAAATACAATTTTATTACATAGATAAGCCCCAATTACAAAAAGCTACACTGTAAAGAGTTTTGGAGAGCTGATATTAGTGAAGACTGTAAATAAAAAAGGAATTTATGTACAGTTATTTTGCAAGTTGAATTTATTTTAGTGATCAAAACTCTGATATATGAAAGAAGCACTGCCAAATCTGTTCTACGTCACTCTTTCAATAGTCTTACACTTCTGACTTTCCAAAGATATATTTCATGTGGCCAGAATAATGTGTATATCCAAAATTGACACAGATTTATATCTAGTAATGAAAATAGGAGCTTATGACATTATCCAAGTACAAACCAGCACCCAAGTATTAAAAACGTCCAAGATATAAATCCTTGTGTAAATACCTACAATTGGCACATATTAAAATATGTCTGGATAAAGTCCTAAAGTAAATGGCATGCTTGCTTTGATCTTCAAGATGCTTATGTAACATACTGAGGGAAAAAAAGGCATCTGTTTAACATAAAAAATGAATGGAATAAACTGCAGAAACATAAAACACTGATTTAATCCTTGGGTAACAATTTCAGAAATCTGTAAGTTAAAAATTAGTTTTTGCAGACAGACTATTTGTTGCAGTAACACACACAAAAATGATTCACGACAGCACTTGACAGCATGAACCAGAAAGAGAGGAGACAAGATACGTATATTGAGGACCATGTATCTCAATAAAAGAGTATGTTAAATGAACATACTTATGTTCACTGAACTTGAGAGAGTAGGAAAAAGTTCAAGTAACAATTTATTTGCAGAAGAACAGGCTGTAGTTAATAATTTATCTAGGAAGAATGTGCCAAAAATTTTTCATGCTCTATTGACTGTAGAAAATTGCGAGTACTTAATATTCCTTAGCATGAATAAACAAAACTACCAAAACAAAAGCTGTTAAAATTAATTTGGGGTACACATCACCTCTTTTGTGTCTTTTATTAGAAAATTAAGCTTAGAAAGCGCTTATAGAGTTTCATTCTTTTCATCAAAAGTAATTAAAGTATGTATTTTACATCAACAAAGAACAATAGATAGTGATCACAGAAAAACCTGGGTGTTGCAAGCAGCACCAATGAAGGCTGCCTTTCTGCAGGTTTGTGGTCTATTGCTTTAGATTCCCCCACCCAGCTTACAGCTCAACTCGGAGTCTCAACGGCTCAGTAGTGCAACTCCCAGTGAACTCCCACATCCCCAGTGTTACCCCACTGCAACATCCTCAGCTCTTCTCCATTTATTCTCCCACCAGTTCTGTAATACCCTTACCTCCGTTCCACATCCACCATGGCTAAATCACAACTTAAGTCAACCCCCTCCCTTACCTTCCACCTAGGTTTTGCCTGTAGTTTAGTCAAACAAACAAACAAACAAAAAACCAGCACTGCCAGGTACCAAGCTACAGCTGATGAGCATACTGCCTGCCTTTGTATAAATGGGATGCTATTTTGGGTTTCTCCTTTATTCAAGTATCAATCTTGATGAAGCGTGTTAAACTGCAATCTCTTTGAAACTACCTGTGTCAGGTTTGGTTGAAGTTAGCCAAGATGTTCAAAACTGATTGTGAAGTTCAGGGGGCCAACATGTGACATTGACAACACAAACCTGAAAATCTCAGTTTTTCAGGTTTTAAGAAACCAGGCTTAGAACATCAGCTCTCATGCTTTGGCAAGGTATCTCTTGTAGGATTCTTGTAACTTCTGTTTATTAAGGGTGAAGTGCTGCTGAACCACTTGTTTCCTGTCCCCCCGACCAGAAAATAAAAAATAAAAAAAAAAACTGAATATATCATTAAAAATCTTAATCATTATAGCAGATTGAAGAATTACCTATAATGTCTGGAAATGCTAGATGAGGTAGTTTCTTTCATACTGGCAGCACCTGTGGATTCCACATCTGAGGTATTGGATGAATGTGCAGTTCCATCAGATTTCCTGATACGCAAGATAACAGGGTTGCCATGTAATGAAAGCAGTCTTACATTAAAAATTGAGCTGACATTTCCAAAGCAACAAATAAAAGGGAGAGGTTATCAGAATAGTTTTACAGGGATTTTTTTATTTTTATTTACCCAACAGAGCAGGGCAATTCCAAGGCTGGGTTCTCTATCACTGGAACTGGTTCATTATCCTAAGAAAGAAAAACAGTACTTTAGATTAAGTTTAAATTGTCATATCTATTTTTGAGAGAGAGAGAAGGGGGTATATCACTATTTAAATTAAGTGGTTATGTTTTTCTTCAGAAATGATAATCCAGTTACAGGGAAAAGAAAAAAACATATCCAAAACCTTACCAGAGGAGACGACTCTGGAGTTTTGTGAATCATTTTTCTTGTATAGGGACCAGGTGGACGACCTACTGATTTTTTTTTCCCCTTTCTTTCTATACCATTACTTAATTCCCTAGAAAAAAAATTATATTTTGTGCTGTATTATTAAAGATACTTGTCATTGAATACATGTTTTCCTTAGGCAATGAATACATGTTTAGATGTCTATTGCTAAAACATTGCATTAAATGAGGTTATTCTGGTAAATCAAAAATTTCATCTACAAAACTACAGATTTTTGTCTCTGGAATAATATAATAAACAGACACAAGATCTTTCCAGTGACATTACTGATTCCATAATGTTGAAGAGGAATGAACAAGTGTTAAATGTTGCTTACTTATGGGATCACACTTGCTAAAAAAGATGGCATATCTCTAATATGAGTTATAACTCCATATCATACTTACTATTTAGAATCCTAGTTAAGATCACTGCATAACAGGCCCAGAATGGGAAGCAATTTTATTTCCTAACCGGAAGCAAAGTTGGGATTTTTTTTTACTGTTTTTTTACTGATAAACTTCATGCTTTTTCAGAAGGATCCTAATAGAATACTAATTAAATAAGTTCATACAACCTGTTTCCACAATCACTTTAAAGTACAATGTGAAACTAAATGAGTTTATGTTTTTTAAATATTTTCAAAGTGCACATGTACATTATATAATGAAAAGGCCTTTTTGTAGGCACCAAAAATATACCCAAACTAACTCCAATTCACCACAACACTGCTCAAATCACTGGATTATTTTACCTCACATCAGGAATGGGTTTAGATGATTTTCTGCCTTTAATTTTGAACTCATGAGATGTTCCTTCTGGTTCTTTCTCAGCTTTTAAAGCAGCATTCGGTGGCACGGGAGGAACACGAATTCTCAAGCCAAACAAATGTTTCTTTTTCTTTATTTCTTTTCCAGACATAAACCTAGATATTTTCAAATTAATTGTTAAAATTCGGATACCAGGGAAAGCAACTTTTAAAATAAAAGTGCACATGTGAAACAAAGCTATGCAAATTAAACTATTCATCCTAATGCTATTTTATTCCTCCTTTTCCCCTAATGCAATCCTCACTCTCAAATACAGGATGCAAAGTGGGAAGAGGATGGAAGTCAAAAAAAAAACTTTGCTCATGATCTGGGTTCCACTCTAACTTCAACAGCTATGTGATGATATTCTGAAACAGAAACAATATTCAAAATTTCAGTGTCATCTACAGCCACAGTGATTTAGACAGACTGAATTAAGGAGACTGAAAACTGTAATCTACATCAGAGTAAAATAGGGAAAAAACATTTAGAGCAAAAAAAAAATCAACAACTTACATGGTCTTGTAATCATTTAATGCCTCCAGTACATGCTCATATCTTTCAGATTTTGGTGTATCTGCCAGCTGTGAAGTATTAAGAAATTATTTAACCTGTCAAATTCTTAAGTAACAAAAAAGATCCTGTTTACTTTGAGTCACTAAAACTATAGATTTGGATGTGAAATACATTTACAAAATATTTGTTGTGGAAACTGCCTAACCCTAAAGGGTATTAGCTATTATCCCGTATATTCTGTGATTTATACCTACAGAATTTACTCCTGGATCCAACCCAGGCCAAAGAATCTACATTTCTCTTGCAAGAAGTGCAAGAAAAATATCTCTTAAAGAATTCTAGTATACTCAACACGATACTAGCTTGACTCCCCAAGTCCACTAACAAAAATTCCTGAATGACATTAAGTACTCCCAAATTGAGATCACAAGCAGAAGATAATCCTATTGACACAAGAACTGTTAATTATTTTATTCTTGATAATTTTAACAAAAATCCTGCTACAGGGCCTAATTCCCATTTTTGCCAACATCATTCAACATGATACAAAGATATAAGAGGCCCTGAAAAGTTAGAACAAAAAATGTGCAGTAATTTTCATGCCTCTCTTGCTGAGATCCAATCTACGCTCCTTCTTGCACCAAAGCCTAAAGTAGTCCCCACCAAGTTATCAAAACCTGTAATCTTTTATCTGAAAAATTAAATAATGCATTTATAAATTACAGAGACCTAAAGCACTATGGGTATCACGGTGACTATAAAGAATTGGATACAACATTTAAGTAACAAACTTTTAAAAAAATATTCATTTTTATATTAAATAAGACAGTTATTTTTAAATTCTAATGAAGCCACCACATTTCAAGTTGTCATGCCAAAATGTTCCAGAATTACATCCAATTGGATCTGTAGTAACTCTATCTTTAATTATACAGTTAACAAATAGTTTATAAAATTTCACTATTAATATTAATACCACAGAACATACCATACAACATTGGCAACTTGAAAAAAACTCGGATACTTTCTAAAGAATAAAATTCTGACCACACAGGGCAGATCATTTAACACCTTGACCATTCCTAACAGCTAAAAATACACTCATAGAAAGAAACATTTTTAATACAGTTTTGGACAAGATTCACCATCAGTCTATCTGACTAACGAAGATAAGGGAGAGACTGAAACTATTTCAACCAAAGAAAGTAACAACTGTTTTTCAGATATCTTTACCACATGCATTCAGCACAATGCATTCTTATTCATAGGTCTTGCAACTATACAGCTATTAGCTACAGAAAACTATGATATTTTTATTGCATCCTAAATAATGCCATGCTAAAAAATACTGGCTTAGGAGCTCTGACAATTCCACCACTTACTCCTAGCTTACATATGGCTAAAAGACTTTGCCTCTTATTCAATTAAAACAACCTAAAGAAAGAACTCAAAGGGTCATTTTTAACAGTGGCAAGCTACTTAAGAATACTACAAAAAACCTAAAACCATTAGTATTGTAGAATTTATTCTATGATTAGTCTCTGCTTAATAAATAAACAAGATTAATCAAAACAGTAAGATGAACTTGCCTCACTTTTTTCAACATACAATTTTTTTCCCAACTTAGTGAGAGAGGTTGAGAAAATCATATCAGAATAACTAGTCTTGAAGATTTCTTCAACCCAGCTTTTGTGCATTTATTCAAAACCTAGGCCTTCAAAAATGCAGCCTTCAGCATGAAAAGCAGCAAGTTTCCTTTGAAGGTGGAGAAATACTGCTTAAGGAATTGAAAGTAACACTTAACAGACAACAGGTGATTTTTCCTGTTCTGGATCTCCCCTCTTCTCCCTCCCTCTTACAGACCCAGAGCTGTGGGTTTTTCAGGGATGGATTGAATGGGGAGGGTGGGAAGAAGAGCAAAACAAGGGCCGTAGCCCCTCAACTTCTTCAAAACATCATGTGTGCTCCAAGTCCATAGCAGGTAGGTAGCCCCACTCTCCTCATCCACACCATGGCTGCTTTGTCCTGACATTTATACACAAAATTATGTTGAATCTACAGAAAGTTAAATTATGTGACATAAACATTAATTTCTTCTGTATATTTCTCAATACTAAAAGAAACAGAAGTCAAAATTAAACACCCTATATGCATTTGTCAAACTACACAGTAAACCAGACAGATCATTTCATTCTACTGTCTATTATCATACTTTGTGCAGGTTTTTCTTTTAAAGCTTCTGACTTGATATGATAGAAATTATTAGACTTAGCTAAGAGATGCCATATATCTCACAGAAGTAAACCAGATGTCTCATTTATGACACTAATGATCATTTTGCAGTAAAGTTTGAATATTAATGTTTCTCTTTTAAACAAAGTTCTGACTCTCATTGTCTGAACACATGTATTTTGAAGTATTTTCCATTATTTATGAATAGAATAGGTGTTACTAATCTAAACCAGAAAAACATACATTTGATTCTCACATTGTGGCTGCTAGTAAAAATGGATTACAGATGTATAAATTTACTGAAAAGAAGTATTGAAGTAGGACATACTCATGACATGAAACTTTCAAAACAGTTAAATGTCACCTGCATTAAAAAACTTCAAAACCTAAAACAATTTTCACACAAGAAAAAAGCTCTACTAATAGTATGTCGATTCAAATTTAGTCATAAATTTTGCATTGAACCCTACATGCAGAAACAAAAAAGTACCTACACTGCTCCTCTTAGTTAAATATTAAGTCAATTTACTTGGGGAAATGGATTTCCTGTAATGCTAACATAACTGCCCAGTAAATCAAATAGCTGGAAAAATAACTAGTATAGCAGTGAACTAAGAACAAGGTGCCTTGACAAGCAGTAGAATCAGACTGGAAAATGATTAAAACAATCTTTAGACCAGTAGACAAACAGATCGTATCCCCTGTTGGGAAGAGGGAGAAAACAGGAAATCTCTGTGTACAATGATTTATCAGGTATTACACCTAGAGACTTTGAAAATGTCTTCATACTCTCTATACTCTATATTCAGTTCTACATTTAGGTTTTCTGGTCTGTGCACACGAAAACATCAAAGAACTACGTGACAATTATAAAACAAAAACAAAGGAAGATATGTATATGCAACAGAATAAACAAACAGCTGAGTATAAATAAAGTTGCCATGCAAACAATAAACTAATAGTTACCTGTATCACTTCAGAAATTTTACAGCTCAGAAAAACGTATACCACTCCAAAGCACTCTATTTCTACAAGGAGATTAAAGATGCTCTCTTCTTGGGTTTACCAGATTTTAAGGCAATAAAGGACCTAACCTTCTACATAAAATTGTTCATAGGTCTCACACCCCCCACTAATTTTCAAGACATATGCACTGTTAGGACAAACAAGAAAGAGTATTTCAATTACTCACCTCACCAGGATGCAATCTATCCCAGTTTTCATTAATGTATGCCATGAGTTCAAGTTCTGAATCAAAGTATTTCTTCTTATGAATAACACTTAGGTTGTAAAGGCATAGATGTGCTATATCTACCCTAGAATTCAGAAATATTTGAATAAAAAACAGAGAAACAAATCTTTTAATTTTTCACAACTGTTTTTCCGTGAAATAATTAGTATAAAAGATATTAGCACAATATGGCTAGAGGAACACAGCACAACTTGAAACACTCTCAATTCAAGAAACAATATTATGAAGTCTTTTGTCATTTGTCTTCCTTAAGTGACTCCTCCTGTTTTGAAACTTATTTTTATCTCTTCCTCATCTCGTTGTGATGATGTTCTTTTAGGCTCCAAAATTGGTTTAAACAGCAGCGTATTTAAGTGATTCAGAATTCATACATGAATGTATCAATTCTGAATTCATACAAATACTTTGGTAAATTAACATTTAACAAAGTAATTTCCACCATTTATTTGTTAACACACATATTCATTAAATTGGATATTATTTCTAATAAGAGCTACAGTTAAAAGATTTCAAGCTACGACTAAACATTAAATCTCATCCACAAAACTATTATAGAATGTGTCAAGATATTTACTCTTGTACTCACTACATTTGGCTTACCTAATAGCAGTACTCTAAACCTGCAAAAAGGACTTTGTTTAGATATCTCGATTTTCATACACACAACAAGCCTGTAGTTGCTTGCAACTTAACTGAACAATCCCAGGAATAAATCCCAAGAGCATGCAATTGTAATATACCTGTGCATTTAAAGATAAGCTCTGAAGGGAAAACTGCCCCTGTTCATAAAAGTAGTAAGGGCAACTCAGGAGATCAACAGAGCAAGTGGATTTCCTTATTTGCAAGGAGACTCAAAATACCAAAAAGAAAAGAAGAGCAGGTATTCAACTCACCCTTTTCTTCATTTTTATTTAATTTGTACTTACCATCTCAGGGGTAAACGTTTGAGGTATTCTGGTCCAGAACTGCAAACTGAGCAAATGAACGTATAAAACCTAAAAATATATACATATGTATGTATGTGTGGGTGGGTGGGTGTCTGTGTACACACACATATTTAATGCTTTAACACACTACATACTATGAGCCACCACCTCACCATTCCAGACAGGACTCTTGAAATTTTTTCTCAAGGACAGATTGGGGAAAAAATTGAAATAAGCAGGCTAGAAACCCAGTCATATGATGTTTGAGAGACACCTAGTTCTCTATCTCCATTCATCCACTTCCATAATGTGTGCTGACCTGTATCTGGCCCATTCCATACCCCTGCTTCCTAAACTCCATCTTCCAAGTCTTCCCTCTTATCTTCCCAAGATGGGATGCTCCCTAGTACCACCGTTCCACACTCCCTAAAAAGTCCCTCAACCTGTGAATGTATTGGTGAAGATGTTCCCTAATGTCCCCACTCCATCTTCGCAAATGCAGAAACCTGTGCACAAGTGCAAGCATCCGTTTAAAGGGGCATTTCCTAGGTCCTAACTCAATCCCTCCATACAAACATTCTAGCACAACAAAGAATGTATAATGAGGTAAGTGAATGAGATGCTCCTTGATTCCTCTCTCTAGTTTTCCCCCTCATCTGCTCCTACTGCTCCAGTTCCCCTTAAAATGAAAGCACACACCAGAGCCCTGGCTCATTTCCTTTACTCTCCTCTCACCCCACATGAACAGAGGACGTACAGAGTTCTCAGCTCCCTAAGCTGAAAATCCTCCAGCTTCTCCAGTTCCCCGTACTAATAGTTTTAAGCGAGCAGGAAAAGAGTTTGAGGGACTCAGCACAGCTAGATGGGAATAAGCATATAGATGAGCTACAGGAGATGGAACAAGCAGGGAAATAAAGCCAGAAAAACATCTTTTCTGTTCTATTCCACTAAAAGTGGTTTCCAAACTGTTGCTAGATATCCCCCACTGCACACACACACACACACACTGACAGCCTACCTCAGAGCATGGTGCCTGTTGCATGGGGGACATTAGTCACCTACACAGTTGGAATTTGAAGCCCATATCTAGCTTATAGGCCCACTCAAGTGATCTGCTTTAAAGTTTCCAATCTCCCAGTAGCCAGTGCCTAGAGTATAATGGACTTCTGTGCAAAGTGAAGTCAACAACAGTTTGAATTCAGCTATTCATCGATTACCTCTTTCTCCCACCCTTTTATTTATTTATTTATTTATTTTTACAGAGATGACAAAGTGCATTTCCCTGACACCTGAACACATGCTTCACTTTGTATAATCTTCTACACAAAATACATTCCAACGTTTTGGAAAAACTGTCATAATATGGATGCTTTAATAAAAGCTCACATGTGAAATATACCCTCTGCATTTTAAATAAAGACACCATAAAGTATAGTTCAAGTTTCTTACCTGTCACCAAAAAGCATCGGCTTTTGGAGGCACTGCACACAAGCCTCATGAAACCACTGCTTACATTTGCAGCACTGCAACATCTTTAGATACCAGCTTCACCAACAGAAAGAAAAACAAGATGTGTTAAAACAAGTTACTGAAAATGGTACATTTAAATTAAATAGCAAGGGACCTTCTGACTGAACTGACTTCCATAGTTTATAACAAGCACGATCATCTGTAAGGATATGTCAGTAACATTTAGTTCCACAATGAAAAGCGTCTAGAAAAACTGACTAGGAAAGGCCTTGAATAATAAAAGGTAGTCTAGCAAAAGGATGAATTAAGTTGTTAAGTAAATAAAATTTGAATTTGCTCTGAAAACTACTTTTTAATTTTCAATAAGAATTCAAGAACTCCATTTGACCTCCTTCCACACACTAGATTAGCTTCCTTGCTATTTTCCAAAGCAAGGCACAGCAGCATTAAGTCAGAAACATTTGTCCTGAGGCTTCAAATATTTGAACTATCAAACTGAACTTCATAGTTTAGACTTTTTTTTTTTCCTTTTTCAGCTTCTCCCTGGAGAAAAGGAACCATGCAAAATAGAAAGTGATGTTTGTCCAAGTCTGTAAAATTCTCAAATCAGAGCTCTGTATATGAGTAAAAATTCATAAGATTCGCTTCCTTGTGGGACTTTGACAATATCACCTTGAGATCTTCAATGCTACTTTAATAAAATAATAAACAACTGTTCTGCCTCAAAGTGTATGTGAGGTAGAAAATGTCCAAGCCACATTCACTCATCCATGCAAACACCAGAGCATTTACCTCTACCTGCTTAGAAGTCCTCAATCCTCATAAGAAAGAATACACAGAGGACTCTGTAATGACTTTATAAGAGGAAAGAAAGCCTTCTTTCCCACAGTAATTGAAAAACAGAGCATGATGTTAAGGTAAAATCAGACAGGATCCCATGTCATAGCATACTACATTACATTAATTGCATGTTATATTACTGATGTGAGGAAACAATCCAATATAACTTTACTAATGGGAGCAAGGGATAGCATAGCATTTGTGCAAGCAGTTTTACTAAACTGACTTTAACCGAAAACTTCTAATGAGGAAGTGGCGACATCTAGGATAACACAGCAACACAATACTCATTTCTTTTTCAGGGGGTTACTGTTTGCATATTCAAACCTAATTTATCTGGCAGTGTTTTGTAAGCTTGTCTTTCACAAAATATCTGAAGAACTTCAAAATGTAATAAACTGATCTCTAGATAGCATTTATATTTGTGACTAATGACAAAGAGCTGTGTTAATATCAAAAGACCAAGGTCTCTCTCCACTGATTCACAGAGCAGTTATCACCACTGCCTGTAATTGCAACGAGGTCAGCAAACACTTCCGTCCAACCTCAAGTGCAGAACAGTAGCAATGCAACAAAATTATGTTACTGTTTTTTGTAGAAGGGACTTTGATGTTATGTGATAGTCACATAATAAAACTGAAATAAACAAAGAGACTTGATGGAAGAATTTAAGCCATTAATAATGTGCTTCCCATGAGATATCTTAAAAATATATATATATATAAATTTCAAAATTCCACTATTCATCAATTTAATACCTACGCACAATAGAGATAGAAACAAATTTAAGTTCACAAGTAAAAGTCTACAGAATCAGGGCCAAAGTTTGCAGCTGCTTTATGGAGAAAAGTTCTTACAGAATATGTTTACTTACTCTCCAGGTCCTCCACAATAGCAGTAACACTGCTGGACATTGGTTTTATGACCTGCATCCCATTCAAGGTCTGTTGCGTTATATGGTAATGTTTGTTTCATGACTTGCAGTGCTTTGGCATTTGGTCCTTTCTTAAGCGCACCACCCCTCTGGGCCAAAATAAATGCATACATTTATAAAGACAATAATATGTTTCCAATACTTTAGTTTGAAAATTATGAAAATTTGTATATAATCAAATAAAACACTTTCACCTGTACTTATGTTTTAATATACTAGCCTATTTCTTTAAAAATAATTTGAAAACCAAATTTTGACTATTTCTAAAATAAATATTAATTCCCAACATATAAAACTTTACCATACAGATCAAGGTTAAAGAAGGAGAAATCTCTGAAAGAGGCTAGTTTTTTATTTTTTAGTTTCAACTTCAAAAAAAAATGCAAGCAACATGCGATGTTATTAAGAAGTGTTTTTCTAGAAACACACCTTTGTTGTTGTTGCAAAAACGCACTGTCGACAGAGCCATTTATCATCTGAATCAATCACGCTGGAATCAATATTTGGTGTGTGACACAGCTGATGATAACCTGTATTAAAAATGACCAAAGTGTTATTATAATGGCAATGGAAGCATATGCATATAATTTTAATGGAACTGTAATGCATTATCTTTCATTAAGTATCAAAAAGATCAGCATCACATTCAAAATGGTCTTTTAAAATTTCTTAGTGGAAAAAATAGAACTTTACTGATAGAACAGGTGTTAGTCACTTTAACATTGATTATCATTATTCACTGAGAAGTTAACAGCCTCTAAGGGCCATAAAATTTAAGATCAGTTGAGCAGTCAGTCATAGCCAGGCAAATATCCCCCTTCATAAACAAATCTAAGTGTCTTTTAAAGTGCAGTAAATAGAAAAAAAATTCTAATTACCTTGACCACATTTATCACATATAACCATTTCATTTGGTGCTTCTGAATACTCTTCCTGACATATTGTACAGACCATTTCCCCACTCTCAGTGGCTCCTAGACAGAGATGAAAGTGCAATTTTTTTTCAGACTACACCTGCAGTTGGAACGGTCACTATGTGTACAGCTTTTTATTGTAATTTGAGTTACAGATCCATGCATTGTAGAAACAGATTATTACAGAGCTTAACTTTCTAATGAAAAATAAATTGAGGCATTTTGTACTGACTATATTTTTTACAAGTTTTTACATCACTTATCATAGGTTATAGGTTATTTATAGGATATATATTGCCTATTCACTATGCTGTCAAGGGTTCCTTAATATCAATAATAAAAAATAAATAACTGTGAATAAGAAATGTAAATGCAGACTCAAAAATATGCATCAAAATTTCTATCTGGACAACTGACAGATTTGTTCAGTATTGCCAGTAGTTTGCATCCTTTTCATATAAATATTATATGCCTGATTTGGTGCATATCTTTAAGACAGATCTGCCCAAGGCACTTTAAATTTAATATTGAACTCCAATACTCCTAAGAAACATAGTATTACTTCTTATACCTATCCGCAAGTGTACAAAAGCACACAATAAAAGTAGAGCTAAGAGACAATGTTAAATTGTAGACTGGAAAAAAAAAAAATCTTGTTCCAGTTGTGCTGCAAATCAGTGCAAAAATCTGGATTAAAATACAAGTTATTTAATCTAGGTATTATAGTGATGCACTAATGCTTAATTGTTATCATAAACAAATCAAAGATCATAAACTAATACTATACAGAAACAGAACAAATAGTAGTATTTTAAAAACTTCTTGGAAATAAAGCAGTATTTTTTTTGTCATTATGAACACAAAGTTTATCCTGTTAGCAGATAAAATGTTTATCCTAAACATCAAGAAGCAGTAAAGGCCAGATCACGTTTTCATTGCTTTTATGTGATAAAGAAATTCTAACTGATTTTCCGATACAGTCACCACAATTATCATCCATGCTTCATTAGAATTAGAGTACCAAAACACTTTCTACTCCCCAAATATTTGAAAATCAATGCTAATGCACAATAGCATCTCACTTGATAATTGAACATTTCTTTATAGTACATGAATACTCCAAAATCTGTAATGGTTTCTTATGTGCAACAGCTATAGTGTTACATTTAAATGTGAACGTTCCCTTCAAACCTGGTATTTTCCAATCTTTGTTTGCTTTCCATGTCATACTGTTTCAATTGAAAAAAGCAGGACACAAACTATAGCCTCAGTGTAAGTGAGGGCCTGGAGTTTTCTGTTAAGATGGAGTATTATACTCTGCCCCCATCCAAATAAACTCAAACGTGATTATTTTTAAAAGTACTCTCTCTTCCCTGCACATAGTTATGTGAAAAAAAAAAAGTAATGTCAAGGATAAAAAGTTGTTTGAAGAGGAATTTTTTTTTATTTACCTAGTTGACAATGCCAGGTCACATTACACTATTCTTTTGTATTCAAGAATATAATGTAACAATTTATTTTATTTTAACAGATATAGTAATCTAAACAAATAAAATACCAAACAATGACTACTTCACTGAAGTTCTTGCCTGTTTGTATGTCCTTCCAGAGAACCCAGGATTTGGAACTGTCTTCAAATATAATGAAGCAGTTCTGTTTCAGTTTGTTTATCTGGAAAAAAAAAATGCAGTGGAAGCCATGTGTAAAAGGGCTAAACAAAACAATGCATTTAATACTAAATAAGTGAGACAATACTACTGTCATATTTAACCAGCATATGATACTGTAAGACTGCAGCCAAGTTAAAAAATATTTACCTTTTTGATAGTTCCAAGATAAAACAAGCCATCTGACCATCTAGCTAGGACATCCTGACCTTCTTCAAATTTACACAGTGGCTTTTTAGCTTTCTGTCCATCACGTAAGGACAGCTTGGTCAAGGATGCTGAGGTCTTATGGCTTCGACGTAGAGGAGACCGCTTATGGACCAGTGAATTACCCACCCCTGTAGAGTCTCTAAAACAAGGGAAGCAAGAGAAAAGGTAAATGAAATCAAGGTAAAGTTAGAAACCATGTACATTCAATATTAATATGATTTACAACTAAAACTCACTTAGCTAACACCAGCATTTTAGGTAACTAACAACCTGGTCATGTTTTCAGATTTTATGCAGCTTTAGTAGTAGTGCCCCTGCAACTGTGAAAGTCTACAATTTTGAAAGAGACAGGTTTATACAAAAGAAAAATCTTCCATGAGACCAACAAATATAAATGGGGGGCAGGGAGGAGACAAACATTGCAGCTCAGAATCTCTTCATAAAGTCACCAGAAGCAGGAAAGAATGCATCAAGAACATCCAGCCCGCATCACCTACGCAAAATATTAGTCACTAGAGTTAGAAAGGAGCACTGACAGACTTCTAAAATTCCAAGGAAACTAAGAGGGGTCTAAGCTACTTCTGACCCTATTGCTTTGGTAGTGAGGGAAGTATTTGTGTGGTTCGTTGCATAGTTAGCTGCTCAGAATCAAAAAAATATGGGGCAGGGGGGATTAAGAGCCCAGACTGAGCACTGTGCTAACTCAAGGTCTAAACTAATTCAGGTACCTCCTGCACCATGTTTCACCACATAAACATAACTGTAGAGATTTCCAGCAAAGAAGGAATTTCTACATGCTGAATTTCTAATATAAAACAGAATTTTCCTCTCCCTTAGAATCAGAGGAAAACATTAAGGGAGGAAAAACAAGAGGTCTTTTAGCCTTTCTTCAGATAAGAAACTCTAAATTATAAATGACTTGGATCAATAATCAGCATCTTCTTGTATGCTACTGCAATATATAGTCTCTTTATAAATAAACATATATAAGTGCATATGAGAATTAAAAAGAAAACATACAGGAACTCCCCTCACATTCTGAATATCAAGAAACTTTTATGACAGATTAGCCTACTGCTACCAAACATTGCACACCATGCAAAAATGAGAAAAATACAGCAAATTATAAAATAGGATCACATAATGCATAAGGAAGAATCTTCACACATAGAATTTAAGGCCATGAAACAAAGTTACCATTTCTATATCCAAAACCATTTTCTCTTTGGAAACTAAATGTGTGTATACCATGCAAACACAAGGACAGACCAGAATTATGTGGGACACAATCTTTTTGACAGATCAAAGTTTCACCTCACTCAGGACAGCTTAGTAACATTATTAGCACCAGTAACATTTGAACTAATCAGAAAGCACTAACAAGACAGGAATTATAATGGCTTAAACCATCAAAAACAAGCAAGAATGCAAAAGTTTATCTTCTAGAGACCAATCAACATTTTTTTTGTACTAAGGAGTTTAAACAAAGCAAACTAGACACAAGAAACTTAGGCAGCTATTTCAAACGTATTTTAAACTAGTAAAAGCCCCAAAAACGACCTGACGGGAAGAGCAGCCATACCAGGCCAGAGCAGCGTCCCACCCAGCCCGCTCACTCAGGCACCCTCCTGCACAACAGGGCCACCAGGTTCAGGCCTGCTGCCTTCCATCACCAGAGGAACAGGTAAAACTCTCCAGGCCTCTAGCAGGTTGTGGCATAGATCTCTAGAAGCAATGTCCTTATTTTTTTTTTAAGAGTCTTTCAGGGAATATTCTTCTGTGAGCTTTACTACTTGTTCTGTTGAACCTGTAAAGCAGCACAGTTTAACTAGGTAAGATAAAGCAGCACCTCTTTTTTTTTTTTGTCTCACAGCTGGTGCTTGTTTCCTTCCCTTCTAAACTATCATTCTCCACCTTCCCCCTTCATGCCCCAGTAATGGTTTTCAGACCCACCCAGGCATATTTCCAAGATAAAGAATTCTACCAATTGTGCTGCTTGCACTCGAAAGCTCATTAATATTGCTGATACTTTTCTCCAATTCTACTTTATCCTCGATAAATGGCCCAGGATACACACAGCATCCAACATACAAGCTTACAACAGTATGTTAACATCATGGCAGCCTAGCTCATTTTTCATTCTTTACTCCTTTCCTACCAATAACACATATAGCTTAGGTACATACAGGCATTGAGTTTAAAATTTCAAAGAATGATTGGAAACCCTGGATTCTCATGTTAAGTGCTAGCAGTCAGTTCATAGTCCATTGTTTCCCTTTTCACTGTGTGTTACTTCTACCTGCACTAGATTTCATTTGCTATTTCATTATTCAGCCACTCAGCAGCTTGAAGTTCTTCCACAATGCTTGGCCAGTGACCTTCCACATTATTCTGAATAAGCTGATACCACTAGAAAAATCTGTCATTTAAAGTTACTACCTTTTGCACATCATTGCAAAAATTTTCCCCTTATCTTGCATAGTAGCTTAAAAATTTTAAAGAGCCTTGGAAGCAGGACCCCTGGCCCTTAACATTCGTTATCACTGCATTCTACTCTCTCCTTTGCATCTGCGCAACCATTTACATATCAAAGCACCAGATAGTTTCCAGACAGATTTGCTCCTGAGCCTAAGTCAGTGAAGAGGGAAAAAAAAAAAAAAGTAATTTTGAACCTTCATCAGTTCCTCAAACCTTTCTGACTATGCAGATATCCAAGGCAGCACAAAACAAGCAAGTGGAGCAGGACTAGCTCAAAGCAGTCTAAAAATATTTGTTAAGCTATGTCCTCATTCCTGCTAACAATTCTTTGCTTGGGAAGGACTCAGCATTCAGATGCATTAAAAAAATTAGATGCTTCAAATTACATCTATGATCTTGAGTTAATATATTAAACAGGTCATTAAACTGGATACCTTAAAGCATCTTGAGCAAAGTCACTAGGTCTAATGGAACTTGATACAGCTTAAGGAAGGTTTTTACAGGAGTAGTCTCTTCTACAGCTTCACAGATTTTTCTTTTCATTTTTTTATTCAGTTCAATTTAAAGGATTAACTAACTTCAAATCAAAAATGTAGCTGAAAAGTAGGAAGCTTTACTCTCCTTTTTCAGGATGTGAGAAAGGTATGAAAAATCTTGGAGGCAGTAAGCACAAAGACAAAAATCAATTCATTTATTATATATCAGCTAGTAAGGATTTTCATTTAAATCAACAAGCAAGGTATTTTGATGAGTTTTACATATAAAAAGAGCATCAGATGCTTTTGAAGACTTCCCCCCCCAAGTAAAAAAAGCTTGCCCCCAAACTCCATTCAAGTTATAACAAAAGTGCCTTGTGCATCATTTTCTGTCATAAAACATTTAAATGAGGTGTCTACACATTGACTTACATAACAGCCTAAATTCACAATAGCTATTGGTGCAGATCTTTACTATGTCTGAAGTAAAGCCTATTACTTCTCAGTTGTCCACGTTGTTCTTTTGATGGAAGGCATCACTGCTGAAGTGATGACTGAACAGCTCATGAAGTAGCTCCTGATCTGCTGGTTTTCACTTATAACATAACCCTGTTTTCAGTCTAGTTTATTATAATAGGCTGACAGTTGTAGCTAGCGTGGGAGTTGCTTTCCAGGTACCTTCTGGAGAGACTACACAAGAAATTCAGTGTTGAGCAGCATAAAAACTACATGCTTAGAACATTAATCACTTTCCAGTCTCTCTTGCCACAGTTGTCACAGAGGACCAAAAAGCTGCAGCAACCATTAAAATAAAATTGCTGTAGGAAGTTAAGAGAAAAAGCAAAGTGAAGGTTAATTCCTTGCTTGTCAAGTTTGAAATTGATCCAAATTCTAGGTGTTTCATGTTTTCCAGAACTTTGCTTTTGAATCTTCCCTAATACTCTCTCCATAGCACCCTCCTACCATCCAATTAAAAAGGTTACCAATAAAACCAGTACCACTTAAGTAACTATTTCTCCACCATCTTAAAAATGTCCAAGAAATTTTCATTGCAGAACATCTAACAGACATGGTCTTATTTGTTTTTCAGACTCAGCTGATAAATTCTACATCATCTCTTCAACCTGCAGGACTAGGCTACACCATGTGTCATAGAGCATGCACAGCTGTATATATTAGGCATGTTTTTTGTTCAATACAGCATATGTTGTGGCTGTATTCTTATTCAAGCACTCACCCTCAAACACCTAAAGAGAGTACTTGACCACGCAGGAGGTCTTCCAGAAGTTCCTTGGGAAAGTCGTTAAAATCCATCTGCCTGTTGAAGCATGATTCAAAAGAGGGAGGGCACTTTCACCATTCCCTGAGAAGGTGATTTCATGAAGTATTGAGAATACTCACTCACTTTTCAGCCCTGGGTCTGGATTGTAATCATATTCAAGTCAGTCCTTCTACTCACCTACTTAATCAATTAGTTTATAATATTATGCTGCAGTATCAGAAGATTGCTATCATTCTTTATTGACAGAAATGGTAAACTCTGAAGACAAGCTACCCAAGAGTCTCAGCAGCAGACTATCAATCTGCAATCAGTAAACCACAACAAGCTATTATTCATAGCATTTTATTTGTTAAAGTCAGCAAAATTAGATTTTTGCATTAAAAGCTGATCTGTTACTTTGATTGAAGGGTAGAGAGGCTAAGCGTTCATGCAGTGCCTCTGACCCTCATTTCTCCAACAATCTATAAAAGGAAGAAACAAAAAAGCCAGGAAGAGAAGAGATGCGAAGAGGCTAGAGGATGGAAGACTGAGCAATCTCCCTCTTGTGTCCAAGTGCCTTTTTTCCTCCGCAGCACTGCCAGGTTAGGCCTTTCATACTCTTGTACTCCTCCAGTTGTAACAACTGCTCTGAGACACTCCTGGTAAGGAATAATCTCCCTCTGCAGAGTTATTCTTTCATCCATCCAGCTCAGTTCACTGATCTGTTACACAGAATGGCTTGTCAGCACAATAGGGCAAATGCAAACAAGCGACTTGGGACAGGAACTCCTTCAGCTGGCACTGACAGAGTGCACCATAGAACTACAGGCTATTTCATTTATAATCCACACAATTTTAAGTTCCTTTGCAGAGGACTCTGTGATTCACAAATACTGATAACTGTAACAGATGATAGCTACTCTATGAGCACATATAATATATATTTGGAAGCCCGTTAAAAAACATTTAATGTTAAAGTACCCAAAGCATATTAAGAGGGAACTTTAACCTGCTGAGACAACTCATACAAATTGGATTTACAGATAGTTCATTTATTCTCAGTAAATCTGAATCACACTGAAGGGAAGCTGGGCTTGGAGAGCCCAGCAGGTTTAGCAGAAGGAAGTTCAGACTAGAAATCACAAACTACATATACTACGTTCTACTAAGACAGTTTGTGCAGGTCCTAAAGCTATCTCAAAACTGGAAAATGTGGTATCACATAGGAGAGGAAGATCTAGTGAAAGAACTTGTGACAGCCAGATATATTCTATTTAAATTTGAATTAGAAGCAATTTCAGCCTTTCAATCTCAACTGTAGTGTCTAAAATTAGAGGAAACTACTCTTTCATTAAACTAAAACCTAACCTGGAACTATGAATAAGGATTGTAAAATCCAAGCAATCTGTTCCACTCTCCTCAAGACAGGAGAGTTAACATTTCACAGGGAATGAAGAAGGGGGCCGGGGAGGGCAACAAATCTAGGAAAGACTCAGAACAGACAAAACTGAGGATACACTTCTACATGTCAACTGAGCAGCTCGCTCCCCTCCCACCAGCTCTGGAATGACAGGCAAGCTTCCTCATAAGCTTCTCTATCCAGTATCCCTTTCCTTACCATGGATTAGTTTCCTGATATTTTAAACAAACTAAAGCAGCTCATAGAAAGGTCTTGTGACTTGCACAAGCCAACACCAGGTGAGCAGCAAGAGCTCAGGCAGAGGTCAGCAGAGAAGAGGAACGAACCTTTTCCGGGAGCCACAATCTTGGTTCACCCAGTGCTGCGGAACCAAGCCCCATGCCATGGTTCCAGTGCAGCTGTTAGCAGCTGGGGAGATGCTGGATCCCAGACATTTTCTTCCCACCTTCCTTGCATCATCTCTGCCATTTATCAGATCTCATGCTGAACCATATTTGCTTACTGTGTCAACAACATCCCTTCCCTCTTGCCCTCAAACAGAAAGATTCAGACAGGCCAACAGGGAGTACAGACTAAACAGGATAAATCTAATTTTTTACAATCTTTAAAAAAACTCAAATTAGGATTAGTCTGAAAAGACATGTACAATTCAAAAAAATTTTCACTTTGCTTTTCATAACAAGAATTTGTGATAAAAGTCACTGTTCTGCTTATACATGAACAGTTTACTATACTAGCAAGTTGCAATGAAGTTTCAACACCTGGCAGATAGAAACTTATTTTTTTAAACCAGAGGATTCACCACACATCTGGACATAGTCTATCATTTTATGCTACTTCATGTAGCTGAATGCATATTTGACTTCCAAGCTGCTGTGTCATAGAACATCTGTAAGATGTACTTTTAGCTCCTTACCTTTATGCTATTTTATATGCTGGTACAGTAAAAGCCTAGGCCACATTACCAACTGTACAGAAGAAAGAATAAAGGGACTCTAACCTAGACATCCTACCATCTAGAAAAAGACAATAATTTTCAGGGAGAGAAGAAATATATACTCAATTATTTTCAGTTCTTACAGTTGTTTAGAGTCAACATGTAGTTCAGGCTGGAAGGGATCTCACAAGGCCTCAAGTTCCACTCAACATGGGGTCAGCCGTGAGACCAGACCATGCTGCTCAGGGCTTTATCCAGTTGGCTCTCAAAAGCCTCCAAGGATGGAGGCTGCACAACCTGTCTGGGCACCCATTCCACTGCTGGACTACCTGCATGGTGGTGGTGGGGGGGGAGCTTTGTCTTTATATCCATTGAAACATCTCTTATTTCAACTTATGTCTGTTGTCTCGTGTCCTCCTGCCCTGTACCATTGTGAAGAGCCTAGTTCTGTCTTGATGATCTCCTCATGGGAGCCAGTTCCCTCAGCCTCTTCTCATAGGGCAAGTGCTCCAGTCCCAGACCATCTTGGTGGCCTTCCACTGAACACACTTCAGTTCATTGATGTGTAGAATATTGTGTCCTGTTTAGGGTCTCCTAGAGGAAGAAAGATGTGGTCTGATAAGTGCTGAGTAGAAGGGGATACTCACTTCCATCAGCCTACTGGCTCTGTTCCTGTTAATATAGCCTAGCCACCTTTGCCGCCAAGGCACACTGCTGGCTCATGTTCGGCTTGTTTTCTTCCAGATCCCTGGGCGTTTTTCCTGAAGCTTTTTCCTGCCAACAAGATGGTTTGGGACTGGAGCACTTGCCCTATGAGAAGAGGCTGAGGGAACTGGCCTCACTCTCTCTGAGGAGGACAGGACTTCGGGGAGACCTAACCAGCTCCCATGAGGAGATCATCAAGACAGAACTAGGCTCTTCACAATGGTACAGGGCAGGAGGACACGAGACAACAGACATAAGTTGAAATAAGAGATGTTTCAATGGATATAAAGACAAAGCTCCCCCACCACCACCACCATGCAGGTAGTCCAGCAGTGGAATGGGTGCCCAGACAGGTTGTGCAGCCTCCATCCTTGGAGGCTTTTGAGAGCCAACTGGATAAAGCCCTGAGCAGCATGGTCTGGTCTCACGGCTGACCCCATGTTGAGTGGAACTTGAGGCCTTGTGAGATCCCTTCCAGCCTGAACTACCCTTTGATCCTGTGAACTATGACTATCTTTAATAGGATTGATTCACACCACTAAGAAGAATGCACTTTTTCTGGTGGCTCCCTAACTTAATAATAATAAAATCATCTGGGATTTTGGCTATATTTGCTCATGATTTCCCTCAGAAAATAATCAAAAGTGCTTTAATTCTATTTGATGTGCAAAGTTAAAGAATCAGTCTTTAACAGATCATTACAGAACAATGTATTTCCCCATGTACTGTAGTATGTAGGGAAATAGGGCAGGGTAGTACTGTATTGTAACAGCCATTTGTAGAATGACTTGGGATTGATCATGTGTTTATACACAAAGAAGAGGAAGTAGGCAGTATCAAGGAGAGACTATGGGTATGGTATCAGGATGCAACACACCCTGTTTTTATCAGATCTTCCCTTAAATGTATACTTAGCATCCTCTTTAACCCAGCTACTGCCTTTTCGGTTTCCACAGCATCCAAACACAGCATGCCCAGCAACATACCTAAAGGAGTATAGCATGAGCATGCATCCAAGCAGTAAAAGAGATCACAGAGCACATTCTGACTTGCACTAGGGAGAGATGAGAGGGGGAAAAATTTCACAGGCAGTCAAAAACCATGAGGATATATTTCCTCCTTTAAGGCCATTCGACAAGAATAGCAACCTTTACAAACACTCCACTGCAAGAAATTAAAAATAAATCAATTTATATATAAAGGATGAAGTGTTATTATCCTCTGAGATATTATTTAGTGAATGAAGTATGTCCAGGCTCAATAAGAATGCTATCATCATGAATTCCCCTCCTCTTAAGGGGACAAAATGAAAAGTCAAACTTTTCAATTTCCCTCCTTAATAGAGTTCCCACTTTCTAGGAAAAGACTGTCAGCTTGAAATCTGGATCCTTCAACACATTAATTCAACTAGTTTCAGTACTTTCAGTTACAGGTATCACCCTGCCCAGCTACCCATTAGCAATACCTGTGGTTTTACAATTCTTCTCCTGGTTTGTTTTACTCAAAGACACACTTCCCCTCCATTTCCTGCAAGGAAGGCCTGTAAAGAAGGTGAAACCAACTCTGCAGCAAGCTCAGAGGTCAGTCATGCAAGAAGCACTGTCAATTCACAGACTAAGAGAAAAGATTCATAGTGGCTTTCAGTTACAGGTGTTTCTTTCCTCCAAACTTTCTCTGCCACAACTAACATTAGGAGCATAAAATGCACTTTACAGCAATTTAAGGTGCTTCTAGTACTGTTTTCATTCACATCTATCTCCAGGTTATACAGAAGGCCACCATTTACTAGCACATTTCTAGCAAATGAACTGCAACTTATTTGTTACAGCTGTTCTCATACACTTTACCTGATCTCCTAATGCAAGGAAGGACAAACATAACAGTATCTGAGGCTAGTCTTGATATTAACTAGGAGTGCAACCTTCAACTGTTTTTTTAAAAATTACATATCTAAGCAATTGGTAAACAACCATATTAAGCCAACTTTTCAGACTCAACTGACATCCAATTTAGCATTCTTCAGAGTAGAGAAGACAACTTGTTGAGAAACCACATATCTGTATCTGGCAAAACCGAATTAACTGTGGAAAACATTACTACATTATACTCTCTAAGTATAGAGCCACATCTCACTAGCTTGTAGCTCCTCACAAAGATCCTTCTAACCCTCACTACTTTATGTCCCTTCTTTCATATTCTTAGTCTTTGTTTCCCCTTATTCTCTTTTCACTGAAAATGAAAAAGCTATAAACATATTAACCTATACTCTAATGTTATGACACTTACTCTCTTTTTTAGCCTCAAATGCTTTCAAATTAACTGTAATTTGAGCTCTCTGAAGAGGGACAAACATCAGCTTGTTAGCTTTTACTAACCTGATTATAAACAACAAAAATTAGAGAAACTATTTTCTCATTTTTCTGTGCTTGACAGTTTAGGTATAAGGCATAATGACCTACAGTGTAGGTCAAAAGAAAATCATGCTATTATCTGTTACTACGTATTACCTTTCAAAGTCCCGAACAGGGCCAAGTCATCAGAAATTCAAGAAACAAGCATAACATTACACTGCTTTCTGGCAGGCCCCTTCCTTTTAATAGCACCCAAATACATCTGAGGTAGATGACAATCCCTGATATTCCAACACTAGTTATCACTGTCCAGACTGTCTCACACAACAGCATATTGTTCCCATTGACTAATAAAAATACCAACACAGTTTTCCTACAAAATTTGAGCACCAAAGAAAAGAAAATATGCTACTACACATCCTTTCAGCCAGCAACAGTTCCCACATTTTGGTGGACTAAAACCGTGAGTTTTAAGCACATTCGAATTGCTCTAGCTCGGCAGAGACTAAAAGAAGAGGTATCACAGAAAAAAAGCAAAGTTATCAGCAGCTACCACCACCTCTTTTGTGTTGCTCTTTTTACACTTGAGCAAACGCAGCCTATTCGGCCAGAGTCCTTAAATAAGGCACACAAAAAGCCCAGCTGGGGCAAACCTAATGGTAGCCTCCGGGCTGCAACACCTCCGAGGCCCCCGTTAGCCGGTCTCCTGCCTTCACTCCCTTTGTTTTGGTCACGGAGAGGCACCACCGGCCCCTCGCCCGCGGCCGCCGCCGCC
>NW_020447641.1:2375235-2393435 GCF_003343035.1 Apteryx rowi
GGTCTCTCCGGTGGTGCCAACCGCCTCATACAGGGAAATCAGCCAGCTCGGGAGCCTCCCCCCGGCGCCCCGGCGCGGCCGGGCCCTCGGTGCGCAGCGGGACCCCCCGAGCACGGACCCCGCGGCGCGGCAGGGGGAAGGCAGCGGGGGAGGGGTCAGACCCGCTTCACAGACAGCCCGGCTCCACCGCAGCCCCTCGCCATTTTTGTTTCCCGCGGAGGAGAAGCTGGTGCATTGTGGGAGCACAAAGAGCCGCGGCCCCGCCCCGGCCGGGCCCCGCCTGCGCCGACAGGCAGCTCCCCGGCCGGGGGGCGGGGCGGCGCCGCGCTGCGGCGGAAGGACACAGGTGAGGCCGAACCTTGCCCGCTGGTGAACAAAGAGGGACTACTTTAGGCGTGCTCGCCGAGGGAGGAAGAATATCCCTGCTCGCGGCCGGGACTCGTTGCGGCAGCGGCGAGGGGTGCGCGCCGCCCCGAGCGCCTCCGCCTATTGTTCCCCCGTCGCACCTGTGGCGAGGCGGGAGGTGCCGCCGGGGCGGCGCGGCCCCGCGGGGACCGGCGCGGCCCTGCCCGCCGCCCGCCCGCCTGCCCCGCGCCGCCCACCTGCTCCCGGCCGCGCACCTGGGCCGGGGCCGTGACGCGGGGTCGGCCGGGCCGTGACGCGGGGTCGGCCCGGCCCCGCGCCGCCCCGGCGTCTAGAATGATCCAGGCAGGGCGGGAAGGGCCCTGCCCGGGCGGCGGCAGCCGGCGTCGCGCCCCGAGGGCCGCCGGGCGCCTGCCGTGTCCTCCCCGGCGCAGGTAGCGGGGCTGCCCGGGAGCCTCTTCCTGCCCAGGGCAGCGGCCTGGAGGAGAAGCTCCTCTGCAGGGACAGTCGTCAGGATACTGCCATTTTAGGAGCTGCACTGAACTTCAGTTTCTGTTTCTAGCAGCAGCTGTAGCAGTTACGTGAAATAGGCATTTCAGTTTTCATCATCATGAGCAGCTTGTTTTTATGGATAGTTTCTTAGGCTGTAATATTAGCACAGCCTCAGTAGCAGCTATGATTAAGTGCAGCCATTGCGCAGTGACACAATAGCGAGTTGCCCCGGTCCCGTAAGGGCAGTTACTCGGCATGGTTCAGACTCTAAGCAATAGCCGAATGCAAATATTTACTAGATGGGATCTCACCGGACTGACTCGTGTAATAGGCAAACAGGGAACAGCCGACCTCGGCCAAGTACAGCACGAATTTCTGACTCGCAGCCCGCCTGGCCTGCGCCCTCCACCTCGGGTATCGGACAAGCTTTCCAAGCCTTCTTCCGCAGAAGGATCAGCCATTGAAAACGAGACCGCTGGATCTGCTTGCCGACCCTCTCCTGGGGCAGCGGCAGAGTAGCTCGCCAGCCTCCCTGGGTCCATGGTCCCTAGAGGAGTAACTCCTGGATGCACACAGTCCTGAGGGACGTGGAGCCAATTTGTCGCCCTGGAGAGGGGCAAACGGAGGGAAGTTTGGGTAGAGCAGAGGAGTCTGACACAGCTTTCACTTTGTCACAGCTTTTCACTTAGTCTGGCCAACTCTGAGGTACATCAAAGTAAAACTATATATGATCTAAATCTCTTCTTGTTCACAATGGTTTAAAATACAAGTTTTAAGGAATAATTCTCCCTTGGATGTGCTAACTAGCCACTGCTCAGTAATCGTGATGGCCTCTAAATCTGCAAAGAACAGGCTTGCACAGCACAATGGCCACAGACTGCTCTTCATATATTTTGAGATATTGCTAACAGCAGTCAGGTACCACTAGTACTAAAGGCAAGAAAAAACGTTGCACTTAATCTGAGAAAAACTCACGTGCAAGTATTTATTTTTTAGTTACACTGATAATAGTAGTGTGAGAGCCAGTGTTAAGCCAGTTAAAAAGCAAGATTTTTTTATCAGCAATAGGATGAACATGACTAAGCAGCAATAATTGGCTCTCTCACAACTTACTCTTTTTACAGTCACCCTTGGGGGCCTTACCAGCCTGTTTCTGCTGTATTTTTGAAATTACTTAAATCAGAACCTCTCAAAGTACAATCCCCCCAATGTAAATTTTTTAGTTGACCACCACTACCCCCTATAAAAGAAATGAAAAACCCTTCCTGATCAGTGAGACATGTGCTAGCTCTACCCTCATTTTCCTTGGAATATTGTTCCTCAAAACCATTCACATAACACCAGCATAAAGCTGCAGAGCTGCATGGCCCCATCCTATACATAAAGCACCACTTGTCACAGAGCTAGGAGTTGCTGCTGGAATAGCATTACCTTTATTTGAGGGCACCACCAAAGAAACTAGGAATCCCCACAGTAAATAAGGATTATTAAAGTTTGATAAACTGATAAGTTGGCTATTAGAGGGATTGCACTAGTTAGTCCAGAACTTTGCTCCCAAAGCTTGTTACTATTAGCTTTATTACTACAAACAGCAGACCATATCAATATTATCCCCACAAACTTGATTCCACATAATATTTTTCTCTCAGAATTTCTATGAAGCACAATATGGGCTCACAGCCAAATCCCAAATAAAGCCATTTTAACTGCTATTTCCTTTTAAGGCCAGCTATTACTGATAGCTAGAAAAATTCCAATCCATGTACCTCACACAGACACCCCGTCTTCCATCACCGTAATTTAGTAACTTCAGTGTTTAAGAAGTTTAGCAGGTCACTGAATCGTCATCATACAGGAAGCTCCTTTCTAGAGACATCACCATGTGAGTCTTATTCACCTGATCCATTTACTAGACCAAGTAAATCAAATGTTTGAGGAATACCTAGACATAGGGACTAAATTCAATTACTTGTACTCTTGGAGGAGAAACCTGCACTGGAACAGTCACTTTCATAGGTCTTTTGCCCAACCTGATGAGGTTATTGCAGGGTTGGGACTCTTACTGCAAATGTGCAAATGATTCTTTTATAAATGGTTTTCAAATTAAAATGCTTAAGTCAGCAAATGCTGAAACCTATAATTGCAGCAGAAAGGATCCTAGTTATCACTGGCATATGTGGGGCAAAGAAGTAATGGCAAAAGTAAAAGCCAGCCTAGTTTAGACACTCTGTACAATTCCAATGTCTGTGAGACATGTACCATTAACCTGATTCTGAGCAAACTAGAATCCTCGTCTGCTTTCTATTCAGCACTAGTAGTAAAACAACTAGTTATTGCTTCTGATAACATCCAGTAAGACTGTATGTCATGGCTTTAGAATGGACGTTCCTGTTTTATTTTATTTTTTGCCTTTTGATAATACCTTGAAAGTATTTGCACATACAGTTTACGCAATCTCTGCTATTGTGTTTTCAATTCCTGACATATTACATACATACTTTTTGGCACAGAGTGGCCAAGGCCAAATTAAATTACTTCTCCTCAAATGTCAGTAAGGGTTTTCTTGTGTAGGAGTTTCAGAAAAAAAAAAAAGACTTTCATTATCAGGTTCTGCCTAATAATAAATATTTTCAGCTTTATTCCACCTCCTTTCACAAATAGCTCTACTTCCAAAGGGAGTTAAAGAATACTGACCTCACACATTTTTACCTCTTATTGTTAGGTAAGTTTTTGCCATAAAAAACGAATAACAGCAAAGTCTTTGCTTTTTGAAATTGTATCTTGCCTTTCTGTGACAACAGAGAAAATTTATATTTCATATTCAAAACGTAAATTCTCTGTACCCTGTAAAGCTGGATAAATTTAAATCAAATTTAAATAGTCAGAAATAGTGTCATATCCCTTTGACAATGGCCTTTCTCTTGAATGTTATCATATTCTAAAGCTGGTGTTATGTTTTTACACTTTCCTCAAATATTAAAAGTAAACAACTCAAAACACACAAAAAACAAACATTTAAGTCAACAGTTTATGTAGCTGAGGACACCAACTGCTGTAGAGTATTATTTCCATTCCCTTATCGTATCACCCAACATAACGTCAAAATGATAACCTTGAACAAGACAGTACTGTAAAGCTTATCCTTGTACAGATGGTTGTCATGACCACAATTCAGTAAGGAGGGAAAATTAGATCCCAGGCCACTTTCTCAGTATTGTTTAAGCATGGGAACAGTGAGGAAGCTCACCTGAGATCTTCCTATCTTCAATCTAGTTGAATACGGTACATCTATTTTTACATAAACATAATAATTAGTGAGACAATGCACTTATGCTGTATTTATTATTGTAGGACTCAAAAAGGAATCTTCAATTTCAAAATATAAGAAATAGGTGAGTGATGTTATAGGATATGAAGAAATTAGTATTAATTGCCTTACAACCAGATAACGTTTGTTATCATGGAATTACAGTAATTATTCTAACTTTATAACAAAGATATAAAAATAGTTCTGAAAACAAAACAAAATAGATATCTTAAAATATTTTTTAGATAGGCAAGATTTTGCATCTTCATATATTAACATTACAGAAGAAAATACATTAGTATTACTGGATGCTGATCACGCTGTCATTGGTCTACACAGAGAAACACTTTTTTTTATTCTGGTAAAAGCATTTTATATACTTAAGATGCTTGAAAAAATGTTTAAAAAGAGCTGAAGCTTAAAGTCTCCCTAATATTTGATTCATTCTAGAATTTTATTCCAGATATATAACCTTTCAGAAATTACTTGTAAAAATTTAGCTGAGATTCTTTATGCCTGCATGGTCTTTGATATGTAAATAGGTAGATCTTTCTCTACAGGTGCTCTATAGTTCACAATTCAAAACACAAGCTATTAAATGCTCACATAATTCTAATATAAGACCTTAATTGTTTCTAATTTGCAGTTCATACCCTGCTCACCCCCACCCTCACCCCGTGGCTGAAATCTCTCTTTCCTGGAAATGGTTGAATAAGAAGCAATCTGTCAGTTCATATAATATATTGTATATATATTTAAAGAGACTGAGAGATTCTGAGACTGAAATAATAAGAGTGTGAGGCGTAGTGTTTCTATGTTATATTTACAAAATCTTTGAATACACTTTGTAAAGAAGGGGAAGGGCTTTTGTGAGAAGTAGGTCAGTGAAGAAAATTAAGGGGTAGGAAAGCATTATCTGTCATGTATCTTGATTATACTAATGCTCTTTTTGTACCTAAAGACAGTGAGGGAGGTCCGAAGGAGAAAAAGCTAAGTGCTTGGGTAAGTTTGGACTTGCCAAGGGTGCTTATATGCGAGTTACCATGTTCTTAACAGAAATACTGTATTTCTATATTGAAGACTTATGAACATATGTAGCATTATTTTAGCTCCAGAAAATAGCTGTGAGAGGACTAGAGCTTATTACTATCCTAGCTAGTGGGAACTGTGCAAAGGTTTTCAAGAGCTGTCCTGAGTAATCTTTCTCCCCTTCTCTTTCTTGTGAGGCCCATGCATAAAAATATTAGATCATACCTCAGAGCTGGAATTTAAGAGAGGTTTAGTACTCTCTCTGCACTGTCAAATGTGGTACATACTATTGCTGTGGTCATATAATAAGCTTCTCCCAGAAAACAAACAGCCAGCAAGACCTGCAGTTTTGGTTAACTGCCTGAGTCAGAAAATGGTTCTTGTTCCCAAATTCCCTGAGAATCCAGGCACACACCGGCGTGATGCATTTCTTCCCTTACTCTCTAAGCACAAGTCTGGATGCAGTTGCTGAAGCTTGAGTGGCTGAAGTAACAGTCCATAGCTAGCACTTTAATTTCATTCATTCACTTTGGCTCTGTTCTGCATATATGCAAAACTGACTGCAGTCTCAAACATTGTACTTCATGATGGGCTGTATCATGGCTTCCTGAAGGCTGTGGTATCCTACAGTTTCATGGCAAGGTTTTGTCCATCAGCGCCTGTGCTTCTTTGTGTACTGTAAAAATGTCTGCTAGAGCAGAATTTCCAGCTCTTGCGTGGTTAATATTTGTAGTAGTACGGACCAGACTTACCTCTTAACTCTAAACTGAAGTGAAAAAATGTTTAACGTCCCCTCAGGACACAGTAACATGGCAGAATATTGCCGTTTCATCTGCAGTGAAAAATCTGTTCTGGACATCAGTCTGGCCGGAGGGAGAATTAGTGCAGCATTCCTCCTCCCCTCCCACCACCTGGAATGCAGCATGGGCCTTTTCACAATCTTTCAGCAGACCTGCCAAGTCCCACTCAGATGGAAAGTCCCTCACTTCCCTTATTTTCTTCTTTTTTTTTTTAAATAGCATCTCTTTATCTGATGAGAATGAAGACAGAATACTTTTGAAGAGTGCAAAATGACAGGATCCTGCTAACACAGCTGTTTGCAGCCTTGTAAATTCAGGTGCAGGGACTGACGATAAGGCTGTAAGGCTTTCTAGTGCAACAGCCAATGCAACAGGGAATGTGCAGAAAAAAATTAAGTCCTCCCAGACTGACACTAGTCACGTTATAAATTCTGTGCTTCATTTTTCCACTGCTTATAAAATAATTATACTGTTATATTTGTTAACTTTGATATGCCTAAGTAAAAGGTACAATCTAAATATCATTGTTTTGGCTAATTCAAATGTAATAGTAATTACTTTATGTGTATTTTGATCGTTCCACATTTGTGCCATGTTGTTTCAACCTGAAATCCCTGATTCTGTTCTAACACAGCACAGCTTCTCTGCATTTAGCTAAAAAATGATATAGAAGCAAGATCAAAGTCAATTCTCTTTATATCATACATGTTTATTTTCTGTTTTGGCAGCCTTCCCACCAGCACTGATATCCTCATCTGTACAGTCCTGACTCTAAAATCTGAGGCTGCCAGGACATGCCTTTTTTTTTTCTTTTTTTTTGGTATTCTTTTAGTACTACGTGCTCTTGTGATGAGTTAAAAACATTAGTTAAAGATCAGAGTAAAATCAAAGCAAAAGTACTTTTGCTTGCAACATCATCAGGCTGTAAAAACGTATTGGAAGCCAGATTGTGCCTCAGTCAGCTGCTCGAACTCGTACAGTGGATTGGTAAAATAGTAGAAAGATTGGTCATAGCAGCACGCAAGAGCTACCTTTTAACTAGATTAATGTAGTTAAAACAGAACATTTTGAGGTTGTCTGAGCACGGGTGTAGTTACCTGAGTCAGACAGCTAAATTTAAAGCTGGGTTTGGGAGAGGCGGTGGAACATGGCACTGAAGAGTACAAACTAATTCCACAACAGAGATAAATAGTTTTCTGCTTGTTTAGCCCCCTGCGCTTACTCCCCACAGAGGCAGGGAAGCACTGGGCCATGGCGGGGGGATGCGAGCCCCAGCGAGGGGCTGCGAGTCCGGCTGCGCTTTGCAGCTGAACTGAGGGTACAGTTTCGTGACCCAGCTGAACTTGTCCGACAGCTGCTGCCATCTCCGGTTGCGCTTACCCCTGCTAAGGAGGCTGCTGACTCTGGTGTTTTGCCTGTCCCCTGTGCCAGCACCCATGCGCATACGGCCCTGTGGTTGGTCAGATCAGTGAACTGCTCCAACTAAAAAAGGTTATTTTTATGCATATACACACACACACACACACACACAAATACATATATCTCTACTTATATAAAGATATATATATACACATAATACATATATATGTGTGTATGTCTATACACAAATAATATATATGTATATATATATACACACATAATTACAGTTATTTCATTCTTAAAAAATGGCTCTAGGGTTGCTAGTGCTGTTATGGATCTGATAATATTTATAAATTGGGGAGAGAGTACAGGACCAAGGTAAAAGAAGAGGTGATAAAAATATTAATTTTAGAAAATGGAAATGCAAGAGAAAAGGCTTATTTTTTTCTCGATTCCAGTTACCAAATGAAACATCTATGAAAAAAATAACATTGGAGCACTGAATACACTGCAAGGAGTTCTCCTGAAGTAGTTAGCTGGGACCTTTCTCTTGGCATGAGCCTCCTGGCCTCTCATAACGAAAATATCTAGAGGTCCTGTGCTGCTGCTGTCTGTGCCCCTCGCTCTCACAGATGCCGTGTGCAGTCCAACAAGCCAAGAAGGAGGCATTCACTGGCCTTCAGGTTCACCCAGTGGACAGCCATCTCCCTTCCAGCTGGCCAGATGCCTGCTCCATTGGCAGTGGCAGCTGATGAGGGGACAACTGAAATGTTTCTGATTACAGGACAAGTCCGCTGCTTCCTGAGTCAGGAAAGCAGAAGTTTGCTGAGCAGGACTGCCAAGCAGACGTGATGGCCCTCCGCATTCATGGGTCCGGATGGCAAAGGCTTTTGCCTATGTGAAAACATCCTAAAAGGCTGAGACAAATTAAACCTATTAAGCCAACGCACATAAAGTAAAGCCCACTAAATGTGTGTGAGGATTATCTGATTCAGAAGTCAGTTTGCTGTAGTTTAATTCTCCTTCAAATTACAATATTCTATGGGTGGTTTGCCTTTCACAGGATCTTTACCAACTGTCTCAAATTTCTCAGGTAGGAAACATTTGAAAGTCTTACTTGCCAGGAATAGGAGGAAATTTGGGCAAGCGTTAAGAAGACACAGTGTTAGCACACAGGTGGTTGCCAAAAGTAGAACTGACTTTCCTTTGCCCTGCCTGGCATGCAGCAAGCAGGCTGGCTGAGAGGTCAAATAGTGATGGCCTCAGAGGACTTTTTAATTTACTACAGGTTCTAGGATTTAAGCTGTCTATTACAGTGCTTTCATACTAGTAAAGATATAATGCTGCATCAGTTTACTGGTGTGATTTAATTATCAGCACATAGCCTGTGGTGAAAAGGGCCGTAAACCCTGCTCTTCTTTAAAAATGCTTTTCAGTCAGAACCTGCAAATTTAGTATGAATTAATCACTAGTTGAAAATGTATTTTTCTTCTGCTTAGAATCATACATGCCTTGAATCATACATGATGGCTGAAAGAGGGATGGAAAAAAAGGGACTGAAAAGTTGTGTGGTCTCCACTTTGATCTGATTTTAAATTAAAACAAATTGTAACTATCAATTTCTGACACATTTGGAAACAGTAGTTATGGTTGGAGTTTGACTTGAAAAAAAAAATGTTCATAAACCTACATCTTCAGTTGTGCAAATAAGCCCAGGTTAAAACAATATTGGGCAAAGGGTTTTTATGAGGTCAGCTGCAGGATGAGAATGGGCAGCTCACATAAAACATAAATAAAATGGGATCAGCTTGGGTGTCAGCATTTTGTCTATTTGTGTATATAGAAACAGTTATAGAACAAGATGTTTGAAAACTCTGAAAATCTCACATAAAAGTTGACCTAAACTAAAAAAAAAAAAAAAAGTTGTTTAGTACCCGAAGTGCATCTCTAAACAAAATGAAGAATAAATATCTGTAGTCATCTGAAATGTGTTTGAAGAAGTCACACTACCTGTTTCAGATACAAGGACTGCATTGACCCAGCTATCAGTTAGCTCTTATCAGAAGTGCAAGAATCTAACAAAGACCCTGGTGTCTTCAGAGAGCTGTTCGGTTCACTACCCACCACTCGGTTTTCGGCAGGGACGCTCCGAAGTCCCAAGCCCAAGTTGCTTTCCTGGTTTGGAAATGTGAGTTTGTGGATTAAATCTCCTTTTGTGCAGCCACTCTGTAATACAAAAGATCCAGAAAAGGTTTGATTGCCTGTTAAGTCGAAATAAAATGCTTTATCTGCTGTAACTACTCTCAGGATGGGATAGTGTTGATGTTTTCGTGCTCAGTTTGGAAAGCAGGTTCTGGGTGTGTGAACGGTGAGACTCAAGGCATGCAAAGCAATAGCACTCTTCATCATAATAGCAGTGAATATATGCAGTTTATCCCCCAAAATATATTTTCAATGCATTTCATCTGAGTTAATAAATGCTTTGCTTAACTCCAGTTGTTTATTTTTATGCACTTTGTCAAACTATAGTTATTTTTAGTAGACTAAATTGTATATAAAAAGCAAAAAAGCCACGTGAAGTACAGTTTACATAGTAACAGCCTTGGTTTCTTATAAATGAAGGTGTCTTCTAAATGAAAGACAAGGAATAAAATAGCACAATCTCTGATGTTGATTCATACAGAGCAATGTTAAAATAAATCTTTGAGGTCTATGTTCCTGCAGATACCAAGTGGTCAAATAGCAACAAGACTTTGGCTGCAGCTCCGTGATACATTTTCTTTAGCAGAGAGGCTGGTTTAAGAAGTTCCCACTATAACCTTCTTCTCGGGCGCCTTCCCTGCACCCTTATGTGCAGGCAAAAACTGTTTATTCAGCTGCGCTGTGATTTTCATCACAGAAGCAAAGAATGGGTTACAGATAATTTCTAATTGCAAAGAACTGAGTAATAGTGATGGTCTAGCTTGCGGAAGCAGCTCAGACCAGCTTTCGGGGTGCTTGGGGAAGGGCTGTGGCACAGAAGCGGGAAGGAGCAGGGGGAGCAGGGCAAGGGCAGCTTGTGCCGCGAGCTGCCGCATGGCTGGGAAACCCGGTGCCCAGCGGCGCGGGGAGCGCTGGGGCACTGCGCCCTGCCCGCCTCGCAGCGCCTCCCAAAACCGGGCCTAAGGCTGCTCCGAGCACATGTTGTTATGGTATATCAGCATGATGTAATCAATCTACAACTGCAGCGGCGCTTATAACATATTTTTTAGACTACTGAATTTATTTTGCTTGTGGACTTTCAATGATATAAGAAAACGTGTGCAAATGCAGTTCCACACTTTGCTTAAAACAGCATTTTTGCTCTAAACAAGTTGCATTCTAAGTATAAAACAGTTTTACTTTATTTTAATAATTATGTTTATAGTGGGAATTGCTGCTAAGTACTGTAGTGATTTAGATGTTCAGAATTTTTAAATAATTCTATTAATACTTCATGCCTACTGGGATATTTTCTATCAAAAATCCCACAGTACTTTATAGAAAGCAGGCTACAGGAATTAATTAATACACAGTCAATAGACTGCCTACTCTAGGGATCAAAAAAGGCATCTATTCTGTGCCAGAAGTACACTTGACTGTCTGTCTGTTTGTTTTATTAATTTAAAGGGAGGTGAAGGCTGTTGTAGCTAGAAGAAACAGTGGTGAATACCCAACTAGATCAACTGTACCTACAGTTAGTTAATGCCTGGAATTTAGGAATGACATTGCTAATCCCTTTAGAATGGGTGATAGGTTTTACGAAAGTTCCTGTAATACAAATAACCTCCGAATTACCAGCTTGAGTCAGATATTACCAAAAAAATGAGGATTTCCACCAAACAAATTTAGAATGCTTACAAGTAGAGGTTTTCTAAAAGGAAACATTTATTTCCTAAACATACCTACTAATTGTTACTACCTATGCAGGATGCTGTCAGAATCCTCTAAAAATTCAGTTCAAAACTCCACATTTCAAGTACAGAGATCTTGAATGTAGCAGAATAATAAGGAAGGCAGAGTTATATTTTGAATCATTTCTGCCCATGTCATAAAGACTGTTTGATAAGGAATTCTGGTAAATCGTATTCATTCTTGCCTATAGGGCCGGATTCTCAGCTTCAGTAAAGCTTGAACTGAAGCAGACGTACTTGAGGTAAGGTGTAAGGCCCGATGGAGCAATTAGCTCATTTGAAATTCCTGCATGAATTGATGTTGCTGTCCACCAGTTTGGAGTATTTATTTTAGGGAGACATCAGTTTTAGAGCAGGCTTTGAAGAGCTTTTCTTCTGCTAATTATCCCATTTTAAGCAGTTCCTGTTTCCGTCGCTTAGTCCAAACGCCAGACTATTCCCACATCTGCGAGTGTGACCATCTTTTGAGTTGCATAGAGAATCAAACTGTGGAGCCAATGTGGCTTTTTTCTTTTTCTAGGTTATTTTTACTTTGGATGAGTTCCCTACAAGAGTTCACCATTCAGCTGTACAAACAGCTACATGGCAGAACAGAGAGAACAGCGCGGGAGTTCAGCGTAAGTGACAGCGGACGAGAGAGAAAAGGGCTTCCCGTAGTAGCACTGTTATCCGTAGCTGCTGTCTTCTACCAATTTTTCTCCTCTGCCCCATAGTTGGCAGAAGGGGGTGCGCGTCCAGGCCGCACCAGCTGAGGTTCACAGTCTAGCGTTTTAGCGTGAACTGACTTTCACAGGCAATTAGAGCAAATATGCCAGACTGTGAAATGAAGCAGTTTGGCTGTGGAAATGTCCTCCGGCAGAGGGGGTGGCAGGACAGCTGGGGGTAGCAATGCATCAAACCACTGCAGCTGTTTTCCTCATTGYGCTTAAGTCAGAGCTCTTCATTAAGTATACCACGTGTGGAAGAATTTACTGCGCTGGTAGGTAATTTGCTCCAATATTAACTTTCTTAGGAGTTAAAAACAAACATCTTATTTCTGATTTGAATTTTGCTGACATCTCCTCGTCACTGATCTTTTTATGTCAGTGTCTACTAGCTTCAGTACTTAACTTTGAACTTAAGTAGGATTTTTGAAAGAATGTGGACTAGAAGGAACTTGGGTGTTTTCTAGCTTTCCAGGCTACTTTATAAAGTAAAGAGGAAGGTGGAAGTGCTAATTCAGGGTAAGAAGTTTTGGCAGTGGAGTATTAAGCAAATACCAGCTACAATATTTATCTTTATTGGAAAGTTTATAAATAGGAATTAAGACTCTAACACTGAGATTTGAAAGATATATTTTTTTAATGGTATTTTACCATTATTTTACTTCAAGTAGCATGAACAGGTATTTTACTTCAAGTAACATGAACAGAAGTTTATAGTAGATTACAGCTTTACTGTGCTGCTAATTCAAAGAAGAAAATAGCCTGGGTAATTAGTCAAAATGCCTACGTTGAAAGACAGGCACATTTTTAATATCATTAGGCAAAAAAGCATTTGTCTGAAGACGATAAAATGATTTCCTAAACAGAAATAGATTAATGCTAGCAAGTGTACTCTGACCATGCATCTAACATCTAATCTCAATTAATCTTGAGTAAAAATCTTGAACCTAATAAATGGAGAAATTAATAGAGGAAATAGACTTGAATGAACATGTACTTAGGAAGGAAACTTATTTTTATTGGTTGATTGAATCTGAACTGTTGTCTTTGCAGGCTTTGAAACAATGAGAGCACCAGCGTGGACTGTTTAAGATTTGCTTACAATTGACCATTAATGAGGTAATGATTACCTTCAAGCCTTTTCTTTTGAACAGAATATTTTTGGCGTTCCCTGTGTCATCTAATATATAAACCTTTCTATTCTGAAGTTATTAAAAAAGATGCCCATAACTTAATTATCTATTTACTATAAATACTTTATGTTTTCGAGTACATTCTGAATTTTGAACTGTATACCAGAAAAGCTAGTAGACATTGTGTCTCTTAAAGGAAGGACTAGAGGGCTTGTACCCCAAATTAATCAGCCTCTCTGAATGTCTACTAATATTTGGATGTCATCTCAGACAAGAGCTACTAATGATTCACATACATTAATGTCATTTATCTGACAGTATTAAAATATGATTGTTAATGTAAATATGTTTAAATAAGTTTCAGTGGTTACAAACAGCTGCTTTACTCTGGCATAAATCCAAACTACTGATGAAAGGGGTTGGACTCTCCCTAAGCTAACTCAGAACAAAAAGAATTAAGATTAATTTTCAGCTGATTCGGATCGTTGATCCGGTTCTTTATACAGCAACAGAACTGGTTGTGCCAACCCAAGGAAGAAGATAGGGACCAGCGGCAAGAGCAAGGAAAGAGGGTGAGACCATCTGTTTCTGCAGCAGCATGGTTTTATGTGAGATTAAAGTGACCGTATAACCACAACCTTAGAAATGAAACCTGCTGGCTAGAAGAGGCCATTTCCTCAAATAGATTAATGATTTGTTTATAACAAGTTAAGCCACAAGGGAACCCTTAACAGGTTTTGTCTGCTTTCTGGATAAGAGAGAGGCTCCACCTATTCATGTACTAGGCATTAGCATTTTAAAGAATTTTAATGTGATAGGAAACAATCTTTTATGATAAAATTAAAATTAGCACACTGATTAAATTAGAGTTTACAGAAATTTGCAGTAGGGGAAGGAAATAGGTTTAGATCTAAAGGCTGCATTTGTCCCCAGATCTTCATTGTCTCTCACAAAGAGAAACCTAAGGAGGTAGGGTTGGTATAGAAAACAAATTCCCAGGCACATCTCTGAGGAAGCATCTTGATAGCTGGATAATATTGGAGAGAGAGAAACCTCTAAATTTATGCAGACTTTATTTTAGGAAATGAAGGTGGCTTTATTTTAAATTGTTGTTATGTTATATATCATGCAAATACATTTAGTAAAGGTAATTACAAACCAGGGTAACTAGCAAATACTAAGGCATTCCATTTGTGCAGGTGCTGTAATCTTTGAAACTGTGGTACTGCCCTGGATTGAGAAGCCAAAAAGAATAAAAGCACTTACCCAGGAAGCTGTGCTAGGCAGACTGGGAGTTGGTAAAGCTGCTGTAGAAAGACAAGTCTTATGATTATTAACATTAAAAGTCTTGCGATTCTTAGTATTAGCCAGAGGCTCCAGGCATATAACACAATGGTGAAGACAGTGTGCAAACCCAGAGGATTTTCCATGAAGTCTCTTACAATAGCATTCAATTTAAATCACTTTGTGGGTGCAGTTGCTTCGAATAATTATGTAACAATCAAGTCCTGCACCATTGCTGAGTTAATGTTTAGCTTTTGTTAAATTAATGTTAAAACCTGTATTACTTGTTCAAGTAACATAGACTTTCTTTAAAAAAGAAATTGGATTAAATCCTTTATTTACTATATTTCTAATGTGCACATTACACTGGGTATCTTGAAGAATTCAGACTTCTGGGGCTTTCCATTCTGTTCATTAGTCTCATATTTTCATCCAGGGTATGTCCAGAATTCCTGGACATCTCAGCACATGTAACAGCTCTCAGGTTCTTCTGAGTTATATTTAGCATGTAATAAGCACTAAGTTGTCGTAGAACTGAAGGTGAAAGTAAGAAGGTGCTGTAAAACCACATTTACCTTTAACATGATGATCAACAGATACTGCTTCTGTAAAACCAGCCACTGATTTCTATGTTTAAAAAAAACCCCATATCACTGGAATGATAACACTCAATGTTGATATAGCTGGATGGGAAACCTAATTATTAATGGGTAGTAATAAATCAGCACAACTTTTATTGCTTTGGCATTAACCTATGCCAATGTTTTGGCACTGGCATACAAAAAATGGGTGACATGAACTGCAGAATGGAAAGGCACGCGTGAGTGGAGAGGCTGTATAGTAAATGATATATCAGTATGATTTATGTTCCTCCTCTGCTGCGTTTCTGCCCCTGCCCCTGGTCTTCAGAATGTCCCTCTGGTTTTGCACTCCCACTGAAGGCCACGTCGGGACATGTTCCCCCTCTTCTGTTGCTATTCTGGCTTACTTGGCTGAGCTTTACCTGGGAGTTACATCTCCCAAGGCTTAATCTGGGACTCTGTGTTTAATAGGTAGCTGAAAAAGGCTGAAATGGCCTTACTTCTTAGCATTTAGCTAAGTCTACATGCAAAGAGTATATAAGGAATAACTAAACACTTCAGTGCTGGAACAAAGCACCTGCTCTCACAGATGACTAAAATCTCATGCACTAAGTGAAAAACATATTCCCTAATGAACATATGCCAGGAACTGTTTGGATCGAGATGTAACAGGAATGAAACATTTAGATCCTTGCCTGCCATATGGGAGACCCACATTTCATGATTACTGCCTGCCTGTCATTCCAAGGGCTGGCAGAGAGCACTGGATAAAGTAATTACTTGAGATTATTCAGCAAAATGTTTAAATGTTTGCTCTGCAGTCTCCTCTTGTGCTGCCTTTCCGTTGCGTGCCTGTAATGTAGCTAGACTTGTGCGAACCACTGAACTGTAGAGGGAGGTGATGCAGAAAGCACAGCCATCTGGGCCCGCCTGAATAGGAAGAGAAGAAAACACCCTTACTGCAAGAGTTGCTGGCTGTTATTAAGGCCAGGATGGCTTTTACAGGAGTGCCAAATCTTACTAATTAATTTTCAGGTTTCTACTTCAGAGTGAGTCTGGCAGTGATTATATTATTCAAAAAGTTGTCGCAGACTGTTCTTGAATCTTAAAGTATAAATCTCTTTAAATTCTGCAGAGTTTTAATGCTTTGTGACCTCCTAGCATTTGGTTTCCAGATACACATCATTCTTTAAGAGTAAGTCCTGCCAGAAAACCATAACTTATTCTTACACTAGCATTTTTGTGACCTTTCTTTTCATCAAAGCAGCCGTCTTTGGTAAGTGTACAGAACAACAAAAGCCATAACATGTTACATTCAGCTTCTCATTATTTTTGTCCACACACAGGGGCAGAATCAGTTTGGCCGAAGTTTCACAGCCAAAAAGCGTCAGAGCAGGAGACTCCCAGCTTCTGACTCCAGCTCTACTGAACAGATCGTATTAAAGGAATCACAGTCAAGTCATAAACACAAGAAGACAGAACAAAATTAAATTTTAATCTTTATGTAAAAAAGGATGATTTTACTTGAAATTAGCAATGTCTCCACTAATTTCAGTTGGACTGGGACTTCTCACAAGTGTGCAAAGCGTTCAGAGATCCTCTGGCGAAGGAGTGATTGATAATTCCTCCCTGTTTTACGAGATCACTGTCCCTCATTTGTGTAGATGTTACATCAGTCCTTGTCTGTTTTTCTTTCTGAATTAGATTACATAGAAGAAGAATAATGTTTTGGACCACTGAAGGATCGTTCGTTGGACCATGGCTAGCTAATTCACTGCTGTTTACGCAACAGCCTGTCCCAGTTTGGCTGCCGTTACTGGTGATATCATAGACTATTGCTATGACAAATGTGATCATGAAAGTGCCACTTTTTTTCTTCTGGCAGTAAACCTGCTACCATTACTGCTGTTGAACATTGTATTAGCATTGCAGAAGTGCTGGAATAAGAAAAAAACACACATCTGCTTTCCAGAAAGCACGGCGCTTCTGACATGGAGATCAGCCTGACTCTCACTGAGGGGGTCAATGGCTGCTGGGAGAGGCCTGGGGCTGTGGCTGAGCAGCCTGGGGCCACCACCAGCCCCGAGGCGCATGGACGAGGGAGGCCCCGGGCCACTACCGGCTCCAGGTGCATGGGCGAAGGAGGCCCCAGGCCACCACCAGCCCCTGGGCGCGTGGGCGAGGGAAGCCCCAAGCCACCACCAGCCCTGAGGCGCATGGGCGAGGGAGGCCCGGGGCCACCACCAGCCCCTGGGCACGTGGGCGAGGGAGGCCCGGGGCCACCACCAGCCCCTGGGTGCGTGGGCAAGGGAGGCCCAGGGCCACCATCAGCTCCGAGGTGCATGGGCAAGGGAAGCCCCAGGCCACCACCAGCCCTGAGGCGCATGGGCGAGGGAGGCCCGGGGCCACCACCAGCCCCTGGGTGCGTGGGCGAGGGAGGCCCGGGGCCACCACCAGCTCCGAGGTGCATGGGCGAGGGAAGCCCCAGGCTGCCACCAGCCCCTGGGCGCGTGGGCAAGGGAGGTCCAGGGCCACCACCAGCCCCTGGGTGTGCGGGCAAGGGAGACCTGCTCCCCTCACCTACAGCAAGGTGAGCGTGGCTGCAGCTCACATGAACGATCCCTCCTTCTTTGGGGGAAAATGCTCCCTTTAGAAAGTGACAGGCCCACAGCTGGTTTTAATAGTTTGTCACCTAAGTGACAGGGGACTATCTGCAATCAGCGAGACACATTATTTATTAACAGACTTCTTCATAACGCTCCCCAGACAGGGCTCTGCGGCAGCCAAGACCGCCGAGGGGAGCTCAGGGGCGGCGCTCGGCTCCCCCAGCCCCGCTCCTGCCCCTCGCGGCCCGGCGGCGGCGGCGGCGGACCGGGAGCGGTGCCGGCCCCGTCAGCCGCAACCGCCACCGCCTGGGCGCGTCCCGGGGGGCGGGGCGGAGGCGGCGGGGGGCGGGGCGAGGGGGCCGCGAGGCCTCGCCCCGCTCCCTCAGAGCCGCCGCGCTCCTCCCCTTTAAGCAGAGGGTGGCGGCGCGGGCGGGTTTCTGCGTCGACGGAGGCGGCAGCCACCCGCCCTTTAAGGCCGGAGTCCGGCGAGCCCCCGCCGCTGAGAGCCGCTGTCGCCCGGCGGCGGCCGGCCGGTGCCTGGGGGGCGCCGCCTCCCTCCCTCCCTCCCTCCCTCCTTCCCTGCCCCCGGGCCGGCCGGCGGCTCGGCTCG